>NC_087069.1:41183369-41549604 GCF_963678635.1 Symsagittifera roscoffensis | reverse complement strand
ATGCAGTAAATAAGTCGCTCTTCAACTGTACATCCAATTCAGCAAGATAATTGATTAGGTTAATCGAGTGCCGCAGTTTCGAAAGGAATAATTCCTTGTACCATTTGTACAGTTGAACAAGAAGCTGCATGAAAATGCTACCAACAACTTTGCTCAAGACTTTTAAAAGAAAAAATTAATAGTGCTTTGGCAAATATTTGCTAATTTAAAAGAAACCGATAAATTGTTGATCTTGATCAAACCGCAGAAAAAGAGCATAATTTAGGAACGAAAAAATGATTAAGCAGCTTGAAAATATTTGATATGTTTCAAAATCTGTCAACAATAAGTGGGACAAGCCCACATTTGTGGGGTCAGCCATCTTTGATCTGGCTAAAAACTTCATGTTCCATTCCCATTACAATATTATGAAGAGAGTCGTCGATTGTGCTCTATAAATTTCTGACGTTGATTCAATCCTGTACGAAATCCGCAGCATTGATCTATAAATTTGATAATCCCCACACACTAGTGACATTCCCTCAGGGTGCTCTCAGGGTTTGCAAATGTTGCTTTCAAATTTGACTGCTGTACTTTGTTTGGCTTATTAGACATGAACTAGATTTGAAGTTCTTCTCTATTTTTTCAAACTTTCTAAGAAAAATATCTTGGCTCAAATTACCCCGAATTATAAGGAAATTTCCAGAATAAAGTGTGTTCAAATATGACTGTTTTTTTTTCTTTCCAAGATTTGAGGTTTTTTTATTTGCTCAGATTTTTATAGAAATTTTTCGTTCAAATTTGTCCGCAAAAATTTGAAACCTTATTGTGGAGTGCTCTCACAACGCTGCATCTAGCCATCAAACCGTTTATTCATCGTCAAAACTATCATTCAATGAGCGATCCATTCACATCACTCTAGTTGAACATTAGTTGAGAAAATCCCGGAAGGCATACTCAGGTAAACAACACTACGAAGGAAGAAAGTGTCGTTTAAAGATGAAGTTGAGGATCTAGGACTAGATCAAGAGTGCCGGGAGTGGCCGCCACCAGCGAGGGATGATGAGGAAGAAAATTTATCCGGGAGTCAGAAGAATGGAACCAAGGTTCAGAGGAGAGTGATGATGAACAAGACAGTCTTTGCTTGATATTAGCTGAAGAAAAAAATAGGTATCATAACAGGGAATTACAAACTGATCCCTTGTCTGGGACATGCAACCTAGAGCATCATTATGTCAACGGAGGAGAAGAGCTAGAGATGATAGTGGTATCAAGGAAATCTTTCAGGGAGTTATCATGCAACCCAAACATCAGGATGAACCTGGAGCCGGAGGAGGATCGGGAGGTCATGAGAAGGATAGTATTCGTCGAGCCTAATGACGATATCTAGAATCCGGCAGAGCTGAACGGACAAATGATGGCACCAAAAGAGCAATTCAAGGCGAGGTACAGGCTATCGGATCTGACACGAGCACAGAAGAACGACAAAATGACAAGCAACCTCTTCAAATGAATCGGAACGGGATTAAGGAAAAAAGGAGACATGGAGGGGGATAGCTACAAGCTCTTGAGCCAGTTCTATAAGGAACGTAAGTGCTTACTCTACCTCACAGCCGATGGTGTGTTGACCTGCAGGGGATGAAGAAAAAATTTAGTACAAGTAAAGTTTCACCATATTACCGCAGCTTTATCGAACGGAAGTAGTATATGTGTGAGAAGAGATGGGAGGAGGTGGAAGACCCCCATGTTTCAAGATAGGAAATAGAGCATCCGGCCTTCCAGCTATGTATTAACATTGTCTATAGAGTCTACAAGTTATTAAGATAGGTAATACCAATGGTAAGGTTTTATGGTTTGTGTGATGGTAAGATGAAGGTAAGAAAAAGGATTTTTTTTTGGTTTTTGTAGAAGTGTCGAGTTTTTTCGAAAAAATCTCGGCGCGCGTTATCTAATTGGTAAAAACTAATGGTTAATTACGTGTAGATTGTGGAATGAAGGATTTTTAATTAGTTTTTGGGTACATGGTAAGTCAATGGTAAGAGTATTTGGGTAAAAACTTTGAATTTTTATCAAAAAAAACTCGAAAAAAAACTTCAAAACACGATAGGATTAGCTATAACTCGACCTATTTTATTGGATAATCTTATTTTCTACCTACATGAAACTATGCCGAAACCTATTGAAACATCAAAAACTTCAAACTTTTTGAGAGAGAAAAACTAAATCATGTAAATTGTTATATTACAGTTAAAAAGTTAAATAACATATAAATTATTGCATCGTATAAAATTTTACTACAGTTTACAGATTAAATTTACAATTTCAATGGCTAACTTTGTATACCATCATTAAGTACTTTCCTTTTCGGGCAAAAAAAACTGAGTCCTTTTTTAGTTTGTTCATATGTTCCGACTAAATCGTTGGAGGTTTTGAATCCGCGATTGGTCGATTTCAAATTTACAGCTTCGTCAGGAACTTGTCTATATTTAGATATTGGGCCAACCCCAGTATCTTCTAGCGTTCTTTTGTTGAGTCCTTCGCTGCTAAATTTAAATTTGTCGCTCTTACTATCATAGCAGCAATATGTCTTGCTGCACAGGCACAACATTTCAGTGCAGCGAAATTCTTCTTTGAATAATTCAGGTTCTCGTTTGTCATGCTTTTTGGTGAACAGCGCAGCGTTTACGTTGAAAAAAGTACTTATTTGCATCAGCTATAAAGTCATCTCTACAATCATTTCGACGAATTAGTGTCCACTGAGCTTTCTTCTCAGGTAAAATGAAAATCTTCAAGTTCTCTTCTGCTAATGCTAGGTACAAAGAGTCCGTATCCATCTCCAATTCCTCGAATTTATTCGAATTTGTTCTCTTCGCAATACTTGTGGAAGAACATGTAGTATAACTCTAACCTTCTTAGTTTGGCGTAATGAAGAGTGAAAAAGCCTACAATAAATGGTTCTCTATATTCAAATGTTGATTTCACTAGTTCTACTTCAAATATGTTTTTTTCACAACATTCAGTTGCTTGAAAAACTTCTCTTTTATCGTTTTGTGTTTCTTTTCATCGCCGAGATATTTGTTTTTTGTTTGTCTGGATCTGTCCCTAATTTGATAACCGTATGAACTGTTACCTAGAAGCTTCATGGTCGCAGCAACAAGTCCAGAGTGAGGATTCTCGTCTCCTTCTCGTCGAGCATCAACAACAGATTGAACAAACTTGTTGAAACATTACCTAGGTGGTTACTCAACAAACCGATAAATTTCGGTACATTGAAGTTCATGACTTAGATAGAAGTTAAGAAGAGGTGTGATTATTGTACCAATTTGTAATTTAAAACTGGAAATCAACATTCGTTGTTGGATTTTCAACAAATCGTTTTCTTCGGTAAGCTTTTTCATGTATTCTCCAAAATCGTTACAGCAGACGTCAATATTTTTGAATGTTGGAGGAAAACTTGAAATTGTGGGCTTCAACTCGTCGGGAACTATTAAATATCATTGCACATAGCCAAAAAGAGATCCATTCTTTTTTGTTTTAAGTAAAGAATCAGTAGACAGATGACTTTTATAAGGAAAATTTGTCTTGAAATGATTTTCTACTGAAGAATCTGTTTTAAAGTGCTCCCAACACTCACACTCCCACATTTCTTGAATGTTGTAACCTTTTTCCTTTATGTACTATCGTCTCAACTCATCCAATTCTCGCTTCTGATTTCGCCTCTCAGTATCTTCTTCTGACAACAATGGACGGGTTTCTTGGCATGAGCAGAAAAGATAGTAGCAACCCATAGCTTCAGTTACTGTTTTACAGTGGTTGCAGTAACCATCAACATGGAAACAGTCAATTTTCTTCTGCTTTCAATTTGTGTAAAAACACTAATTTTACACTCTGGTCGCAACTCGTGATAGAAGGACATTCCCATATTCTCGAAATTTCTTGTCCTGTTTTGTCTAGCTTTAAATTGGCCATTTTCAGAGTCATACTCCTATCTTGCGTAAAATCCGGTCGGCATCTCTTTGCACATCAAGAGTGGATATAATTGGCTAGCGTCAAATCCAACAATTGTCTTACAAACATTTGACAAGCTACGAATTTAAGTTTGATCGAAATAAGTTTTTCGTGTAAAAACTTTTGATGGGCCCCCAGTCATGTCTTCTCTAATTTTCTCGTATAAATTGGGTAGAATTTGTGATTTGTGGATTTGTGTAAGCAGATCCCATTTTCAGCATGTCAATTACCTTATCATGGTAAATCTCTATCACTTTTTGCATAGCTTCAAGAGTAGGAACAACATCTTGGTTGTTATACCATTGTAAGAAGTCTTTGAAACTAATCATGCTGTGTTGTTCCCAGATGCTTTTTACATAAGAGTAATTTTCAAAACCTGTTGGTGGAACTGATTGAATACGTAACTTTCTCAGCGCACTTTGTTGATAAGTCCTCCATCAACCAGTTTTTGATAATCGTTGAAATTTTTCTCGAGAGGGTTGTGTTTTCTCAGTTTGCTGAAAAAGGCTTCATATGGAGGTAGTTATGTACAATCAAGCTTGTCTTGACTTTCAAACTGATCGTACGGGAAAAAACCTTTAGTTTAACTTGCTTTGTAGGCTTTCAGGAACGAATCCATTGTTGTTGCTCCTCCATGAAATTTCATTATGTCTAGAACCTGTACGTCTCCAAATTTGAATGATATGAAATCATTCGCTTTTTTGAGGACTGTTGGTTCAATTTCTTTATCTCATATAAGGTACGGGATCAAATAAGATTTGATAAGGTTCAGATCGTATCTACCGCTATTGAAGCCGAACACCGGTAAGTTACTAACATAGCGCTCTAAATTTTGTTTCGAGTCGATCAGCTGATTTTTTTAAATTTTTAAAAATTGCGTCGACATATCATCTTTTTCGCCATCCTCAACAAATTCATCTTCACAATCGAAGACTTCTAGTCTTTTAGTTAAAATTCTAGCGTTGAACTTGTCAAAAATCTTTTTGACTTGATCATTGACAGTGATTTCGATTTCTTGAAACTTCGTTCTCATTTGTAATTTGCTTCTTTCTGCCAGAAGTTCCAAGCTGGAAACAAAAGCAATTATTAGAGTTCTGGATCTTTTTCACACAAGAAAATTGGATCATCTTGAAGATTTGAAGATATTGAGACCGAAATAGGGTTATGCTTTCCAACCCAAATAGTGGTTTCGGTTACTTTCAATTCTTCTGTTGGAACACAAATAGATTCGAATTCAAAAACTTCTACATTACTAAATAGTTTCTGATCTCCAGTGTCCAGTGTAGGGAATATTTAATCCATCCAATTTTTTGACTTTTTCATTTCCGTTAAAAGCAGGCATTATCTAAAAAAAGTTTGGGATTTTAGAAAAGCTCCAAAATTAAAAATTTAAGAGTACCAATTGAATAAAGAACCTACTTTTTTTCTTTTCGTGAAGTAACAAAATGTAAAATTTGAAGTAAAATTCAATTGACTGTTTCTGATTGGCTAACAAAATGAATATTTTATTCCAGAAAAATAAGCATATTTACACTAACAATGACATCATCGCCTACGCAATTATTCTTTTATGTTGATGACGTCATTTTTTGAATAGTAGTGACGTCACCGCCTACGTAATTTTCCTTTAATGGTAATAACGTCATCACTTACGTCATTTCTTTGAAAGTTCTAGAACTTTCCAGAAAAGTTTTCAACCAATCGGAACTGAGCAGCTTTTAGACATAACTTTGTTTGAAAAAAAATCATTTTTGAAAAATGTAATTTCAAAAACATTTGAACTTCCTCGAGTTACTCGAAAAAAGAAAAAATTCCAATTGATTTCCTTATTGATGAAATAGATGTAGATTCTTACTTTTTTCTCCGAAATTCTCCGAGTAAGTAAAAGTCTCTTTAGGCAAACTTACTCAATCGAAAAATTTACTTTTGATCCACATATTGCGTAACAAAGCTATAACTTTACTGCTGAGTTGCACCTGACTAGAGAAGAAATTTCATATTTTTTTAGAAAATTAGAAGTTAATAAAAAAGTCGCACGAAAATATTTCAAAGACTCCATTTATTCACTACCCAACTCCCAAATTTGTAAAAATTCTCCTGCAAATTTCTTTATTCCTCCATTTTTTTAAATGCTTCCAAAGCTCAAAATCTTGCATGATCAAGTTTGGAATCAGATTTTCAGAGATTTGCTTTTAAAAATTCAACAAGCTTGAGTTATGTTCTCAAATCTACATCAAAATAAAAGAACTCGACTATCTACCTAAAAATCAGCAAGTTTTCATCGCTTATATACACAAAATTTAATTGACCTGATAAGCGGACTTGCAGAGAAGCTACTTTTATTAATTTTTCTTCTTTTGTTACTCATATCGGCAATATTTCTTATTATGACAGCAAACAACTTTTGGTCATTTATTTTTGCAATTGCTTTTCTGTATAATTTTACTTATTTGGAAGATTTAGGTTCCTAAAAGGTAAACTTTTATTAATTGGATAACAAGGAAAACTAGAACCAAAATGAAAATTTTCGTGATTGGAAACGACAATGTTTAAAATGGAGCTTTGTTTCCGTTTGGACACGACTTTTCTATAAGAATTCCATAAAACGAAACTTAAATCTGATTGGACACGACCACAATCCGAATAAAGAAAAACCATTCTGATTAGTTAAATCCACATATTTGAACTGATGGTACCCCTCTCTCTTTACCTAAAATCATTTTATTTTCAACATAACTACCATCAACTACCTCCTCTCTCAGCTCTAAATATTTTAATTTCAACTTAACCACCGACAACTACTTCTCTCGCAACTGTAATTTTTGTTTTTAATCTGAGTCATTTACTTTTTCAACTTCCCTCGCAACTTATTGCTCACAATGATCTTCTCAGTGCAAAACAACAAACTATGGTATCGGTAGAATTTTTGGTTGATTTAGTACAAATCCAAGTGCGAGAATCAGTTTGTGGAGTTTTCTGGCACCAATGGACATCCCAATTCATGTCTGGCACATGGTGGAGGTGATAAGCGGGGATTTCAACGAACATCCTTTAAGGCAAGTACCCATGACAGAGAACCAACTTGGAGAAATGCAAAAGATGGAGGAAGTGGGTGAACATGTGGGAATGAACTACCCCGAAACTCCTGACTCCAGATTTGGGGCTCAATCATCGACGATTTCCTCTTTCCTTGGGAAGAGGGATCTGTGGACAAACCAATTACCATCCAGAGGATGAGGGGTTCTCTGAGCAAAGAACTCCAATCAGCGAACCACCAGTGACGAAGGCAAGGCCACTTTGCGCTCCATTGAGAACTTGCAAATTTCTTCAACTGCTCGACAGCTCTTTGATTTGTAAATAATTTGTTTGTTCCTAGGCTTTTGTAATTTAATTTCTCTGCATCCAGTAATATTATTTTTAAGAGATAGGAATTAGGAGATAAGGTCATATAAAACTTTGTTAAAAGATTGCAAATGTAAAGTTTTTTAAAAAATTTGTTGGAAAAATTTGTGAAAATCAAACTAATTATGCAATTGGTGAAAATTTTTACAAAGTTTTGTTGTAAAGATGATAAAAACATTAAACCAATTTTAACATCTTGTGGAAAATTTCACATTTTTTTCACATATGACAAAAAAACTATCACAATTTTTGCAAACATGTTGAAAACTTTACACTACTTTTGGCACCATGCAAAAAATTTTATAATTTTTCTGGCACACTTAATAAAAAATCTAAGAAAATCTCGCAAAAAAGGAAAAATTTTTTGAATATTTTCGCAATGAAAAACAAATTCTTACAAGGCTTTTTGCACTGTTGAAATTTATTTATGAATTTCTTTGTTCTGATTTTGATCCCTTAAAAGTTCACTTTTCGCATGTATGTTGATCAAAAATATCAGAAAAAAATGTATTAAGATATGGAATAGTACTCGAAGTCATCAATAAAGAAAAATTTTCAGCAAATCTTTGAAGTATTTGATGCATACGAGAAAAAAAATTAGATTTTTGAATTTGTTTTCTAACAAACCACAAAAAAAAATTGCATTTAACACAAAACTTTTATGAAAATTTTTGCACACTTGTTAAAAAAACCAAAAAAAATTTTGCATCTTGTAAATATGTTTAATTAAATTTTTGCAAACTTGTTGAAAAGATCAAATCAAAATTTGCTTTTTGCGAAAAAACTTAATTTTTGCACAAATGTTGAAAATTACAAAAATTATTCATTAAAAAAACTTAAACTAGTTGAAAAGTTAAATAACATATAAATCATTGCATGGTATGAAATTTTACTACAGTTTATAGGTTAATTTTACAAATTCCATGGCTTAGTATGTAATCCATCATCAAGTACTTCCCTTTTCGTGCAAAAAAAACGGAGTCCTTTTTTAGTTTGGTTATATGTTCCGACTAAATCGTTGGAGGTTTTGTATCCGCGATTGGTCGATTTCAAATTTACAGCTTCGTGAGGAACTCGTCTGTATTTAGCTTTCTTCTCAGGTAAAATACAATTTTTCAAGTTCTCTTCTGCTAATGCTAGGTACAAAGAGTCCCTATCCATCTCCATTTCCTCCAATTTATTCGAATTTGTTCTCTTCGCAATACTTGTGGAAGAATATGTAGTATAAATCTAACATTCTTAGTTTGGCGTAATGAAGAGTGAAAAAACCTACAATAAATGGTTCTCTATGTTCAAATAGTGATTTCACTAGTCCTACTTCAAATAATTTTTTTTCACAACATCCAGTTGCTTGAAAAACTTCTCATTTATCGTTTTGTGTTTCTTTTCATCGCCGAGATATTTGTTTATTGTTTGTCTGGATTTGTCTCTAAATTGATAACCGTATGAACTGTTACCTACAAGCTTCATGGTCCCAGCAACACCTCCAGACTGTGGATTCTCGTCTCCTTCTCGTCGAGCATCAACAACAGATTGAACAAACTTGTTGAAACATTTCCTAGGTGTTACTCAACAAACCGATAAATTTTGGTACATTGAAGTTCATGACTTAGATAGAAGTTAAGAAGAGGTGTGATGATTGTACCAATTTGTAATTTAAAACTGGAAATCAACATTCGTTGTGGGTTTTTCAACAAATCGTTTTCTTGGGAAAGCTTTTTCATGTATTCTCCAATAACGTTACAGCAGACGTCAATATTTTTGAAAGTTGGAGGAAAACTTGAAATTGTGGGCTTCAACTCGTCGGGAACTATTAAATTGCATTGCACACAGCCAAAAAGAGATCCATTCGTTTTTGTTTTAAGTAAAGAATCAGTAGACAGAGGACTTTTATAAGGAAAATTTGTCTTGAAATGATTCTCTACTGAAGAATCTGTTTTAAAGTGCTCCCAAAACTCACACTCCCACATTTCCTGAATGTTGTAACCTTTTTTCTTTATGTACTATCGTCTCAACTCATCCATTTCTCGCTTCTGATTTCGCCTTTCAGTATCTTGTTCTGACAACAATGGACGGGTTTCTTGGCATGAGCAGAAAAGATAGTAGCAACCCATAGCTTCAATTACTGTTTTACAGTGATTGCAGTAGCCATCAACATGGAAACAGTCAATTTTCTTCTGCTTTCAATTTGTGTAAAAACTCTAATTTTACACTCTGGTCGCAACTCCTGATAGAAGGACATTCCCATATTCTCGAAATTTCTTGTCCTGTTTTGTCTAGCTTTAAATTGACCATTTTCAGAGTCATACTCCTATCTTGTGTAAAGTCCGGTTGGCATCTTTTTGCACATCAAGAGTTGATATAATTGGCTAGCGTCAATTCCAACAATTGTCTTACAAACATTTAACAAGCTACGAATTTAAGTTTGATCGAAATAAGTTTTTCGTGTAAAAACTATTGATGGGCCCCCAGTCATGTCTTCTCTAATTTTCTCACATAAATTGAGTAGAATTTGTGATTTGTGGATTTGTGTAAGCAGATCCCATTTTCAGCATGTCAATTCCCTTATCATGGTAAATCTCTATCACTTTTTGCATAGCTTCAAGAGTAGGAACAACATCTTTGTTGTTATACCATTGTAAGAAGTCTTTGAAACTAATCATGCTGTGTTGTTCCCAGATGCTTTTTAAATAAGAGTAATTTTCAAAACCTGTTGGTGGAACTAATTGAATACGTAACTTAGTCCTAATAAGTCTTCCATCAACCAGTTTTTGATAATCATTGAAATCTTTCTCGAGAGGGTTGTGATTTCTCAGTTTGCTGAAAAAGGCTTCATATGGAGGTAATTATGTACAATCAAGCTTGTCTGGACTTTCAAACTGATCGTACGGGAAAAAACATTTAGTTTAACTTGCTTTGTAGGCTTTCAGGAACGAATCCGTTGTTGTTGCTCCTCCATGAAATTTCATTATGTCTAGAACCTGTACGTCTCCAAATTTGAATGATATGAAATCATTTGCTGTTTTAAGGACTGTTGGTTCAATTTCTTTCTCTCACATAAGGTACGGGATCAAATAATATTTGATAAGGTTCAGATCGTATCTACCGCTATTGAAGCCGAACACCGGTAAAGTACTAACATAACGCTCTAAATGTTGTTTCGAGTCGATCGGCTGATTTTTTTTAAAATTTAAAAATTGCGTCGACATATCATCTTCCTCGCCATCCTAAACAAATTCATCTTCATAATCGAAGACTTCTAGTCTTTTAGTTAAAAATCTAGCGTTGAGTTTGTCAAAAACCTTTTTGACTCGATCATTGACAGTGATTTTGATTTCTTGAAACTTCGTTCTCATTTGTAATTTGCTTCTTTCTGCCAGAAGTTCCAAGCTGGAAACAAAAGCAATTATTAGAGTTCTGGATCTTTTTCACACAAGAAAATTGGATCATCTTGAATATTTGAAGATATTGAGACCAAAATAGGGACATGCTTTCCAACCCAAGTAGTGGTTTCGGTTGCTCTCAATTCTTCTGTTGGAACACAAATAATTTTGGATTCGAAGTCAAAAACTTCTACATTACTAAATAGTTTCTGATCTCCAGTGTAGGGAATGTTGAATCCATCCAATTTTTCGAATATTGTTTCCCGTAGTTTGCGCGTTTTTGGGAAAAACATGTTTACACGTTAGAAGATGTCTGTTGAAGTTGTCTGATCCCTTGAAGAATCAATATTAATCGTATGAATGATATGATTAGTGAATCTCAGCAATTACAAGGTTTTTTCAAATATTCCAAAACGTCGACTTCGCCTCACTAATTCTCCAAGATATTTTCCCTCTTGAAAGTAAAAATCTTCAAAGAATATGTTTTGTTCAACTATTCCCTCTACAAGAGGTAAATCATCAATTGACACTCCATGAAAGTTCTTCGGATCGTATCCAGATTTGATATAAATTCTGTGAACAGCTGATATGTATAAACGTCGAGTATTATGACCATGCAAATACATTGTTAACGCACGGAAAAGGCAAAGATGATCTTTGTATGGTTGTTTATTTACTTGGTTATGTCGTAAAAAAGGGGTTCAGCCAAGACAGAGTCTGGACATCCCATTGGGATGTTTTTAGTAGTGCAGCGAAAATAGTGATATTTGTGATCAACTTGAACCTTCACTTTGTGTTCTGACGTTCTTTGCTCCACAATATCAAACAATGCACTGGGAGTGCATTGCTCCACGATATCAAACTTTTCAACTTTTCCCTGGATTGTAATCAAATCCGTTTTCGTACACAGTAAATGCGATTTTTCGAACAAAACTTATTTCTTTTTCGTGTGCGTAGTAATCCCGATATTATCCCGTTTTAACATTACGGAGAAAAAATCCAAGAGCAATATTGCTTTTTGCAGCGGAATCTAACTTGTTGAAGACTTTTTCAAGATTTTCGTTGATAATCTTGGTATCCAACTTTGACATTTGAAAGTTAAAAACCTTATGTCTCCCATTTTCCATCTCCGTGAAAGTGTTGACAAGCATATAATTCCTCCTTTAGTTTTTCACCATCTTCCCCTTCTTCCTCCACAATCTTGTTCAAGTCCACTACATTATCACTAGGTTGCCGTTGTTTTGCTCCATGTTCTACCTCCGATGTTGTTGGATAGAGTAGTAACCTGTGAACTCTTGCTCACAAGAAGAACAAACTGTCGACTGCTTCGAACTTGAAGGTGCAAGCTTCTTGGCCATAAGATAGTTCATGTCTTGTTGATTGTAAGTGGAATACTTACAATCAGGACAAAAAATAACTCCTTAATCACATCTTTTTTGATGTCGGGCTGCGTTTTGGCGGTTGTACATAATACCACAATCTTCACACTTGACTTTCTCATTTCCGTTAAGAGCAGGCATTATCTAAAAAAAATTTGGGATTTTAGAAAAGCTCCAAAATTAAAAATTTAAAAGTACCAATTGAATAAAGAACCTACTAGTAACGTAACGAAATGTAAAACTTGAAGTAAAATTCAATTGACTGTTTCTGATTGGCTAACAAAATGATTGATTTATTCCAGAAAAATAAGCACATTTACACTAACAATGACATCATCGCCTACGCAATTATTCTTTTATGGTAATGACGTCATTTTTTGAATAGTAGTGACGTCACCGCCTGCGAAAATTTCCTTTAATGGTAATAACGTCATCAGTTACGTCATTTATTTGAAAGTTCTAGAACTTTCCAGAAAAATTTTCAACAAATCGGAACTGAGCAGTTTTTAGACATAAATTTGTTTGAAAAAGAATCATTTTTGAAAAATGTAATTTCAAAAATATTTGAACTTCCTTGAGTTACTCGAAAAAAAAAATTCCAATTGATTTCCTTTTTGATGAAATAGATGTAGATTCTTACTTTTTTCACAACTTTCTCCGAAATTCTCCGAGTAAGTAAAAGTCTCTTTCGGCAAACTTACTCAATCGAAAAATTTATTTTTGATCCACATATTGCGTAACAAAGCTATAACTTTACTGCTGAGTTGCACCTGACTAGAGAAGAAATTTCATATATTTTAGAAAATTTGAAATTAATAAAAAAGTCGCACGAAAATATTTCAAAGACTTCATTTATTCACTACCCAACTCCCAAATTTGTAAAAATTCTCCAGCAAATTTCTTTATTCCTCCATTTTTTTAAATGCTTCCAAAACTCAAAATCTTGCATGATCAAGTTTGGAATCAGATTTCCAGAGATTTGCTTTTAAAAATTCAACAAGCTTGAGTTATCTTCTCAAATCTACATCAAAATAAAAGAACTCGACTATCTACTCAAAAATCAGCAAGTTCTCATCGCTTATATACACAAAATTTAATTGACCTGATAAGCGGACTTGCAGAGATGCTACTTTTATTAATTTTTCTTCTTTTGTTACTTATATCGGCAATATTTCTTATTATGACAGCAAACAACTTTTGGTCATTTATTTTTGCAATTGCTTTTCTGTATAATTTTACTTATTTGGAAGATTTAGGTTCTTAAAAGGTAAACTTTTGTTAATTGGATAACAAGGAAAACTAGAACCAAAATGAAAATTTTCGTGATTGGAAACGACAATGTGTAAAATGGAGCTTTGTTTCCGTTTGGACACGACTTTTCTATAAGAATTCCATAAAACGAAACTTAAATCTGATTGGACACGACCACAATCCGAATAAAGAAAAACCATTCTGATTAGTTAAATCCACATATTTGAACTGATGGTACCCCTCTCTCTTTACCTAAAATCATTTTATTTTCAACATAACTACCATCAACTACCTCCTCTCTCAGCTCTAAATCATTTAATTTCAACTTAACCACCGACAACTACTTCTCTCGCAACTGTAATTCTTGTTTTTAATCTGAGTCATTTACTTTTTCAACTTCCCTCGCAACTTATTGCTCACAATGATCTTCTCAGTGCAAAACAACAAACTATGGTATCGGTAGAATTTTTGGTTGATTTAGTACAAATCCAAGTGCGAGAATCAGTTTGTGGAGTTTTCTGGCACCAATGGACATCCCAATTCATGTCTGGCACATGGTGGAGGTGATGCGCGGGGATTTCAACGAACATCCTTTAAGGCAAGTACCCATGACAGAGAACCAACTTGGAGAAATGCAAAAGATGGAGGAAGTGGGTGAACATGTGGGAATGAACTACCCCGAAACTCCTGACTCTAGATTTGGGGCTCAACCATCGACGATTGCCTCTTTCCTTGGGAAGAGGGATCTGTGGACAAACCAATTACCATCCAGAGGATGAGGGGTTCTCTGAGCAAAGAACTCCAATCAGCGAACCACCAGTGACGAAGGCAAGGCCACTTTGCGCTCCATTGAGAACTTGCAAATTTTTTCAACTGCTCGACAGCTCTTTGATTTGTAAATAATTTGTTTGTTGTCTGGGCTTTTGTAATTTAATTTCTCTGCATCTAGTAATAATTTTTTTAAGAGATAGGAATTAGGAGATAAAGTCATAGAAAACTTTGTTAAAAGATTGCAAATGTAAAGTTTTTTAAAAAATTTGTTGGAAAAATTTGTGAAAATCAAACTGATTATGCAATTGGTGAAAATTTTTACAAAGTTTTGTTCAAAGGTGATAAAAAAATTAAACCAATTTTAACATCTTGTGGAAAATTTCACATTTTTTTCACATATGACAAAAAAACTATCACAATTTTTGCAAACATTTGCTGACAAGACATTTATAAGCAAATATTCAATTATTAAAAAAAAAAACAGACACGCGCACTATTTACTGTACCATTGCCATTAATGAAACAATCAACACATTTTTCAAGGAATCAGTCTCATACTTTGAATATTGAAATTTTCGAGTCCTTTCTAAAAAGCTGATCCAAGAGTCTGAGTGGACGCAAGCTTCTGAGCAGAACTGAGATAGTGTCTTTCGAATTTCTTTGCAACACTGGGTAACTTTTCCGGTATTCTACATTCAAGTTGTGTTCGACTGCACGATTCAATTGATTGAAATCTTCATCTCTTGATTAAATAATATTGGAATAAACTCTGTATTTGTATAAAGTATATATACAGTCAACATTTTGTTAAGTGAAATGATATTTATCTAATCTTTGCAAAATCGATCGAGCAAGGATCCGATTAATACTACGTGAAATTTGCAATTTTCAAACGGGCAGAATGATGAATGGTTAGATACACAGTAGTCTTGAGTGACAAAGAATTTTTCATAAGAGTTTCCTGAGACAGAGATGAAAAGAGATTCTGCATTGTAGTCCGAATAAAAAGTGGAATATGCTTGACACATAGCAGATGCCATCACCGATTACTTGTTGAAATGGATTTTTATCTACCTTGAATAAGATATTTATCTACTTTTATCTTCCTGAAATACGTGTTAATATTTGATGACTCTTGTGAAGAAATTTCAAGTTCCAAGCAGTTTATAAAAACTGCTTCTGCTGGAAGACACAAGGGACTGATTACAATGTATATTAAGCCTAACTTGTTTCATCAAAGCAAATTGAGAACAGATGTTGAGTTACAAAATACACATATAGTCTTGCTTAAGTCATCGAGAGATGTTTTACAAGTCAAAAAATTAAGTCAATAACTAAGTCTAGGATCACAATTGAAAGGGTGGTATCAAGATGCAACATTTACTCCTTATGGTCATTTACTCATTGAGTTAACTCCAAAAACAGTTCAATTGCTAAGATATTGCTCAAAAAGCGCTTCAATTCTATCAAAATTTTATCTTCCAGTAGGGAGAGACAAGCATACAATACGTCTCTTAACTCCCAATATTTCGAACATTTTCCCAAAAAATTTCAAAAACAATTCATCCTCCATTGTCCAAAAAACTTCATTCAATTCCAGATTCCTCAGCGAATGACTGATAAACTTGCTACGAGGCGAGCCCAAGAATCTCCGAAAAGTAAGCATTGAAAAATATTGAAGAGAAATATCAGAACTCACACGAAGAAGAATTTCACTGCATAAAAGGAGAACTATTTTGAGTTCACCGAAAGGCTTACAATTAATATCTGTTATCACTCCTTTTGTCATTAAATGATTGATATAGTATGGATCAGCTTGTTCTAAATCTTCACTCAATCACAAAGTACACTTCCAAAAAACCAAAATTGGAACAAAAGCAAGAAAAATATTTTGATTCTATTTACAGTGCTGTAAATGAAAAGTTGAAAACGAGTAACAGTAAGCACCTTATTGATTTAGTTTTGAATTCTTCTAGATTTAGACTAAGTCAGTCAGAAAATATCCTTTTAGATAATCGAGACACAATTGAACCAATTGTAGACTTTGTGTGTGCACTAAAGCGAAAAAATACCAACTTTCCCGATATTTACTTTACCTTTTTGGAAGTAAATCAAATTCCACCTAAGCTTGTTATCAACAAGAATCCCAAAGCGAAAGACAGAAGAACAGGGATTCCTTTCAAAATCCAAAAAAGTAAGTCTGAACAAATTGTATTCTAGGGATAGAGCTGCGTAGGGTTCTGTGCGAAACTTGAGTAGAGCAACCGGATTGTCAAAAAATAAAGTAGAACAATTTTTACAAACCAAGACATCGTATACAAAATTTAGTCCCCCAATCAGATGTTTCCGAAAGCTTCAAGCTTTTTCAAAACACATCAATGAAATTTGGTGTATGGACTTGACATTTGCAAAACTAAATGCGCAAAAGACACTCTGCAAGTTTTCAAAAAATGATTTCTCAAAAAAACACTCTGAAAAACTTTGCATTGATAAAGGAACAGAATATGCGGGAGATTTCAAAAAATTTTGCGAGGAAGAAACATCGAAGTTTATTCGACAATGAGTGAAACAAGAGCTGCATTTGCAGAGAGAGCCATTCAATCATTAGAACACATAATTTACCGCTATATAGAAGATCATGGTGAAAAATTCATTCACAAGTTGCAGCAATTTGTGTCTACAATGAATTGTCACGTCAATAGATCTATTAGAAAATCACCTCGAGATGTCATGAATACTGATTTTCTCTCATTTCTGTACAATATATCTCTAAAAAAGTATCACAAACTAAAATTCAAAACTGGACACAGAGTGAGAATTTCAAAAAATGATTTCAAAAAACCACAATTTACTTAATATCTACTAAAAAGCCTTCTACATACATCATCAAAGATCTCGACAAAGAAGAAATTCTGGGAAAATTCTATAAAAAAGAGCTGAGAAAATGTTCAGATTAAAGGTAAATCAGTAGTATATGTTGGATGAATTCAGCCGGGGGGTGCTGACCCCATGTATTAACATAGGCTATAAGGTATCCGGTCAGCACCCTATGTATTAATATAGGCTATAGATTTCCCAATGTATTAAGATAGGGAATAGGTTTCCCAATGTTTTATTATAGCAGGTTTCAGATGGTAAGATGGTAAGTATCAGAAAAATTTTTGCCATATGTATTAAGAAAGGGAGTAGAGTCTACAATGTATTAAGAAAGGAAACACCAATGGTAAGGTTTCAGTGTGATGGTAAGATATTGGTAAGAAAAACGAAAAGTTTTTGGTTTTTGTGTGGAAGTGTCTAGTTATTTCGCAAAAATTTTGGCGCGCATTATCTAATTGTTAATTATTACTGGTTAATTTTTGATTGTGAATTTAAGGTTTTGTATTTAATTTTATGGTAATGGTAAGTCAGTGGTAAGAGTTTTTGGGTAAAAACTTGGATTTTTTGTCACAAAAATTGAAATTTTTTCATAAAAACTTTATAACACGATAAGATTTGTTGTAATTCGATCTGTTTTTTTTTTGGATAATCTCACTTTCTATCTACCTGAATTTATGCTGAAAACTGCTGAAATTTCAAAAAAATAATCATATTTTTGGAAAAAAATGCAAAATTTTCAAATTTTTGGGGGAAAACGCAAAAATTTCAAAGTTTTTGGAAAAAATTGCAATTTTTTGGAAAAAACTGCAGAAATCTCAAGATTTTGGTTTGTTTTTTGTTGCTTCTGATCTAATTGAATAAAAAGGAAAAACGTTTAGAATTTAAAATTTATCTCAAATTGTTTTTTACTTGGCATCATGTTGAGACACTGATACAAAACTTTAAGTAGAAATATGGATTTTTTCACAAATCTCTCTCAAAAAAAAGCAATACGATGAAACTTACCCTAATTTTAGATGAAAAGCGGATTATATAATGCTGTGAACAAATAAAGTTCATATTGGCTGAATCAATGTTAATACGATTTCTCGGGAAAGTAAAGTAATTAATCGTAATTTTCGAGAAAGTAAAAACTAATGAAATCTATCCAAAGTTTTCCATTTTTAACCTTTCATTTGTGTAATTAAGTGAATTTTTGTTCAATTCAAGGAGAATTCATCTAAATTGCATTTAACAAAAAATTTTCTATGAAAATTTTTGCACACTTGTTCAAAAAACCAAAAAAATTTTTGCATCTTGTAAATATGTTTAATTAAATTTTTGCAAACTTGTTGAAAAAATCAAATCAAAATTTGTATTTTGCAAAAAAACTTAATCTTTGCACAAATGTTGAAAATTACAAATTTATTCATAAAAAAAACTTTTGATTTTGAATAAAAACAATACTGACAAGACTTTTATAAGCAAATATTCAATTATTAAAAGAAAAACAGACACGCTCACTATTTACTGTACCATTGCCATTAATGAAACAATCAACACAATTTTCAACAAATCAGTCTCATACTTTGAATATTGAAATTTTCGAGTCCTTTCTAAAAAGCTGATCCAAGAGTCTGAGTGGACGCAGGCTTCTGAGCAGAACTGAGATAGTGTCTTTCGAATTTCTTTGCAACACTGGGTAACTTTTCCGGTATTCTACATTCAAGTTGTGTTCGACTGCACAATTCAATTGATTGGAAACGTCATCTCTTGATTAAAAAAGATTGGAACAAACTCTGTATTTGTATAAAGTATTTATACAGTCAACAATTTGTTAAGTGATTTGATATTTATCTAATCTTTGCAAAATTGATCGAGCGGTGATCCGATTAATACTACGTGAAATTTGCAATTTTCCACCGGGCAGAACGATGAATGGTTAGATACACAGTAGTCTTGAGTGACAAAGAAGAATTTTTTATAAGAGTTTCCTGAGACAGAGATAAAAAGAGATTTTGCATTGTAGTCCGAATAAAAAGTGGAATATGCTTGACACATAGCAGATGCCATCACCGATTACTTGTTGAAATGGATTTTTATCTACCTTGAATAAGATATTTATCTACCTTTATCTTCCTGAAATACGTGTTAATATTTGATGACTCTTGTGAAGAAATTTCAAGTTCCAAGCAGTTTGTAAAAACTGCTACTGCTGGAAGACACAAGGGACTGATTACAATAAATATTCAGCCTAACTTGTTTCATCAAAGCAAATTGAGAACAGATGTTGAGTTACAAAATACACATGTAGTCTTGCTTAAGTCATCGAGAGATGTTTTACAAGTCAAAAAATTAAGTCAATAAATAAGTCTAGGATCACAATTGAAAGGGTGGTATCAAGATGCAACATTTACTCCTTATGGTCATTTACTCATTAATTTAACTCCAAAAACAGTTCAATTGCTAAGATATTGCTCAAAAAAAGCTTCAATTCCATCAACATTTTATCTTCCAGCAGGGAGAAACAAGCATACAATACGTCTCTTAACTCCCAATATTTCGAACATTTCCCAAAAAATTTCAAAAACAATTCATCCTCCATTGTCCAAAAAACTTCATTCAATTCCAGATTCCTCAGCGAATGACTGATAAACTTGCTACGAGGCGAGCTCAAGAATCTCTGAAAAGTAAGCATAGAAAAATATTGAAGAGAAATATGAGAACTCACACGAAGAAGAACTTCATTGCATAAAAGGAGAACTATTTTTAGTTCACCGAAAGGCTTACAATTATTATCTGTTATCACTCTTTTTGTCATTAAATGATTGATATAGTATGGATCAGCTTGTTCTAAATTTTCACTCAATCACAAAGTACACTTCCAAAAAAACCAAAATTGGAACAAAAGCAAGAAAAATCTTTTGATTCTATTTACAGTGCTGTAAATGAAAAGTTGAAAACGAGTAACAGTAAGCACCTTATTGATTCAGTTTTGAATTCTTCTAGATTCAGATAAGTCAGTCAGAAAATATCCTTTTAGATAATCGAGACACAATAGAACCAATTGTAGTCTTTGTGTATGCACTAAAGCGAAAAAATACCAACTTTCCCGATATTTACTTTACCTTTTTGGAAGTAACTCAAATTCCACCTAAGCTTGTTATCAACAAGAATCGCAAAGCGAAAGACAGAAGAACTGGGATTCCTTTCAAAATCCAAAAAAGTAAGTCTGAACAAATTGTATTCTCGGGGTACAGCTGCGTAGGACTCTGTGCGAAACTTGAGTAGAGCAAGCGGATTGTCAAAAAAGAAAGTAGAACAACTTTTAAAAACCAAGACATCGTATACAAAATTTAGTCCCCGAATCAGATGTTTCCGAAAGCTTCAAGCTTTTTCAAAACACATCAATGAAATTTGTTGTATGGACTTGACATTTGTGGACAACGTAGCGAGTCAAAACAATGGCGTCAAATATTTTTTGGTTGCTGTTGATGTTTTTTCGCAATTTGTCAGAGTTCAAACAATGAAAACTAAATACGCAAAAGACACTCTGCAAGTTTTCAAAAATAGATTTCTCGAGAAAACACTCTGAAAACTTTGCATTGACAAAGGAACAGAATATGTGGGAACTTTCAAAAAATTTTGCGAGGAAAAAACATCGAAGTTTATTCGACAATGAGTGAAACAAGAGCTGCATTTGCAGAGAGAGCCATTCAATCATTAGAACACATTCATTCACAAGTTGCAGCAATTTGTGCCTACAATGAATTGTCACGTCAATAGATCTATTAGAAAATCACCTCGATATGTCAAGAATACTGATTTTCTCTCAATTCTGTACAATATACCTCTAAAAAGGTATCACAAACTAAAATTCAAAATTGGAGACAGAGTGAGATTTTCAAAAATGATTTCAAAAAACCACAATTTACTTAATATCTACTAAAAAGCCTCCTACATACATCATCAAAGATCTCGACAAAGAAGAAATTCTGGGAAAATTCTATAAAAAAAAGCTGAGAAAATGTTCAGATTAAAGGTAAATCAGTAGTAATGTTGGATGAATTCAGCCGGGGGGTGCTGACCCCATGTAATAACCTAGGCTATAAGGTATCCGGTCAGCACCCTATGTAATAATATAGGCTATAGATTTCCCAATGTATTAAGATAGGGAATAAATTTCCCAATGTATTATTATAGCAGGTTTCAGATGGTAAGATGGTAAGTATCAGAAAAATTTTTGCCAGATGTATTAACAAAGGGAGTAGAGTCTACAATGTATTAAGACAGGGAACAACAATGGTAAGGTTTCAGTGTGATGGTAAGATAATGGTAAGAAAAACGAAAAATTTTTGCCATATGTATCTAGCCATATGTATTAACATAGGCAGTAGAGTCTACAATATATTAAGATAGGGAATACTAATGGTAAGGTTTCAGTGTGTTGGTAAGATAATGGTAAGAAAAACGAAAAGTTTTTGGTTTTTGTGTGGAAATGTCTAGTTTTTTCGCGAAAATTTTGGCGCGCATTATCTAATTGTTAATTATTACTGGTTAATTATTGATCGTGGATTTAAGGTTTTGTATTTAGTTTTATGGTAATGATAAGTCAATAGTAAGAGTTTTTGGGTAAAAACTTGGAGTTTTTTTTCACAAAAAATGAAATTTTTTCATAAAAACTTTATAACACGATAAGATTTGTTGTAATTCGATCTATTTTTTTGGATAGTTTTTTTTTATCTACCTGAATTTATGCTGAAACCTGCTGAAATAATCATAATTTTGGAAAAAATTGCAAATATTTCAAGTTTTTGGGAAAAAACCAAAAATTTAAAAATTTTAAAAATTGTATTTTAATTGGCATCATGTTGAGACACTGATACAAAACTTTAAATAGAAATATGGATTTTTTCACAAATCTCTCTCAAAATAAAGAAATACGATGAAACTTACCCTAAATTTAGATAAAAAGCGGATTATATAATGCTGTGAACAAATATAGTTCATAGTAGCTGAATCAATTTTAATACTTCCGATTTCTCGGGAAAGTAAAGTAATTAATCGTAATTTTCGAGAAAGTAAAAACTAATGAAATCTAGCCAAAGTTTTCCATTTTTAACCTTTCATTTGTGTAATTAGGTGAATTTTTGTTCAATTTAAGGAGAATTCATCTAAAAATCTCAATTCAATTGAACAATTAGAGCAATACTTATTGAAAATTCTAGATCAAACTCTATGATCCAGCTACTCCTCAGTTTTTTCTGAAAGAATAACACAAACCTTTACAAAAGTTACAAGTTTTGAGACGTTTTTAACATTGTTAATAATAATAGGTTTCAGATCAAATATAAAAAGTGAGCATTTTACTGCTAAAATTTACTAAAAATAGTGTAAAATTCTCTTAACAGTATATTAGATTGTATGATAATGAACAAAATCTTCTTCAAAACCGATAATTATCTCACTGTTGCTTCTACAACATAATTTTCAGGGTTTTTCCGTATAAATTTCCGATGCATTAAGCTTATTCTTGCTTTCTGTTTTTTGCATGTTTTCGCTCTTGAACTAACTCTGCAAGAAAATTTAGTCAGAACTGAAGAATTTAGGAAAAAATAGTTTCAATTGAACAAAAAACTTGTTGGCAGAGATAAAATTAGAACTAATAACAACTAATTATTACCATGTAATTTGTTTATGTTCTAATTTAGTTGCTACAGCAGACTTTTCCAGCAAAAAACTAACTTTTGAGACCATTAACTATCAATTTTTTTGCAAAATAGTTTGTAAATCGCTTTTTGTTCTTGATTTTTGTCTAAAGTTTTTTTAAAATGTCAAATTGAGAAAGAATCGGTGCTATTTTAAGTTTAAGAAAGCATATGTATAAATTGAGAATATAAAGGCGTATTTTTAAGTTAATTTCTTAGAATGAATTAAGGGCAGCTCCATTGTTTATAATCTGCAAAACCTTCGGAAGTAGAAATACGCAAGGGAACTTAGGTCCATATTTCTGGAACATTTATAACAACTAAAAAAAATATCAATTAAGGAAAGAAAATCAAGGTGCAAACTGTAACAATTGAATAATTTTGTGAAACTTATTAAGCAAAAACTCTATAATTCAACATAATTTTCTAATTGAAAAAAATTGAAGCTAAACAGAACTAAATTTTTACTGTGTGTCTATTTGAAGTTTTTTTGTTAAAACGCATTGAATTAAAAGATCATACATCTTGTTCTGCTAAAGCATTAGTTCGTTTAGAATTATTCAGCAGGCTCCATATTTTTTTCTCTAATGAAAAGAATGAAATGTAGGTCTTGAAAGCAAATTTTTGATTTAAGCTTCAAGTATTATCTTCCAAATTTTTGATTTAAGATTTTCGGATTGATTTCCATTGAAGTTTTTACGACAATTTGAACTCGATTATTGCTGGTTTTATCATCAATCAGAATCTTTGAAAAAAAAATAAGAAATGACAGAACAAGAATCATGATAAAAGAACTGTAAAATTTTCACTAGAAGTTTTTCAAGCTTAGTGTATAGACTTTTGAGATTCAGTCAAAATTTTTTTTCAAAGGATTTTCTTCTTTGTTTTTATTAAAAATATATTAATTTCACCTTATCTCGGAGTGTGTTTGGAGAGTGTTGAGCACATAAGTTAACACAATATTGACAATGCTTCTTCTTGATATGATTAATAAGTTTCTCGCTGCTATATGTATAAAAGTTACAATTGGAACACTTTAAAACGTGACAGTGCTTTCGATGTCTTGACGCATCTTTACGTGGGTATTCTTTTTATTCTCTTCCACATGAAAGACATGCAACTCTTTCGTTTCTATTCACTGACGGCATCTCAATAAATAGAGAAAGAAAAAATGGGAGATTTAGAATGTTCCAAACTTTTAGAAAAAAAATGAAGAGCCTCAAAAAGTGAATAAAAGTAAATAAAAACAGCAAATTTCTTAAACAATTGTTTTTAACATGAAAAAAAATCAGAATAGATATGCTAATTAGCCTGGCTGAAATAAAAATCATCCAATCTAGCCATAGAATTTTCAAAAGTTTTGCTATCAACCAATAAGTATCGAGCATTCATTATAATGAAACTTTTATCTTTTCTGATATCAACCAATCAAAGTCGAGCTTCAATGGTCATTGATTTTTCAATAAAATTAATGTCAACCATTCAAATCTGAACTCTACTTCTCAGGGATTTTTCAACGATTCTGATATCAAACAATCAGAATTGAATATATTTTTTTGGTAACACTGTTTTTTGGAAATCAACCACTCAGAAACCCGCATTTTCTAAAATTGATCTGCTTATAATGTTTTAAAAGCTTTAACCATTATTTGAAAAATGTCTATCAAAAACAATTTGAACTTCCTTGAGTCGCTCTACAGAAAAAATCCACTTAATTTTCTCATTAGTGAAATAGATGTTGACTTTTACTTTTTTCACAATTTTTTGGACGTTTATATTGTCCGAAATAGAGTTCTCCGACTAAGTAATGGTCTGTTTAGGGAAATTTACTCAACCAAAGAATTTACTTTTGATGCACCGATTGCGTATCAAAGCTTGAAACTTACGGCTGAGCTACAGCTCACAAGGAAAGTAATTTTGTTTATTCTCGAGAATTTGAAGTTAATAAAAAAATCGTACGATAATATATCGAAATCTTTTATTATCCCCTATCCAATACCCAAATTTGTAAAACATCCAGCAAAGTTCTTTAATCCTTCATTCCCTTAAGGATTTTCAAAATTCAAATTCCTGCTTGATTCGGTTCGGAATCAGATTTCCAGAGATATGCTTTGAAAAATTCAACAAGCTTGAGTTATCCTCTCATATCTACATCAAAATCAGAGACCTTGACTATCTACTCAAAAATCAACAATTTTTATTTGACTACATAGAAAAAACTCATTTAACTTCATGAAAAAAGTTCGTGGAAATGCCACTTGTTTGCCATTTTGTTGTTACTTTTATCAGCAAAATTTCTTATTTTTACAGCAAACAACTTTTTTTCAATTATTTTTGCAATTGTTTTTGTGTATATTTTTACTTATTTGGAAGATTCAAATCCTTAAAAGGGTCTTCTTCTGACAGGATACGACAACTAGAACAAAAATGAACTTTTTTGTGATTGGAAACGACAATATCCAAAATGAAGCTTTGTTTCCGTTTGGACACGATTTTTATGTAAAAATTCCAAAAAAGGGAGCTTAAATCTGATTGGACACGACTACAATCCAAATAAGGAAAATCAATTCTGATTGGTTAAACCCACACATTCGAGTTAAAGGTACACCTGACACCTAATTAAAAGTCATTTTATTTTCAACTTAACTACCGTCAACTACCTCCTCTTTCAGCTCTTTCTTGTTTTTACTCTTTAACTCAGTTTATTGCCCAAAATAATTTCCTCAGTGAAAAACAGCAACCTCATGTACTCTGTAGTATTTTGCCTGATCTAGTACAAATTCCAGTGCGAGAAACAGTCTCTGGAGTTTTTCTGGCACGAATGGACATCCCAATCCAAGTCTGGCACATGGTGGAAGTGATGCAAAGGGAATTCAACGAGCATCATATGACACAAGTACCCATGACAGAGAACCAACTTGAAGAAATGCAAATGATGGAGGAAGTTTCTGATCACGTGGGAATGAACTACCCCGAGATTCCTGACTCAAGATTTGTAGCTCAACCAGTCGACTACTTCCTTTTTCCGTGAGAGGAAGCAGGATCAGCCAAAAACCCCATCACAGTAGATGAAGATGAGAATTTCTCAGAAACAATGACGCCGCCAACTCCACAACAACCGCCAGCAATAGAACCTCGTCCAGCTCTGCGTTCTATAGAGAACTTCAAGAGCGTTCAACAGATCTTTGATTGAGTATTTTTTTGTAAATAAATGTTGTTTGGCATTAACTTTAATATTCGTAATTAATTAATTTCTTCAATTTCATTTTAATTATGAGAATAGATGAGAGGATCAGGGTAATCCTTGAAAAACAATTAGAACAATTAGAACTTAATTTAGTGCTCCGAACTGGCACATATTTTAAGAAACTCGAATAATTTTTCCACACATATGATAGAAAAAAAACAATAGAAAAATTGCACACAAATGAAAAATACCTGATAGTTTTTTCATCTTGACAAAAAAAGTCAAACACTTTTCGCACTTTGTAGAAAAAATTGAAACGCTTTTCGCATTTTGTCAAAAGAAAAAGTGAAACACTTTTCGCATATTGTCAAAAACATTGAAAAACTTGTCGCATTTTGTAGGAAACAAGTGAAACACATTTCATCTTTTGTCGAAAAAATTAAAACAATTTTCGAATTTGTACGAAAAAAGTGAAACACTTGTCGCATGCGCTTGAAAAAATTGAAACACTTTTCCCATCTTGCTGAAGAAAAAAAACACGTTTCGTATTCTGTTGAAAAAAACTGAAACAAATTTTGCAATTTGTCGAAAAAATGAAACAATTTTTGCGATTTGCAGAAAAAGTTAAAACACTTTTAGCATCTTGGCCGAATAAATCATCACAATTTTTCTTGCACAGTTAATTACTAATCTTTATGAAAATTTTTATTGGCAATTTAATCATTCAGAAAACTAATTTTTGCATGTCTGCTGATCAGAAACAATACAAAACCAAGGTAGTAACAAAGGGAATAGCGATGAAAGTCATCAAAATAGAAGTTTTCTAAGCAATAAGTCAGCATGCTTCTTATAAAAAAAAAGTTCTGCGTTTTTTGCTTTGTCATTTAAGAAATAAAATTAGAATTCTTAGAGTTTTATTCATTTTGCAAAAACTCTTGAGAGAATTTTTGGTACACGTAAAAAAATATTTTTTTTAAATGTTAAAAACTGTTCAAGCTAGAAAAAAATTAATTTTGACAAGATTCTTGTAACAAATATTCAATTATCATAAAAGAATTTATTTGAAAAAGCCATTCAGAGGGTCTGACATGATTCCTCTACTGAGCTAAGAAGACGTCTTTTGATTGATTTAGTTAATAAAAAAGTAATTCCACCTAAGAAAAACACGTCATTACACTCTAACTTTTATAGAACAGTAAAAGTTGTGAAGTATTTCCATCAGAGGAATTGACGTAGTTATTCATTAAATTCTAGAGTCTTCTAATTTTTATAATCCACAGATTAAAATCTACAGATAAAATAGAATTATCCACTAAAATTTAACCAATCAGAATTCCAGAACTAACTCTAAAGTGATGAGGTTGATTAAAAAAATTTGTGAGTTTTCGTTATTTTACTAGTTTGTTAAATCTAAATAAAAATACGCAACGAAGGTTGTAAACAATAGGAAAACTTTTCAATTAAATTCTTCCTTTTCGAAAAACCTTAGTCAACAAACAATTCTTATTCTACAAAATCCTTGATAAACAATTAAAGTCAACCAAGTGTTGCAAATTTTTTGAATGATTTCAGGTAACTTTTTGAGAAAATCAACAAAATCTATAGCTGAAAAAAAATAAATTTCATTTCATTTGAAAATCTTCTACGGTTCAGTTCATTCTATCAACATGAGTAGAATTTTTAAAAGAAACGGAAATCTATCTCAAACTTTGAATCGAATCATAATAGAACGGGCGAGTTACTGCATCCAGTTTGAACTTGGTATCGAAACTGTCCAGATGCTCAAATTTAATAAAATCTCCCAGGCTAGTGAGAAAATTATTATGGATCTTTCAGAATGGAAGGAACTCGAGAGTAAAAGAGTTAGAGAATTTATAAAAGAATTGGCAAAGTCTAAGTCAAATTGGAGAAAAACGTACTCATATGATTCATATGATCAAATGAAAAAATGTTGATGAGGTTTTGGATCTGGGATACGGAAATAGTTTTCATTTGCTTTCAAGTGAACATTTACTACAAATGATTATTTTTGAAAAAAAGGTTGAATTTGACATCTTCTACAGAGATCCGAAGAAAAATTTCAAACCTCTAAGAATTTCCCTGCATGATTGTTGGACAATTGAAAAAACTCGTGATACAAGGTACAAGAAAGAAAAATTGAAGGTTCAACCGGATAACTTAGCTCTGTTTAGAAGAAAACAATGTGTGGCACAGGAAGAAGAAAGTGACAAGGAGCTCGAAAACTAAATCAATTTTTGTCTTTTTACACATTTTTTCAAATTTCCCTTTTTTGTAAATTGGTTTTTCTTTTCATCTGAAAAAAGTGTTCCTGAACTAAAGCTTAGTTTTTAAAGATTTATCAGTTTAAACTTTTAGGAACACATTTGAAGACAATTGATAATTTTACCACAAAGCTTACATAATCACTATGCACAAGACAATGACAAGCAATAAAGCAATCAAAACTCTTGAACAAATCAGAATCGTATTTTGAGTTCTGAATTTTTTGAATTATAACCAGAAACGCTGAACCAAGAGTTTGTGTGGAAGCCAGTTTCTGGTTGGAACATAAATAATGTCTCCTCAATTTTTTGCGAATTTGTCGTTTCTTTGCAATACTAGGAATCTTTTTGGCTCTTTTCCATCCTAAATTATGTTGAACTACTCGACTAAGCTGATTGAACATTTCTCCGCTTGAGGTAACAATACTTGAATAGAATCTGTGTTTTAACAAAGTGTAAAGACAGTCAATTTTTTGATATATGTATACATATTTATCTAATCTCTGAACAATTTGGCTAAGAAATATTCCTATTAAAACCAAATGGAACTTATAATTCTCCAAAGAACAGTAAGATTTGTGAGTAGAGACACAAAAACAATTGGTTACTATATATTTATCGTAAAAACACTAAATAAATAGCAATTTTTTACAAAAATCTGAATAAAAGCTGAGAAGAGCGTGACACATAGCAGCAGCCATTGGGAAGAATGATTTTTGCTGAGAAATGTGGACTTATATACAAACACTAACACCTAGACAATTCCATAATTGAAAACTTCACTCAAAAATTCCAATTATAGGTTCATTTCCTTTTATGGTTAAGTGAATGACTCATATTGCTTACTTTCAATTTCATTTTATCTCAAAATCATTTTTCTCATTTTTCTTCATCTGATCAGTTTGGGTCTTCAAAATTGTACAAGAAAAAACACTAGTACCAATTACATTGAATTCTCAAAAAATCAAACAAGAATTAGGAGATTTGTTTGGTTCCAAAAATCCTACAATGGGAAATTTTATTTTGAGCCCTGCTTTGAACTATTAAAAATTAACAATTTGCGACAATTTGAAAATTCCCAACAAGTCTATCTTAGTGAAAAAGAAGGTGAAGCTTTATCGGCAATCCGGAATACTGTTATTCACGATGATGAAAACATTGGACTCGTACCTATATAGGAAGCCAAATCTGGCAAAGAATCAATTATGGATCAGAATCTTGAGATCTGTAATAGAGTATATGAATTACCAGCAAAACACAACATGAGGAGGGTGTGTGTCATAATCAAGAAGTACAGTATGAACAAGCCACCCTACATTCAGATTCGACTCTTCACTGCAAAAGAGAATGAAGCAATGAAACAAATTGCCTATGTCAACTATATTTTGAACGAATTCAAAGAAATGTCCCAAACTTTGAAAGACCTTATGTTTGTTGACAATTGTAAACCTCAGTAAGGCTTTGTGATGTTTTATAAGTTTGTTTATTGAAATATTGTTGGTTCAAGACTATCTTTTGTCACTGAAGTGCAAATTTAGAGCTGGGATATCTGAAAAAAGTCAGACAAAACATAAAAATTCAATCAAAGTTGACATAAAACACTATCCAATTATCAATAAATTTTCCAGTATTTGTTTATTTATCAAAATTTAAGTAAAATTTGTCTGTTTTGAACAAAATTACGAATAAAATGTATAGTTAGTTGTAACATTATCATTATTTTTCGAATTTTTGAATTTTGTTGTTTTCAATTGCCTTAGTTTAGGGTTTTGATTGGCTACATGCATTAACTTAAATCTAGTCAGTCTCTAAATAAGTGAAAAACGTTTTATGTTGATTACAAATAAGTTAAAATGGTACAACAATTCGAGTTTTTTCAAGTTTCTTTGTTAATTTCAGTAAGAAATATGTTCCTATCAAAAGCGTTTTCAATGTCTGAAATGAACATTTATCAAATTTTAAGGTTGAACTACTACAAAAAAAACAAAAAAAAAGTGGTGAACAGGTGACGTTGATGGAAATTATATTAGTTTTAAATTGTATAAAAACACAGAAAGTTCAATAATTCTGTTGAAAAGATGGAGAGGAGATTTCAGAAAAGAAGAGGACTGCCAGGTTTATCAATTATGTTTTTATTTAGAAGAACTAACTATAATTGAGTGGTCGATCAGTATAAAACAAAAGAATGGAAGAGTCTATGAAACAAATATTGAAGATAAGGAACATCATTTCGATTACTGTTTTGAATTTGATACAAATACAAAATCTAGATTTGTCCGAATATCTTTTAATCGATTTTCTAAATTTAAAAAACTTCCAGTTGTGTATATTACAATTTACTAGACAGAAAACATTAAAAATCTATTTTTTGGTAATTTCTCTTTTCACTGGTTAGAAAAAGAACAAATGAAAAAATTTTGATTGAAATTTCAAAATTTGAATTGAGCATTGAAAAAAAAAGATATAAATCAGACAAGAAATCTCATTTATATCACTTTGGTGTCAAATGTATGTGTTAGCAATCTTAGAACAATTCAATTAAAATGATTGATTGGGAAGTTTTATAAAAAATAGTTTGGTTCTGATTTACAAAGTATTTTAAAATCTGTGAATACTTCATTCTTATTGGTTATTACCACAAACACTGTGAAGAAATCCTTGATATCTACAAACAATATCAAAATTGTTGAAAAATCCATGAGAAGTAGAAATCAGTTTTGATTGGTTGACATTAATTTTATTGAAAATTCCATGACCATTGAACCTCGATTCTGATTGGTTGATATCAGAAAAGATAAAAGTTTCCTTATAATGAAGGCTCGATTCTGATTGGTTGATAGCAAAACTTTTGAGAACTCTATGTTTAGACGGATGATTTTAATTTCAGCTAGGCTAAATAGCATATCTAACTGATTTTCTTTCACGTTAAGAACAATTGTTTAAGAAATGTACTGTTTTTACTCACTTTTAATCATTTTTTGAGGCTATTCAATTTTCTCTTCTAAAAAGTTGGGACTTTCTGAATCTCCCATTTTTTCTTTTTCTACTTATTGAGATGCCCTCACTGAATAGAAACGAAAGAATTGCATGTCTTGAAAGTGGCAGAGAATACACTCGCTTATACGCGTCAAGACCTCGAAAGCACTGTGGCGTTTTAAAGTGTTCCAATTGTAACTTTTATACATATAGCAGCGAGGAACTTACTAATCATATCAAGAAGAAGCATTGTCAACATAATGTTAAACTATGTGCTCAACACTCTCCAAACACACTCCGAGATAAGCTAAAAATAATATATTATTAATAAAAACAAAGTAGAAAATCCTTTGAAAAATAATTTTTACTGAATCTCAAAAGTCTATACACTAAACTTGAAAAATTTCTAGTAAAAATTTCACAGATTTTTCATCATGATTCTTGTTCTGTTATTTCTTATTTTTTTTTCAAAGGTTCTGATTGATGATAAAACCAGCAATAATCGAGTTCAAATTGTCGTAAAACTTTCAATGGAAATCAATCCGAAAATTTTTATTCTACATTAAAAACTTCATTGATTGCAAGCTTGCGGAGATTTTGCTGCGATAAGTTTGTAGTAAAAGTGAATCAAGTACGCTAGTGAGTGCTTAAGTATTTGTTGAAATACTATTTAAAAAATGGATGTTTATAAAACATCGATTAATTGAAAGGTTTTGCCTAGTAACCAATTTAAAATTTTCCTTGCTTAGTGCTTGTAAAAGTAATCTTAGAGTAGTGCGTAGAAGATATTGGGGTCTGATTCACTAAGAATTATGGTTTTCTTTTGCTTTTCTTTCTACGATTTATAAAAGAAATTGTTAACTGCCCTGGAAAATGTGAAAAAATGTTTTACTAACATTTGAAAACTTCAAGATTATAATATACATCATTTTCAACCAAAAATAGTTTTCAATATAGAAAGAGTTGAAACAGCAACCAACAGTTTTCAGGTCGAGAAAAAAATTTGAATTTTTTTAAAGGATTTATGGTAATAATTCTGCTTCAGATTAATGAACGTTCGTTGAAATGATACACTTTTCCATCTTAAACTCAATTGTCAGATAAAACTTTATTCAAATTGGATTAAATTGGAAGATAGTAGCTGAAGCAGAAACTGAGAAAAATATCAAACTCAATTTAATTCATTAGAATTTTAGAGATTTTTTAAAAAGTTTTGCTTATGTTTTATATCTTGAGAAAAAATCCAACATAAAAATGTAATGTTTGGAACATTTTTTATCATTTGATACACTAGGTTACCTAATATGAAAATTCAGAATTTTTGAAAAAAATTTGTTGTGAAGTAAGCCCAACTCCAAACGTTTACTTCTGTTTAGCTTCTAAAAAATATTTAAAAAATCTGCTTTTTTTTCAATTAGAAAATTACGTTGAATTATAGAGTTTTTGCCTAATAAATTTTGCAAAAATATTCAATTGTTACAGTTTTCACTTTGATTTCATTTCCTTAAGTGATGTTTTGAGAACAGATCTTTTAGATGTTATAAATTTTGCAGAAACATGGACCTAAGTTTCCTTGCGTATTTCTACTTCCGAAGGTTTTGCAGATTATAAACAATAGAACTGCTCTTAATTTATTCTAAGAAATCAACGCAAAAATACACCTTTCTATTCTCAATCTATGTTTGTGCTTTCGAATGCTTAAAATATCGGCGATTATTTCTCACTTCGACATTTTTGAGAGAACTTCCGACAAAAATCAAGAACAAAAAGCAAATTACAAACTATTTTGCAAGAAAACTGATATTTAATGGTCTCAAAATGTGGGTTTTTGCTGAAATAGCAGCTAAAAAAAGTAATCTACAGCAGAATATGTACAAATTAGATGGTAATAATTAGACGTTATCTGTTCTAACTTTATCTCTAATTGTTCATTCTAACTATTTTCTCTTAAATTCCTCAGTTATGACTAAACTTTCTTGCAAAGTGACATCAAGAGCGAAAATATGCAGTAAGCAGAAAGCAAGAATAAGCTAAGGACATAAAAAATTCCTACAGAAAAACCATGAAAATTATGTTGAAGAAGCAACAGAGATAATCATCAGTTTTGAAGAAGATTTTGTTGAATATCATACAATCTAATATACTGTTGAGAGAAATATACCCCATTTTTAGTCAATTTTAGCAGTAAAATATTCAAATTTTCTCAGTGATCTGGAACTTATTTTTAATAATAAGGTTAAAACGTCTCAGAATTTGGATTTTTTGTACAAGTTTGTGTTATTCTTTGAGAAAAATACTGAGAAGGAGCTGGATCATGGAATTTGATCTAGAAATTTGAATTAATATTGCTCTTATTGTTCAATTGAATTGAGATTATAAGGTGAATTCTCCTTGAATTGAACACAAAACCAGTTAGTTACACAAATGAAAGGTTGAAAATGGAAAACTTTGGATAGCATTGATTAATTTTTATTTTCTCGAAAATTACGAGTAATTACCTTACTTTCCCGAGAAATCGGAATTATTAATATTGATTCAGCTAATATGAAATTTATTTGTTCACAGCATTATATAATCCACTTTTCAGCTAAAATTGGGGTAAGTTTCATCGTATTTCTTCATTTTGAGAGAAATTTGTGGAAAAATCCATATTTCTATTCAAAGTTTCGTATCAGTGTCTCAACATGATGCCAATTGAATTACAATTTGAGCACAATTTTAAACTCTAAACGTATTTTTTTTTACTTAATTAGATCAGAAGTAACAAAAAACTAGCCAAACTTTGAGTCTTCTGAAGTTCTTTCCAAAATTTTGCAGTTTGTTCAACAAATTTTGAAATTTTTGCAATTTTTTCCGAAAACTTTGAAAATTTTGCAAGAAGCTAGAATTTTTTGCAATTTTTTCCAAAAATTTGACTTTTATCGAAGTTTCAGTATGTTTCGGCATAAATTCAGGTAGATAGAAAGTAAGATTATCCAATAAAATAGATCGAATTACAACAAATCTTATAGTGTTTTAAAGTTTTTATGAAAAATTTTCAATTTTTGTGACAAAAACTCCAAGTTTTTGCCAAAAAACGCTTACCATTGACTTACCATGTACCATAAAATTAAATAAAAAACAATAAATCTACAACCTACACGTAATTAATCAGTAATAGTTAACAATTAGATAATGCGAGCCAAAATTTTTCTCGTTGAATCAAACCTATAAAACAATAATCAAAACATCTAAACCGTAGAAGCTAGCTAAGAAACGCAAGTATCGGCAAAATTGAGCTCAAATCGTTCGGGCGTCAAAATTTTTTCTGAAACTCATCATCTTATCATCTGAAACCTGCTATCTTAATACATTGGGAAACCTATTCCCTATCTTATTTTATTGGGAAATCTATAGCCTATGTTAATACATAGCGTGCTGACCGGATACTCTGTAGCCTACGTTAATACATGGGGGTCAGCACCCAGCCTGCGGCTGAATTCATCCAACATATACTACTTAAATCATATTTTAAACTAAACTTCTATCGATCAGTTGTCATTGATTCTTTTACAATTCAGTTAGTTTCCAACGCTTCTTTTAATGGTTATCCGAATAATTGTCTTACTTCTTTTACAATTTTCAAAAATACCATAGCCTGCTTCGTACCAAAATGTTACAAAGAGAAATTTTACTTTCGTAGGTGGAAGAAAAATTTCTGACGAGAAAAGAAAGATTTTACCGATGCACATTGAACCAGGGTTGTATCCAAGTAATGTTGATATAGTTGTAGCCATGAGCAACAAAATTCGAGAACGTCTAGGTGCTCAAGCATTTGAATATAACGGCATCTTTGTATCAGTAGACAAAATTACTCAAAAGGTTGCCGTTCATTTACCTGAGAGCCAATTAGTGTATTTATTCAAAGTTCTGGCTTAGAGCAAAATCAAACAGGGGTTATAATGAAGGAAAAGGACCACATTATCCTCAGTATTCTTACGAAATTGTAAGAATACATTCTTTGATGATATACAGTGATATTGTAGAATATAACATAGTCGGTGATACAAAAATTACCTTATTGCGTTGTATTCTTTTCATCTCCAAAGAAAAAATTGGAGATATAATTTCTACAGGACAGTACATGAATTATTTTTTTCAAATTTACAGTTTAAAGAACTTTTGAAAAACTCTTTCCATAGTATCAAGATAGAACTAAGATATAGTACCGGCGAAAAAACTTCTTTTCGTCTCCGTAGGAATTACTCGAGTTGTTCTCTTGTTCCGCAAGATTTTTGATTTAAACTTCATACGAAATGGTTGCTCAAAATTCAGCAGATTTCCCCATATTTCGAGGACATGCAAGACAAATGGAAGAGGTTTGGACCTCTTGCATAAACTCTTGGGAGAACTGCAATCCCTGCAATCCACTTTATTAATAAATATATAGTCCAAGCTGCGAAAAGGATTGGGGCAGATTTGTTTGAAATCGCTGCTCCCGAGATTGGGGAAGTTGTTAGTGGACGTAAAAAACTCGAATCATTTGCAAAAGATGTGGGAACAAAAACAGCTCGGAAACAATTGGGAGGTGGAAAAAATAAATACAAGCGTAGAACTGGTAGAACCATTTCTCAAAAAAGTAGATCGAAAAACAGTCGCTCTCGCAAAGACAATTTTGTCAATATAAAATGAGTGTAAGCCAAATCAATTTCGGTACGGGGCTTTTACAAATTCTTCGATGGACAATTTTGATAAAGTATCAGTTTTGGAAACAATTGTGTCATCTTGAACACAAGAAATTTTCCCCCCAGTACTTCTCTAGACGAAGGCAGTATTGAGTTTGAATTTGAAACGGAACGTAAACCTCTACTTAGATAAGCGTGATACCCATCTTAGTTTAAAGCTTCAATTATTCAAAGGAAGATTGTTTGATGCTTTCAAAAAAGAAAAAGCAAAACATAAAGAAAAATCGGAGGAAGATTCAGATGAGGAACCACCATCTTACCTAGCTTATGTAAATTATCTACTACGTTCTCTTTTCTCCAATTGTGAAGTTTATTTTTATAATACAATGGTTTGCAATGCCAATGGATGATATCCTCATAAAGCACAAATATTGAACGAATTCAACTCGTCGGCAGTGAGTAATGAAGAAATACTTGCCTGCACGGATATAGTTTTGAAGAATATCCGGAAGCATTTGATATGTATCCCATCACAGATAGAGCAATTTCTTTAGGATCAGGGATAATTTTTCCCTTTATGGCAGGCTAGCCATTGACTTGTTTTTTTAAGAAAAATTATTGCTACCAAAAACCAAAGATCGAAATAAACTAAATCGAGCTAGACCTAATTTTTACATGCTGTCTGATAATCGAAATTTTAATCTGAAAATTGTTGATTGTTCGCTGTTTACTCGAAAAAATTTAGTTGCTGAAGCTAATCATCAATGAAATCTGGATAGGGAACCTGCTCAATACAATTACATGGAAATTATAGCAAGAACCTTTGTCATTCCATATCGTTAAGACCAATTCATACAAGAAAATAAATTCAATAACGCTCCAATAAGAAGAGCAGCTGTTGCGCTGAATACAAATTTTGCTGTCGCAGGATCTTTTCATGAAAATCCTTTCAACTATCAACAATTTCATTTCAGAGAAATTAGAGTTTTTCGGGTTGGAAGAGCAATTGTTTCTTTAGATAAACTTCTCCTTGTCGTCTTTATGGTACAACAATGAAAACAAAACATTTTAACCAAGATTTCCCAGCCCTTCCTACGAAAGATTTTCAAAATTACTATATTCTAGTTTTTGACTAGAATTCACTACAGGATGCAGCTGAACAGTTGCACTATCCAGAACTTAGTGGAGAAAGCTTGAGATTAGAAATTTTTTTTCCAGTTTTCCTTGGAGCAAGTAATCTTGGGAGAAAGACTATCAAATGTTCAAATTGACAAATTCGGAACAGTCGCTAAAAATGTTTGGTTTTTTTGAGTTTTCAGGTTCCTATAAAAATGTTTTAGTTTTTTTGGGACTTTTCATTGTGATTGTCTGTGTACTATCTATTTTGTGTTTCGTCAGACCTAAATCTCCAGAAAAACCGGATAAAGAATGCTGTTTAATTGAAAACCCAAGAAATTTTTTCCACCTAGACTGTAAACCATTGTTCAATAAGATTTGTTCAGTTCACAAGTTTTTTGTATGGGACTTTGTTGATTCATACCTAAATGCGCTTAAAACAATAACATTATTTTTTTTCACCCTAAATTACAATATCAAACTATCTAATTCTTTGTTTTAGATGTAAATCAGCTAACAATTGAAAAGATGGATAATTTTTCACTTCTGCAAATTATTGAAGGAATTCCAGATCTCAGGTTCAAGTACATGGGACCTCATCCCCTCTGATAAAGTACCTCAACTAACAAAACACTCCGTGCAATTGTTAACTCAGCTCCAAGCAATGATTGAGGGGAGCACTGGATCATGATGGCTCGATTGGTTAAAACTTACTACTTTGCTGATTCTTTGGGTAGCTTATTCCTTTCTAACAAAAAAGTATCGGCGAATGGTTCCTCGAAAGCTACAAAAAAACTGATAATTTGTGTGGAATATAAGCAATTTATTCAGCATTTTTTCTTTTAAAATTCTACCAGACAAACTTGAAAATATTCATGATGTGCATTTTTAAATTTTATAAAAAAGAATTTTGTAAACGTGTAGTTTTATAATTTCTAAGTGTAAATTATGGCAGAAAATTTACAATACGATGCAGAGATTTATACACGTTCTGTTTAGTTTCAGTAGATTTCAGCATAGTTTCAGGTAGATAGAAAGTAAGATCATCCAATAAAACAGGTCAAATTATAGCTAATCCTATCGTGTTTTGAAATTTTTTGGAAACTTTACTTTGACATTTTACTTTGAAAAACTCTTACAATCGACTTACCATGTACCATCAAAACCCTTCATTCTACAATCTACACGTAATTAACAATTAATTTTTTCCAATTAGATAACGCGCGCTGAGATTTTTGCCAAAAAACTAGATAGTTCTACACAAAAACAAAAAAAAATCGTTTTTCTTACCATTATCTTACCATCACACAAACCATAAAACCTTACCGTTGATTTTCCCTATCTTAATACACTGTAGACTCTATAAACAAGGTTAATACATAGCTGGAAGACCGGATGCTCTATTCCCTATCCTAAAACATGGGGGTCTTCCACCTCCCCCAACTTCTCCTCACACATATACTACTAACGGAAGTGTTGTTCAGATTGCACGATCAGATGAAACATCAAGGAATGGACAAAGTGCAACAAAAAATTACACAGATTTGACTGGCCAGGGTTGAGGAAGGCCTGTGAGAGATGGATGAACGCATGCTTGCAAGTGAAAGACCCAAGAAATTTGAAGTTCCCTCTCAAATCTGTGGAATGTTCAGAAATGAACGAGGTTGTGCAGATATATCACCAAAAGATCTGCATGACAGATAGGGGAACAATCAGATACTCGTTATCATAGATAACTGCACTAATCTGGCGGAAGCAGTACCATGTCAGATATCCTCGGCAGAGGAAAATTGCAACCACTTGATAACGCACTGGATATTGCGGCATGGTGGTCCGATGACCTTCCGATCAGATAACGGGAAAGCCTTCGAAGGAGACCTGACAAACGGAATCTTGAAGAAATCCCACATTGCATAAGCACACTTGACCACCACTACAAGTAGAAAACTAGTAGAAACGCAAAACGCAACGCTTGTCATTATGCTCAGAAAAATGAAGTTCCCTCTCAAATCCGTGGAAAGCTCAGAATTCAACGAGGTTGTGAAGATAGATCACCAAAAGATCTGCATGACGGATTCGGGATATAACCGGAAACTGGTAATCATAGACCACTTCACGAAACTGGCGGAAGCAGTACCATGTCAGACAGCCTCAGCAGAGGAAACCTGCGACCACTTGATAACGCACTGGATATCGTGATATGGTTGTCCGATGACTTTCCAGTCAGATAACGGGAAAGCCTTCGTTGGATATCCTACAAATGAACTCATGAGAAGATCCCACATTGCACAAGCACACTCGACGACCTACCATCCACAGACGCATGGACTAGTAGAGAGGCAAAACAGAACAGTAGTGAATATGCTCAGGGTATATTGCTCGAGGTATATGACGGACTGGTTCAAATATTTGCCTCAAGTGGCGGGGTCGTACAGTAGCACGCAACACTCAACGATGGAGATCAGTCTTTTCATGATGCTAACAGGCAGGGAGAGAGCAAGGCCCCTGGCGTTCTTCTACCCAGATTATGAAGGGAAGAAGACATCACCTCAAGTATACATGAAGGAAGCAGTAAAGAGACAACAGGAGTTGAATGAAATATTCAGAAGGAATACACCCCAAGCACAGGTCAGACAGCGAAGGAAGTATGTTGAGAAAGGTTAACGGAATAGAGCTGGATCAAGAAGAAGTCGAGCCCACAATTGGAAGAAATTTCAAGACCAAGTTCGAAATACCAAATGAGTATTCAGAGAACATCCTAATAACGGACAGTGGCTTCAAATTGTCAAATAGGACCAGCGCAGTCTGCATAACAGAGGATATGAGTTTCAACACCAGATTCGAAGCCAATTTTAAGAGTACCAAATTAGAGACCAAGATTGGGAGGTCTGGCGGCACTTCCTCTTTCGGTTTCACAGGTTCCTGTCGAAAATCTAGACTTTTTGGTGACAAGAGTCGGTGAGAGAAACGTGATAGATCGCGAGCACGTGAAGCTGGCCTTGACATGATTCAGGGACTTCCTGGTGGAAAGAGGGATAAAGGAGTTTCCAATGCCAGTCTTCGATCCAATTAGGGGCAGATTGAACCCTATGGAACTGCACGCCATCCTACATGTAGTCTTCGCAGAGATAATGGTATATCTACACCAGAAGTACTACTTGAGTATCGCCTGAGTTTCGGGTGGACACGATGGTCTCGAGTTGGGGGCACGAGGGTCTTGAGCTAGGTAAAGGGAGGCACGCGACAGGAAAATAGGTTTTAGTATTACTGGCTTGACAACTAAAGCAGAATTTTGATTCTGAATTGTATGGTGCTAAAACATAAAATGGATCTGCTTGATTTTAATACCTAATAGAATCATTTTATCGGAAATTGTTCGTTCAAAGGTCATAAAAGGGGTATTTTCAGATTGGCAAGGAGCAGAAAACATTCTTGGTTTGAAATTAAGTTTTGTTTTCAGATCGATTTGGAGTCATAAAAACAAAAACGATAACTGGATTGAGATACACGAGAACGATAGCAGGAACCGATTCCACAGTCCGTACCGGAGCAAGGTATTTCTTGAGTATTGATATAGGTAAGGTATTTCTTGAGTATTGATCTAGAAAGGTATTTATTGAGTTTTGATCTAGTTGAGGTATTTCTTGAGTGTTTAACGAGTAAAGAAAATCTCTTGAGCAAGAAGCAAAAACCGATCGTTTTTCGAAATCTGTGTCAACAGCAATTAAAAAAGCCCACGGTCGATGAGCTATACAGGCGCTTGAGGGATCTCAAATACACGCAAGTGGACGAGAGGCTGGCAGTGATGCTTAATGCTATCCTGCAACTAGAGTCGCAAGGAGTGTTGATGATGGGCTGGAACATCAGGCGGCTGGAACATCGACTGGGATCAAGCCAGGCTCGAGAAAGGTAAAGTAATACTTGAGAGGGACTTGTTAGGAGCGGAACAGGATCAAATCCAGAAACTACAAGAAAATACGGCAAACTGCGACCAGATAAAGTCGAAAATCGAGTGGTTACAGAAAAAACAGCCAGAAATTGCGAGTGCCAAAGAACGGAAGATGAAGAAGTCGATTGAGCCCTTGATGACGAGATCAAGACCAGATTCTAAGATGGAAGTCGATGAAACTCCCAGGTCGGGTGGCCAATTAAACCTGGACCGAATAGCCCAGGAACAAATGAATGAATGCCTGGACACATGGACTCCACCAGAACCCGTCCCTTCCTTGAGAGATCTTGAGTCAGGTCGGATCAAACCGCTAAAAGATACTGCACTACCGTGTCTGACACCCAGCTCAACTAGTGGCAGTCAGGCTGGCGCGTGGACATCACGTCTCAAGGATTTACAAGAGAGGCTACAATCAAGAACTCTAGAGAGTCCGGCACGCGTAGCTGAGCCACTCACTTGGAGGGAATACCCAGTGAGGAGAGTCACGATGGCAAACTAGAGGAAGAACACCGAAGGCGCATACCAATGAAGCATCTTGTGTGGAATATTTCACGCGGCCCAGGATACCAGAGGGCACGGTCCACTTGATCATTGAGGACAGTCTTGTCAGGGTCCTGATGAGGATCAAGGTGCACTGGTAGGTGGGAGTCTTGAGTTTCTAAGGTGCAGCAATGCCTCAGGTGTTGGCGTCACTGGAGATGCTGGAAATGGGAAAGATGTACACGGTTACCTTGATGATTTGAACTAATGATTTTTTTTAGAGGCGAAACGCGGAAGCTGCTGAGGCTGCAGGACAAGGTGAGCTGCTTTCTTGAGGAGCTGAAGTCCTACTTGGACCCTACGGTGCTAACGATTTGCATGGTTACCTGCAATATGATTCAAGACCAGAACGTGATGAACATGAATGAGAGGGTACGCCACATCAAGGATATAATCAGTGCAAAAGAGAAGCATCCTGACAGTAAGGCTGCTCGATGTCGCAAGAGTGATGGAGAATTCCCTGCCACAGAACTCATCTTCGAACGGCATCCAGTTCGATAAGCCCAAGAGAGCGGAGTGGCTGAATGATGTCTTTCAGAGACAGAGTCGGATGTGGTGGAGACTGTCCACTTCACCTTTGGTATCCCCGAGGCCTTCCTTCTTCTCAGTTCAACCAGTGGCTGAGCGATTGGGAGGGAGAAATGCTTCCTGAGGGAGTTCGAGGAGCAACAGAAGCAGGCAGTTGGGTTCGACACGCATGAAGAGGGATGAGGTGGAGTCTTCCACAACACAAAGCTCAGTGATGGCGTCAGTGGTGGTGGTGGAAAAGAAGAAGAATGTCAAAACATCGGCAGGAGACCCTAGAGAATCAAGCAAGGCCAGGTACTTGGAGCGAGTGAACGATCTGGACCTCGAGGATCTGGCCTGCAGACGGGAGCTAATGGAGGTCTTGGGACTCAAGGATCTGTCGCACGAGGACCTGAGCAACCATTTTTTCGTGGACTGGATGAAGGCAGATGAAGCGCATTTTTCTGGAGATAAAACCTTAGAAAAGGCGGACCTAAAAGAGATTCCTAAGAAATCGAGCATTGGTCCAGTCAACTACCGGCCTCTCAAGGAGCTGGGAAGCCCAGGCTTCATCGCGGAACCACCGAAGCATCGCACGAGTTTTGTCAGGATTAGGGTCGCAATTTCAGCGCAGTTAAAAGCCGTGGAGTAAATTTTTGAGCCGAAAAGCATGTGACTTCCCGATACTGCATAGATGAGCTCGACTGACAGAAGATCCAAGATACGGGAATTCCTATGGAACCTCGCAGCTGGCCAAGACTCTGGCAGTATATGATCGATCAAACCCTGGAGCAGCGAGGGTAATCAATGTGGCGGTTCGGATTTCGATGGGACGTCTCCGAAAATATTTTGGCCAGAAGTGTTGGTGTACCTGCTACCAGGCGCGGAAATAAACCAAATGTTGACATTGATGTCAGAAACGCAGTGTGAGTATGAATTGTTGTTGTTGTTGTTCGCGGGAATGAACGATCATCTGCACGCAGCAGTATTGCTTGAGCCCTTGAGAAACTGAGAGCCGACGCCAAACAAGATCTGGGGGGCGTTTCAGACGTTGTTTGCTGCAATCAACGAGGTGCAGGAATTGGTGGCTTCTCTATTGGGGTGAAAAAATTAAAGGTGGTATTCAAATCATCACCAGGCAATGCAGGCACGCCACCAGCTTTTGAATCCGTGCACTTCTCTTGAATCTCTTGAATCCTTGAATCCGATGTTGATCTTGATAGCGGAGGGCAGCGGTCTTGAGGTGAATTTTAGACTTCTGAAGTCGAAGCATGGGCAGATGTGTCTCATGCCCCTGGGGGTTTCTATGAGCTCGCGGACATATTGACCGAGCTGGATTAGATGCTTTGTCTTGAGATCAAATTTCGCTAGGCAACTGAAGTTCAATCCTGAAGTGGAAGATGACCACCCCTTGTTAAGCCACTTGACCGCCAAGATAACGGATTCCACTAGCAGCGCGAGAGGACCTATCAACGACCGGAGGAATGTATCTTTGTGCCGATGGTGTATCGCCTGACTCAATAAAGAGGGAGATGGCCGTTCCTGACAGCAAGGCTCGAAAACGTGACGGGAAAAAACGAGGGTGAGCGCGCTTCCCCTTATCAAGCACACTTGGGAGTTTGTGGAGTATCAACTTGAGATCTCCGAGAAGAGGGAAATGATGGTAGGGTCAGCAAACGAGATCACCATTGCCAGCTTCTAGAGAGAGCATGCAAAGGGTGAATTGAAGACCAGAAAATCTTGAGATTCTTGCGTGAGTCCATGCTGCTAGAAGAAGTACATGGACAAGGTTTTTTACGCGGGAATTTCTATTTTTGAGGCCTTTGCGCAGGATCTCGTGAGCATGTCGATCAACCTGCGGCTGGCTTTGTATCTGGTGTATCTCAGGTACCTGTTTGGCATGGGTTCTGCGTACATGTTCAGCAGAGGCTTGGAAAACCTCAGAATTGACGGATAATTGACACTAATACTCTTGAAACATGGAAACCTTGTGGCATTACATCGACTGATGAAATATGTGGACCCCCTATCAGTGAGAAGAGCCCACCCGATTCTTGAGACCTATTTCTACAAGTGTGCTGCAGGGCTAAAATCTCGCTACTGTTGGAGTATCTCTTGATGCAGAATTGACACTTGACAGGAGAGGAGAAGAGTCAGAAGACTAGAGAAGAGATGAGAGAGGTGAATGGAGGCATGCCTCTTCTGACCGATCTGTGCTTGGCAATACGGTCTGACCCTCTAGGAACGATCAGAGGGGTAGGGGAGTAGTGACTTGTATCTACGGACCCGCCGTGACCTATGCCTTTCCGAATTCACTCGTGACCGCATACCGACATTCAGCCGTGTACGTGAAATCGATCAGCATCTTGGATGGGACGGCGCTGATTTGTTGTAAACAAGAAAACTTCAGGGCACAGATGAGTGAGACGGTGCTATCCGAAAAGTGAAGGATACAGAGTTGATAGTGCTGAACTTCAGGGCCAGCTACAATGAAGAGAGGGGGGGCAACGAGAGGGTGCTATCGAGGCCCACCCAAAGTTCTGGAGCCTGAATCCTTTAACTAAGAATACTAAAGAAGTCTTGAGAATTCCAGCGTGCAAGAAGAGTTTTGATTTTGTAAAAAGAGAACTTGAGACAATCCTTGAACGGGACGTGTTGCCTGCTACCATCCCGGAGTTCCCGACAGTGAGGCGGATGACATTGGCGATAAATAGCCCAATGATGGTGCCGGCGATACACGCTAGAGAGGTTGTGGAGCGGCAGCAGAAACTATTCACAGAAGGCTGGGACACCCTGTTCATCGGGTATGAGATCACACGTGTGAGATCAAAATAAAATCATGAACCGTTCCAGCAAAGAAGATGCGGGGTTCAATGCCTCCCAAGTTTGAAGTCCGGGAAGTTATTAAAGTGCTTGAGAAGGCTGGGTTTGAAAGTAAAGAGCCAATACACGTTAGCGGAAGAATGATCGTGGAAGAGGGTCATCTAGCTCTGAAGGATGAGATGAGGTTCAGTACAAGGAGACACCTAGCATCTTATGGACTAGAAGAGGTGGAGCTGCAGCTCGATGGATGTAGGCTGGACGCAGCGGTAGCACTTTATGTGTCCTTGACTGAGTATAAAGCGGTGGATCCAGCGACGCCATCACCTCTATCAGTCGACACTCCTGGGAACAGGAGGAGCCTTCCGGTGGAGAACAGATTTAAAGACGCAGTGGAGAGGGACCAACCTGAATCAATAGAGGTAGAGAGGCTGGATGAAATCCTCAGTGAGGCTGAAGAAGAGATGAAGTTAGGGGATACAACCAACAAAGAGGTGGTGCCCCGGAATTTTAGTCCCGATACCACGCGCGAACTGCTGCAAGACTTGAGCGGTGATGATTGGGTGGACACTGCCACACCATCCTTGGGATCTTCCCGGAAAAATCTGGAGTTGCCACTAGCGATCGAGTCTTCGAACATGGGCGTGGTTCTCTTTAGTGATGAAGCAAGGGAAAAGAACACCTTCGAAGGGAATAAGTGGATGTTTTTGAATACGCTGGATCAAAAGGGGTGGCAAGAGTTCTTGAGCGAGTTTAACCAAAAAGCGGTACGGAAAATTAAAATGGAGGAGTTGAAAGAAGAGTTGTGGGACACTGTAGTAGGATTTGGAAAACCTGTCTTGATGGCGGCTGGACTGGACGAGAAGGCGAGAGAGGTTTTGCTCGGCAATGTGATTCGCTTGTGGGCAACGAAGCCGAGTGCTGAGTCTAAATCATGTAAAGACCGCTCTATTCATGTAAAAACAGACTGAAAAAACTAAGAATAAACCGAGACCAAAATTGATAATAAAATTAAAGCTAATTTTATAATTAAAAAAATATTAAAATTCCTAAGACTGAAGAAGGGGGAGGCAAGATTCGGATGAAGAGACCAAAATTGAGACCAAAATTGATAATAAAATTAAAGCTAATTTTATAATTAAAAAAATATTAAAATTCCTAAGACTGAAGAAGGGGGAGGCAAGATTCGGATGAAGACGACCTGGACAAAGAAGCGGATTCAGTAATGATCATGACTACGCCGCCGAGTAGAGGAGTGAGTTCGAGGAAAAGGAAGCGGGAGGTAGAAGAAGCGAGTCCCTCAGCGGAGGCGGTTTCAGAGGAGAATTTGAAGGAGACAGCTCCAATGGTTCTAGCGAGATGCAAAAAAGACAGCTTATAAGGGCAACTCGGTGACCCGAAAATTTGCTGAGGTATTGATCAAGATGGAAACAGGGACAACTCCGAGAACAGAAGAAGACTTCAAACCGCAAAAGGTGAATGCGAGGAGAGGCTCCAACAGTGGACAAATGTGGAAGTGGACATTGGCAAAGAATGGATCGCGAGTCGACACCAGGGCATTGGAAAAGAAGTAGAAGTGACCCCATGGAAAGAAGATCGACGAGAAATACTGCTCGCCCCTAGTGGATAGCCGTGGATACTGCAAAAGAGCTGGAGGGCTGCCTGAAGAAAGTTGGTCGCGGTGTGACCAGAAAATTTCGAAACTGGAATACACAACAGAGGGCAGAAGTGAATAAACTAGATTTGAGGAGCCAGCTGGGACGAACATTGGCGAAACTGCTGCTGGAGTAATTTGAGCACGAAATGAGGGAACCCTCATCGGCAAAACCGTTGATGGCAAATCCTTTAGTTAGGCTGGCGGGGCAGTTGGAGTTTATGTCGATTTTGGCAGGAGTGGCTCTAGAAACACTGACTTCACACAATAAAGTAAAACTGGGTGACAAAGACCTGTATGTGTATTGAATGCTGAAGCAGCAAATTGCTCGAGACAATTCAGGGTTGAGTCTTGCGAGGAGAAAAGATGCCACCTGTTTCGTTAGATGGATCATGTCGGGATACATGACACTGCCATCGAGACATGCTATCAAAGCGCGGTGGGAGGTAAAGCAATGAGAAGTGAGTCTCGAGCGTCATCCTGAATGTTTTTCAGAGTGCTGGGATTGATAAAGACAATGGTTCGCGGCAGTCCCTGGGGAACCATGCAAAACTTGGGGAACCATCCGACGGCTCTCCAAGAAGAAATATCATAAGAGTCATGACGTGCATCGTTACCTGGCTTTAGCGGAAGATTACTCAAGGCCCACGAAGCGAGGGCAGTATCAGTATGTGTCCGGCGTGATAGGGATATAATACAATCCTTTCTTGAATTCGGAGGCAGGAGCTGCCTACATGAATTTTGAAGTTATGGAAAAACCAAGCTTAGGTTTTTTGCTTCAGAAGGTGCCAGAAAACATCAGTGTGACGCGTTCTGAGAGGAAGGTAGAGCTGAGGTTTTCAGGCGAAGACTACATTTTGTCTACGAACTTGGGAACTTTTTGGGTGTTGCTGAGACCATCTTGGTGTCCACATCCTCAACAAGTTTGAACCGAGAAGTCACGGAGCGAGTGAGACTACACCCAAGAAGGATGAGGATCTAGGAAAATTCAATGTGATACACAAGCTGATCCTGCCTCATCGAGAAGAGTCTAAAGAAGTGAGTCTAACGAGTCATCGAAGAAGATGGAGCCAGGCAGTTGTCTTGATCTAGCGAGTGGAGGTGGAGAACATTCCTGTTACGAACAGTCTTGCGTCAGGTTACAATCCTTTCAAAGGAACAATGGCGACTTGTTTTGGTGATGTTGCTGATAAGGAGAAAAGTGAGGTGCAAATAATGCCTGAGTGCTACGCGAGCTCCACGGTAAATCCAGCGACAACATTGGGATTTTTCTCAAGAATGTGCAGTCTGGAGTCACTGGAGATGCTAGAACCAGAACATCATGTGGTGACAGCGTTGAGTGTGGAGTCCTGGCCTGGAGTGCTGCAAATGATCCAGATGCAAATCAGGGAATGGAGGTCGGTCTTGAGGCAGAGATGGGGTTTACTATGAACGTTGACAACAGTCTGCCGATGAATGCGACAACTCTGGTGGGGTCAGTCATGGCGAACTTGTGCGGAAGTCATTATCCATCTTACATGGCGTTGGTGGAAGAATCTAGTCAGAGGGTGCTGATGGACAAGGAGTAGTAGAAGAGTGAGCTGATGGGGGGGTCGGGGGTGCCAGCGGCGCCCCATGTTTTATGATAGGGAAAAGATATCCAGGACGGATAGCTATGTATTAAGATAGGGATTAGATTTCCTATGCAATAAGATAGGCAATGGATTTATTATGTATTAAGATAGGTTTGAGATGGTAATTTTCAGAAAAAATCAGAGAAAAAATCAAGTTTTTGAGAAAAAAATCTTAAATTCAAAAGATGAAGTATAAAAATCACTGCTTCGTATAATCATTTTTTCCACAAGTTTACGGTTAATTATCCAATACTGATTAAATGCAGCTACACTATCATTTATTTACAAGTTCAAAAGTTTTGTGTGTATTCTGTCGTCCTGAACTTGTCTTTTCAGGTAAAAATAACTCACCCCCTTATTTGTTTGCTCGTATATAGCAATCATATGATTAATGGTTCTAAATCCTCTGTTTGTTGAAGTCAAGTTGATTGCTTCGTCGAATACTTTCCTGTGTTTTTCCATATGACCATCACCTGATTCCTCTAGAATTCGTTTGTTCAATCCTTTGCTGCTAAACTTCATCTTGTCTGATTTGCTGCCATAGCAACAATAAGTCTTGCTACATAAACATAGCATCTCCGTACACCTAATTTCTTCTTTGAACAGACCAGGCTCTCATTTATCATGCTTTTTGAGAACGCTACAACAGGTTCGTAGCACAAAAATTGTTTTTGAATCAGCTCTAAATGAATCTCTGCAATCTTTTTCTCTCAATTTTTCCCAGTCACATTTTTCTCCGAACAAATGCAATCATACAAATTTTCCTTAGCAAGAGCTAAATACAGCAAATCCCTGTCCATTTCTAATTCCTCAAACATTCCTCAAACAATTCCTCAAACAAAAGCTTCATAGTCTCTACCAGAACACCGGATAAAGGATTTTCATCTCCTTCCCTTCTAGCATCAATAACTGACTGAACAAACTTGTTGAAGCTTTTCGAGTGAGATACTGTAGAAAGCGATACACTTTTGTACACTGTAAACCAAGTTTTATGAGGAAATTGAAGAGAGGAGTAATGATGGAGCCATTTTCTAGTTTGAAACTAGATACTTGCAATCACTGGGGATGCTTAAGAAGATCATTTTCAATGGCATAATTTTGCATATATTCCCCAATATAATTTCTTTTGACTTCAGTGTTTTTGAAAATTGTAGAATAATTAGCAAATTTTGCTTTCAGTTCATCTGGAACAACTGAATATAGCACTGGAACAACTGAAAGTCACACTGAATATAGCCATAAAGGGATTCATCTCCAATTTTCTCCAATAGGAACTCAGTGGAGAGTAGTCTTTTGTAGAGAAAGTTGCATCGGATATGATTCTTATCTTATTCGTTCGTTTTGAAGTTTTGCCACCACTCACATTCCCACATCTCTTCGATTTTTGTGTCTTTTTTCGCGAATAAACTCACGTCTCAAGTCATCCATCTCTCTCCTTTTGTTTCAACTCTCAATATCTTCATCGCTCAGTGAGGGACGAGTCTCCTGGCAGGGACAGAAGTGGTAACAGCTTTCCATAGCTTCAAACACTGTTTTGCACTGATCTCAATATCCATCTAATTGAAACAGTCAATTTTCTTTTGATTTCCAGATACGTGGAAGCTCTCAATTCTGCATTCTGGTCTTGTTTCTTGGTAGTAGGACATGACCATGTTCTCAAAATTGCAAGATCGGGTATGTCTAGCCTTGATTTTTTGCATATCGGAATCAAACTCCCATTTTGTGTACAATCCTGTTGGGATGTCTTGACACATTGAATAGGGATAGAGCTGGCTCGCATCAATTCCAGTGATTGATTTGCAGACATTTGATGAATGTCTGATAAAAATTTTATCCGCGTAAACACAACTGATGGTCTTGCTGTCATATCTTTTCTAATTTTCCGCACAAACCTCTATCAGGCAAAATGGGTAGAATTTTTCATTGGTTGATTTGAGCAGACAATTATTTGCCAGACGTGGAAGTGTATATCCAAATTTTAAGATATCAATTTCCTTCTAATGATAAAATTGAACCATTTTTCGAATTGCTTCAAAGGTTGGAACAACGTCTTTGTTGTTGTACCCCTGCAAAAAATCTTTAAATGTAGTCATTCCATGTTTCTGCCAAATCTCCTGTAAATGTTTGCAGTTATCCCATCCAGATGCGGGCACTAAAATGATTTGAAGTTTCTTTGGTGCTTGCTGCTCATCAAGTCCACTTGATCTCAAATTCTGATGATCCTTAAAGTCTTTATGGATAGGATTGATGTTTCTCAGTTTACTGAAAAGGCTTCGTGTGTAGGTAATTCTTCATTCTCTAGCTTGTCTGCACTGTCAAACCACTCATAAGGGAAAAATTCTTTTGTCTCACTGGCTTATAGGCTTTAAGAAAGGAGTCTGGAAATGCTGCTTCACCCAAAACTTTCATGATATTCAGAAACTGTATATCTCAAAACTTGAGGGAGATAAAATCGTTAGCCTTTTTGATAACCATTGGTTCTGCTTCTTTATCATCGATTGATTAGGAAATCAGATAGCTCTTGATCAAGTTCAGATCATTTCTTCCACTGTTAAACCCAAATATAGGTAATTTGTTAACATACCTCTCCAGATTTGTTTCAAATCAATCAGCTGATTTTTCTGCATTCTCAAAAACTGAGTCGACATACCAGTTTCCTCTGTGTCCTCTATACATTTGTCTTAAAATTCAAAATTTTCAGATGGATGACTTCGACATCTTTCACTCACTGCTCTTTAGTTCTCATTTCGAGCTTAACTTTCTCAGCCAAATGTTCAAGTTTGATTACAAAACCGATAAAAAGTTTTTGCGGATCCTTGTTATAAAGAAAAATTGGTTCATCTATCAGGTTCGAGGATATTGACACAGAAATTGGAACTTGTTTCCCAATCCAGGTCGTTGTTTGAGTAGCTTTCAATTCATCAGATGGAACACATATCGACTCAAAATCGAAAATGGCTAGATTGTTGAATAAATTGTTATTTTTCGAAATTGTGATAATGAAACCTTCCAATTTTTCCAATAGCGTTTCTCGAATTGTTTATAGATTTTTTTGGGATAAATGTGTCGCACTCATCTTTTCAGGTTATAAGATGTCTGTTAAAGTTGTTTGATCTGTTGAAGAAGCAGTGAAAGCTGACACATTGAGAACATTTGAAGAAGGAATCAATATCACTCGTATGAAAAATATGGTTGTTGGATCGCAGCAGTTTCACGGTTTTTCAAACATTCGAATACTTCGCCTCGCCAATTCTCCAACATATTCTCCCTCTTTAGTGTCAAAATCGTAATTGAATATGTTACATTCAACTACTCCCTCTAGAAGAGGTAAATCATCGATTGACACTCCACGAAAGTTCTTCGGATCGTACTTAGATTTTGATATAAACTGCGTAAACAACTGAAACGTATGAGAATCGAGGTTACTATGACCATGCAAGCACATCGTTAACGCTCGGAACAGGCAAAAATGATCTTTGTATGGTTGTTTATCGTTTTCCGATAAAAGACTGAATGGTTTTTCAGTAAAGGTTCCGGCAAGACAGAGTCCTCACAACCCATTGGGATGTTTTTTAGTAGTGCAGAAAAAATAGCAACATTTGTGATTAATTTGAACCTCCACTCTGAATTCTGACGTTCTTGAGAGCATTGCTCCGCGATATCAAACTTTTCAACTTTTCCCTGGTTTTTTATCAAATCCGCTTTCGTACACAATAAATGCAATTTTTCGAACAAAATATTTTTTTCGTGTGCATAGTAATGCCAATATTTTCCCGTTTCGACCTTACGGAGAACAAATCCAAAAGCAATATTGATTTTTGCAGCGAAATCCAGCTTGTTGAAGACTTCCTCAAGCTTCTCGTTGATAAACTCAAATCTAACTTTTAAATTTGAAAGATAAATACTCTATGTCTCGCATTCATCTACATCTCAGTATCCATAAGAAAGTGCCGACAAGCACTCAACTCCTCCTTGAGTTTCTCTCAATCTCCCCCTTCCTCCCACACAATCGGGTTCAAGTCTACCAACGTATCACTTGGCTTCCGTTGTTTCACCCCTTGTTCTTTTCTCCGATGTTGTTGGAGAGAGTAGTAACTCGGAAACTCTTTTTCGCAAGACGAGCAAACCGTTGATTGCTTGGAAGTTGATGGAGCAAGCTTCTTGGCCACGTGATAGTTCATTTCTTGCCGATTGTAAGTGAAATAATTACAATCAGGACAAGAGATAACACCTTTAGCGCATCTTTTTTCATGTCGTGCTTTATCAGCACGCCTGTACTCTTTTCCACTGTCCCCACGTTTCAATTTCTCGTTTTTATTAAGAAACGGCATCTAAAAAGATGGTAGTGTACAAAGTATCAAACATTAGAAATATTTTATTTGGTACATATCAATGTCAGAGATTTGAAATGTCCCAAAAATTTATTAAATGGTTTATACTCACTTTGGATTCTTGGGAAAAAAGATGTTATACAATAGATAGAACAACTGATTTTAGTGTAAAACAAATTCAGAATGAAATTAATTTATTTGCTGTCGCTTAAATAAACGTAGCCTAACCAGTTCGATTTCAACCAATAAGAATTGAGTAAAATTAAAACTCATTTACTACTTCGTTTCCATCATTATTTGAAAAATGTCTATTAAAAAACACTTGATTTCCTCGAGTTACTCTACAGGAAAAAAAATCCAAAAATCGATGAAATTGCGATTACTTTTGTGTAGATTTTTGCTTAAGTGGAAGATTTAATTCCGTAAAAATTTCCTCTGACTGAATAAAGCAACTAGAACAAAAATGAACGTTTTTGTGATTGGAAACGATAATGCCTAAAATGGAACTTTGTTTCCGATTGAACATGACTTTTATGTAAGAAATCCATAGAATGAAGCTGAAATCTGATTGGTCACGGTTATAACCCAAATAAGGAAAATCAATTCTGATTGGTTAGACCCACACATTTGAGTTGAAGGTACCACTAACTCCTAAATAAAATATTTTGTTTTTTTCAACTTAACTACCGTCAACTACCTCCTTTTTCAGCTCGAAAGACCTTATCTTCAACCTAACTTCTGTCAACTACCCCCTCGCAGCTCTAAACCTTTCTTGTTTTTACTCTTTTACTCAACTTATTGCTGAAAAAAGATCTTCTCAGTGCAAAACAGCAACCTCATTAACTCTGTAGAATTTTCGCCTGATCTAGTACAAAATCAAGTGCGAGAAACGGTCTCTGGAGTTTGATCCCACTCTGGCACATGTTGAAAGTGTTGCGAAGGACTTTCAACACGCATCATATAATGCACGCACCCATGACACAGAACCAACTTGAGAAATGCAAATGATAAAGGAAATGGCTGAGCATCTGAAAATGATCTACCCCGACACTCCTGACTCCAGATATGTGGCTCAATTAGTCGACGAGTTCCTCTTTCCTTGGGAAGCGGGATCTGTGGAGAACCCAACTACTGTCGAAAAAGATGAGGGTTCCTCTGAGCCAAGAACTCCAGTCAGCCACCAAGACAACCACCGGCGACGGAGGCAAGACCAGCTTTGCGCTCCATTGAGACCTTACAAAATTTTGAGCACTCAGCTGCTCGACATTTTTTGATTGGGTATTATTGTAAATAATTGATGCTTGATAAATATTTCATTCTTGGTACTTATGTAATTTCTTAAATTTCATTTTAATTATGAGAAAAGATGAGAACTCAGGGTAAACCACTGAAAAACAATTAGACTACAACTTATTATTTTGACACTCCTAAATTCGCACACAAGATAGAAAAAACGTTAGAAAATTTGCAGACAAGTAAAATCGTATGGGGGTTTTTTTGCAGCCTTGTCTCCTATTGTCAAAAATCGAAACGCTTCTCGCATTTTGGAGAAAAGTTGAAACATTTTTTGCATCAATTCGAAAAAAAGGAACAATTTTTTATATTGCTAAAAAATTGAAACAATTTTCGCATTTTGTCGAAAAAATAGAATTCTTTTCGCATTTGTCAAAAAAAGTGAACCAATTTTCTCATCTTGTCAAAAAAAGTGAAACAGATTTCGCATCTTGTCGACGAAGTTGAAACCCTTTTCGCATATTGTCAAAAAAAGCGAAAAATTTTTCGCATTTTGTCAAAAAAAGTAAAACACTTTTCGCATTTTGTTAGAAAAGTGAAACATTTTTTGCGTTTTGTCAAAAATTTTGAAATACTTTTCGCATTTTATCAAAAAAAAAATTGAAACACTTTTAGTTTATTGCCAAAAATTTTTTTTTTAAGTTTTTCTTGCCGTGTTAGTATTTTTTATTGGTGAGTTTTTGTTCAAAAATTGTTAGGTAAGAAAATTAATATTTGCATGTCTACTGATCAAAAACAAAAGAAAACCATTGTATTATCATAGGGAAAAGCGGTCCAAGTCATCAATATAGAAATTTTTGAAAAACCAAAAAAAAAACATGCATTTTACCCAAATTCTACCCTTGTGATAAAATCATAACAGTTTTCACAATTTGCAAAATATCAAAACTTTTTTGTTAAAAAAAGTGAAAACAATTTTCACATCTTGATGCGAAAAACTAATGATAACTTTGCATACTTCTCAAGAAAACCAAGTCAGATTCTACAACTTGCAAAAATTTTTGAAAGGGGTTTTGCACACGTGTTAAAAACTACATAGATTTTTTTGTTAGAAGTTGTATATGCTGAAATAAAGAAACAACATTCTTGTAACAACTGTTCAAATGTAATTAGAAAAATGACTTGAAAAAAGCTGATCCGAGAGTCTGTCATGATTTTCGACAGAGCTAGGAAGGAGTCTTTTGACTTATTCTGGCCAAAAAAGTAAATCTGGCAGAAAAATTAACGTCATTAAACTTTAAGTTTTTATAGAACAAGGAAAAAGGTAGAATTTTTCATCAGAGAACTTGACGTCATTACGCAATAACTTCTAGAATTTTCTAGTTGTTATAATCAACATGGTAAATTCTAGAAACTTTCTTTAAGACCCACCATATTATTTTTTAGAATTTTCTAACTCTTCTAAATTCTAGAAATATCAATTAAAATTTAACCATTCACAACAAATACTAAGATGATGAGATAGGCCAAAAAAAATTTCGTTTTTATATAGTTAATTGTTCTTTTAAATCTGAATATAGGTACTCAATCAAGGTTGTGATAATTAGGATAGTGTTCAATTCTTCATGTTTAAAAAAATTAAATCAGACTCAATTCAACAAGAAACCTTATTCTACAAAACCTCTCAAAAATAAAAGTCAACCAATTTGATGAGACAATTTTTTTCTTGTTTTTTATCAAAATGACAGAACTGTTGAATATGTTTTGAATGAATTCAGATGCGTGTTTAGAGAGTGTAACCAAAACCTATTCTGAGATGGCAAAAAGAAACAGCTGAAAAAAAAACATTTTATTTGGAAAAATTCTACAGTTCATTTCCATCCACCAGTTTGAATAAAACTTTTACAGGAAACGAAAATTTATTCCAAAAGATGAAGACAATCATAATAAAAGGGGCCAGTTACTGCATCCAGTTTCAGATTGGTACCAAAACTGTCAAGGTTCTCAAAATTGATAAAATCTCCCAGGCTAGTGAGAAAATTATCCTAGACCTTTTAGAATGGAGAGAACTCGAGAGCAAAAGATTTAGAGAGTTTCGAAAAGAAGTAGCTATGTCTAAGTCACCCTCGAGAAAAAAAACTGGTTTTCAAATGATTCAAATGAAAAATACTTCGAAAAATTTGTGGATCTGGGATATGGACATAGTTTTTGCTTGCTTACAAAAGAAAATTTGTAAGAAGTTTGCTTGAAAAAAATGGTTAATTTCGTTATCTTCTACAGAGATCCGAAGAAGTGTTTCAGTCCATTAAGAGTTTCTCAGCATGATTGGCAAAAAATTGAAACCAATCATGATAAAAGTTTCAAGATTCAACAGGATAAAATATCTTTGTTGAGAAGAGAACATGGTGTGGCACATGAAGAAGAAAGTTACAAGGAGCTCAAAAACTCATTCATTTTTTGTTTCAAGTGAAATTTTTTGTCTTTTTACACTTTTATTAGGTTTCCCCATTTGTTTTTAAATTGTTTTTCTTTTCAATTGAATTAAATGTTTTGAACCAGGGCTTAGTTTTTAAAGATTCATCAGTGTAAATTGTTAAGAGCACAATTGAAGACAATTGATTATTTTATCACAAAGCTTATATAATCACTATTCACAGAATCATGACAAATAATAATGCAATCAAAAATCTTGAACAAATCAAATTCATATTTTGAGTTTTGAGCTTTTCGAAATCTGTCCAGAAACGCTGAACCAAGTGTTTGTGTGGAAGCCAGTTTCTGGTTGGAATATAAATAATGTTTCTCAATTTTTTTCCAACTTAGTGGTTTCTTTGCAATGCTAGGCATCTTTTCGGCTCCTTTCCTTTGTAAGTTATGTTGAACTGCTCGACTAAGCTGATTGAAAATTTCTCCGCTTGACGTAACATTACTTGAAAAGAATCTGTGTTTGAACATAGTGTAAAGACAGTCAGTTTCTTGATATATATCTACATGTTTATCTATACTCTGCAGAATGCAGACGCAATAATCATGTGCTACTTGTAGTTTTCGTAAAAATTACTGGAAACGGAAATAAATAGCGATTTTTTACAATAATCTGATTAGAAGCTGGGGAGAGCTTGACACATAGCAGCAGCCATCAAGAACAAGGATTTAGACTCAGAATTAGGATTTGAAAAGTAAAAATCACGCCTACAAGATTTCGACATGCGGAAGTTTCATAAAAATTTCCATATTTGGTACTACTTCCATTTATGGAAACCATGATGAGTCATACTATTTACGTCCATTTTCATTAAATCTCAAAAACAATTTTCTCATTTCTCTTCATCAGTTTGCTCTTCAAAAATATACTCAAGAAAAAACACTAGTCCCAATTATTTGAAGTTTTTGAAAATGTACTTTGCTCTTCAAAATGTACTCAAGAAAAGACACTGGTCCCAATTATATTGAATTTGAAAAGTGCCAACAAGTCTATCTTTGTGAAAAAGATGGAGAAGCGTTATCGGCAATCCGGAATACTTTTATTCGCGATTCTGGAAACTTTGGACTCGTTACTATTTTTGAACTCACTTCTGGCAAAGAGTCAACTATGGATCAGGATCTTGACAACTGCAACAAAATGTATGATATGGCAACTTACAATAGAAAACAAGCTTGTGTCACGATCAAGAAGTACAATGTGAACAAGCCCCCCTACAATCAGAATCGTCTCTGCGCTGCAAAAGAGAATGAAGCAATGAAACAAGTTGCCTACGTTAACTATACTTTGAATGAGTTCAAAAAATTGTCCCAATCTTTAGGAACCTTATGTTTGTTAATAATTTTAAACATCAGTAATGATTTGTCATGTTTTGTATGTTTGGTAATTGAAGTATTATTAGCTCAAAACACTTTTTCCTCACTGAACCTACATTTAGAGGTAGGATATCTGAGGAAAATTCAGACAAAACAGAAAATTTAATCGAAATTGAATTAAAACTTTCAGCTTTTATCAGTTGATTTTAGATTATTTGCTTACGTTATTTCAAAAAAACTTATTTAATTACTGTTTTTATCCAAATACGGGTCCTTTGCGGATCCAAAAGTAACATCGGTTCATCTACCAGGTTTGAGGATAAGGATACAGAAATGGGAACGTATTTTCAAATCCAAGTTATTGTTCGGGTAGCTTTCAGTTCATCAGATGGAACACAAATCGACTCAATTTTGAAAATGGCTAGGTTGTTGAATAGTTTGTTATCTTTCGAAATTGGGATAATGAAATCTTCCAATTTTTCAAATAGCGTTTCTCGAATTGCTTATACATTCTTTGGATAAATGTGTCGCATTCGATCTTTACAGGTCATAAGATGTCTGTTGAAGTTGTTTGATCTGTTGAAGAAGCAGTGACAGCTGGGACATCGAGAACATTTGAAGAAGGAATCAAAATCATTCGTATGAATGATATGGTTGTTGAATCTCCATAATTTCACGGTTTTACAAGTTTTCCAATACTTCGCTTCGCTGATTCTCCAACATATTCTCCCTCTTAAGTCAAAATCGTAAATGATAATGTTACGTTCAACTATTCCCTCTACAAGAGGTAAATCATCGATTGACACTCCACGAAAGTTCTTCGGATCGTCTCTAGATTTTGTAATAAACTGTGTAAACAACTGAAACGTATGAGCATCGAGGTAACTATGACCATGCAAACACATTGTTAACGCTCGGAACAGGCAAAGATGATCTTTGTATGGTTGTTTATCTTTGTCCGATAAAAGAATGAATGGTTTTTCAGTGAAAGTTCCGGCAAGACAGAGTCCGGTCAACCCATTGGGTTGTTTTTTAGTAGTGCAGTAAACATAGCAACATTTGTGATTAATCTGAATCTCCAATTTGAGTTCTGACGTTCTTGAGAGCATTGCTCGACGATATCAAATTTTCAACTCTTCCCTGGATTGTAATCAAGTCAGCTTTCGCACAAAGTAAACGCGATTTTTCGAACAAAGTTTTTTTTCGAGTGCATAGTAATACCAATATTCTCCCGTTTCTACCTTACGGAGAACAAATCCAAGAGCAATTTTGATTTTTGCAGCGGACTCCAGCTTGTTGATGACTTCAAGCTTCTCGTTGATAAACCTAAACCTAACTTTTAAATTTGAAAGATATCTATGTCTCTCATTCACCTACCTCTCAGTATTCATAAGGGAGTGCTGACAAGCACTCAACTCCTCCTTGAGTTTCTCTCAATCTTCCCCTTCCTCCTCCACAATCGTGTTCAAGTCTGCCACCGTGTTACTTGGCTTCCGTTGTTTCACCCCTTGTTTTTTATCTCCGAAGTTGTTGGAGAGAGTAGTAACTCGGAAACTCTTTTTCGCAAGACGAGCAAACCGCTGATTGCTTGGAAGTTGATGGAGCATGCTTCTTGGCCCCGTGATAATTCATTTTTTGCTGATTGTAATTAAAATTATTACAATCGGGACAAGAGATAACACCTTTAGCGCATCTTTTTTCATGTCGTGCTTTATCAGCACGCCTGTACTCTTTTCCACTGTCCCCACATTTCAATTTCTCGTTTTTATTAAGAAACGGCATCTAAAAATATGGTAGTGTACAAAGTATCAAAAATTAGAAAATTTTTATCTGGTACTTATCCAAGTGGGAGATTTGAAATGACCCAAAAAATTATTTAGTGATTTGTACTTACTTTGGATTCTTGGGAAACAAAAATTCAATAAGTTATACAATATATAGAACAATTGGTTCTAGCGTAAAAAAAATCAGAATCAATTTAAAATATTTGCTGTCGCTTAAAGAAAAGTAACCAAACGAGTTCGATTTCAACCAATCAGAATTGAATAAAATTAAAACTGATTTAATAATTCGTATCTTTCATTATTGGAAAAACGTCTATTAAAAAAACTTGAATTTCCTTGATTACTCTACAGGAAAAAAAATCCAAAAATCGATGAAATAGATAATGACTCTTAGTTTTTTCTTTATTTTTTGGAACTTACGGCTGAATTAAACTCACAAAGAATATTTTTTTGTTTATTCTAGAAGTTTTGAAGTTATTAAAAAAGTCGTACCACAATATATCAAAGACTCTTTTTATTCCATAGCCGATACACGAATTTGTAAAAAAAGCCTCAGCAAAGTTCTTTATTCCTTCATTTCTTTAAGGATTTTGAAAGTTCAAAATCCTGCTTGATCAAGTTTGGAACCAGATTTCCAGAGATTTGCTTTGAAAAATTCATCAACTTTGAGCTATCCTCTCAAATGTACATCAAAATCAAAGAACTTGACAATCTACTCAAAAGTCAGCATTTTCTCATTGATTATATCCCAAAAATTCAATTGACTTGATGAAAAAAGTTGCAGAATTGTAACTTTTATTAGTTTTCTTTCTTTTGTTACTTAGATCAGCATTATTTCTTTTTTTTACTGCAAACAACTTTTAGTCAATCATTTTTGCGATTACTTTTGTGTAGCTTTTTACTTATTTGGAAGATTTAAATCGTTATAAAGTTGCGCTGATTGAATAAGACAACTAGAACAAAAATGAACTTTTGTGATTGGAAACGATACTACGTAAAAAATACTTAAAATGGAACTTTGTTTCCGATTGAACACAATTTTTAGATAAGAATTCCATAGAAGGAGGCTGAAATCTGATTGGACACGACTACAAACCAAATAAGGAAAATCCATTCTGATTGGTTAGACCCACACATTCGAGTTGAAGGTACACCTAACTCCTAAATAAAAATCTTTTTTTTTCAACTTAACTACTTTCAACTACTTCCTTTTTCAGCTCGAAATACCTTAATTTCATTTTATTTTTCATCAGCTAACTCCTCGCAGCTCTAGATCTTTCTTGTTTTTACTCTTTTACTCAACTTATTGCTGACAAAGGATCTTCTAAGTGCAAAATAGCATCCTCCCTTTTGCTTGATTTAGTACAAATTCAAGTGCGAGAAATAGTCTCTGGAGTTTGATCCAAGTCTGGCACATGATGGAAGTGATGCAAAGGAATTTTAACGAGCATCATATAATGCAAGTACCCATGACAGAGAACCAACTTGGAGAAATGCAAATGATGAAGGAAGTGGCTGAGCATGTGGAAATGAACAACCACGACACTCCTGACTACTTTATAATTATTTCCTTCTCTGTACTTAATTAATTTCTTTACGTTCTTTTCAATTATCAAAACAGATGAGAAGTCCAGGGTAAATCATTGAAAAACAATAAGAATACAACTTAATTTAGCACTCCAAATTCGCACACCAGTTAGAAAGAACATTAGAAAAATTGCAGACAAGTAAAAATTGAGACAATGGTGGTTTTTTTGCAGCCTTGTCTCATATTGTCAAAAATTGAAACACTTTTTGTGTTTTGGAGAAAAAGCGAAACATTTTTTGCATCTTTGCGCAAAAAGGAACGCTTTTTCTTATTGCGACAAAAACTGAAACAATTTTAGCATTTTGTCGAAAAAAGTGAAACGCTTTTCGCATTTTTCAAAAAGAGTGAAATACATTTCGCATCTTGTTAAAAAATGTGAAACATTTTTCGCATCTTGTCAAAAAATTGAAGCACTTTTCATTTGTAGGAAAAAAGTGAAATACTTTTCGCATCTTGTCATAAATGTAAAACACTTTTCGCATCTTGTCGAAAAAGTTGAAACACTTTTCACATAATGTCAAAAAAAGTGAAACACTTTTCGCATTTTGCAAAAACTGAAAATTTTTTTGTTTAAAAAACTGAAAACAATTTTCGCATTTTGTAAATAAAGCTAAAGATAATTTTGCGTACTTGTCAAGAGACTCAAGTCAAATTCTACATCTTGCAAAAATTTTTGAAAGGGGTTGTGCGCACCTATTAAAAACTACATGAATTTATATGTTCCAATTTGTTTAGGCTGTAATAAGGAAACAAGATATTTGTAATAACTGTTCAGATGTAAATATAAAATGACTTTAAAAAAGCTGATACGACTCTCGACACAGCTATGAAAGTGTCTTTTGACCTATTTAAGCAAAAAAAAATTCTGGCAGACAAATTGATGTCACTACACTTTAAATTTTATAGAACATTGAAAGTTGTAGAATATTTTCATTTCACCAGAGAAAATGATGTCATTACCCAAAAACTTCTAGAATCTTCTAATTGTTATAATTAACACGGTAGCTTCTAGAAACTTTTGTTAGAACCCTACATATTACTTTTTAGAATTTTCGAACTCTTCTAAATTCTAGAAAAATCAATTTATATTTAACCATTCAGAATAAATACTAAGACGATGAGATAGCCGAAAAAAAACTTTTAGTTTTTATTTATTTAACTGTTTTTTTTAATCTTAATAAAGGTACTCAATCAAGGTTGGGTTGTGATAATTAGGAGTAGTTTTCAATTCTTCATGTTAGAAAAAATTGAATTAGATTCAATTCAACAAGAAATCTTCTTCTACAAAACCTCTCAGAAATAAAAGTTTTTTGAGAAATAAAACCAATTTGATTAGACAATTTTTTCTTCTTTTTAATCAAATTCACAGAAGTGTTGAATACTTTTTGAATGAATTCAGATGCGTTTTTAGAGAATGTAATCAAAAACTGCTCTGAGATGGCGAAAAGATACATCTGAAAAGAAAAAATTTTACCGGGGAAATTTTACAGATCATTTCAATCCACCAGTATGAATAAAATTTTTACAGGAAACCAAAATCTATTCTAAAAATTGAAGACAATCATAATAGAAGGGGCAAGTTACTGCATCCAGTTTGAAATTGGTAGCAAAAGTGTCCAGTTTCTCAAATTTATTAAAGTCTCCCAGGATAGCGAGCAAATTATATTAGATCTATTAGAGTGGAGAGAACTCGAGAGCAAAAGAATTAGAGAATTTCGAAAATAAGTAGCTGTATCTAAGTCACCGTCGAGAAAAAAAATACTGGTTTTTAAATGAATCAAACAAAAAATACTTTGATAAATTTGTGGATCTGGGATATGGACATAGTTTTTGCTAGCTTACAAAAGAAAATTTACTACAATTGACCATTTTTGAAGAAATGGTTGAATTTGTCATCTTCTACAGAGATCCGAAGAAGTGTTTCAGTCCCTTAAAAGTTTCTCTGCATGATTGGCGAAACATTGAAACCAACCGTGATAAAATGGTACAAGAAAGGAAAATTTAAGATTCAACATTCTGTTCATTTGAATTAAATGTTTTTGAACCAGAGCTTAGTTTTTAAAGATTCATCGGTTGAAAATTGTTAAGAACACATTTGAAGACAATTGATTGTTTTATCACAAAACTTATATAATCACTATGCACAGAACCATGACAACCAATAATGCAATCAAAAATCTTGAACAAATCAGATTCATATTTTGAGTTTTGAGCTTTTCGAAATCTATCCAGAAACGCTGAACCAAGAATTTGTGTGGAAGCCACTTTCTGGTTGGAATATAAATAATGTTTCTTATTTTTTTCCAACTTAGGTGTTTCTTTGCAATTCTAGGCATCTTTTCGGCTCCTTTCCATTGTAAGTTATGTTGAACTGCTTGACTATGCTGATTGAATATTTCTCCGCTTGACGTAACAATACTTGAATAGAATCTGTGTTTGAACAAAGTGTAAAGACAGTCAGTTTCTGGATGTTTATCTACATATTGTTCTATTCTCTGCAGAATTTGGCTATGAGATGTTCTTAATAAAAACAAATGGAACTTACAATTCTCCAAAGAAAATAAAGAGTTGTGGATGGAGACGCAATAATCATGAGCTACTTGTAGTTTTCGTAAAAATCACTGGAAACGGAAATGAATAGCGATTTTTTACAATAATCTGATTGGAAGCTGTGAAGAGCTTGACACTTAGCAGCAGCCATCTAGAACAAGGATTTATAATCAGCATTAGGATTTATATAGTAAAAATAACGCCTACAAGATTTCGACATGTGGAAATTTCATACAAAACATTCCATATTTGGTACTACTTCCATTTATGGAAACCATGATGATTCATACTATTTACTTCCATATTCATTTAATCTCAAATTCATTTTTCTCATTTCTCTTCATCAGTTTGCTCTTCAAAAATGTACTCAAGAAAAGATACTAGTCCCAATTATATTGAATTCTCGAAAACGTACTTTGCGCTTCGAAAATGTACTCAAGAAAAGTCACTAGTCCCAATTCTATTGAATTCTCAAAAAATCAAACAAAAATTAGGAGATTTGTTTGTTTCCAAAAACCCTACAAGGGAAAAATTTATTTTGAACCCTGCTTTCAACTTTTAAAAATCAACGATTTGGGACAACATTCGGATTCAAGTGTTAGAACCTCATACCCTCCGGTATGACACCTAAACTGCTTACCCTCCCCTAAGTCCGCTTTTAAGCCGTCAGTGATCATAGTTCTTCTGATTGCATATATATCCAGTGTCATTTTGAATCAACAGTAGTATGCTCAATTGACTTTAAAAACGTTCCGTTAGTTTCCGAACCAGTCGAGCAAAAATACTTGGGGCCGTTCTGTTTCATTAGTAGACAGTTAAAAATACGTATTAAGTCCCTCTGCCGAAACAAACGTGTGGCGATTTTTCAAACAACATCAAAGCTGAAATGGTCGGTAAAAGCATATTCGATCAAAGAGAGTATATGGCTATTGTCCGGTTAGCTGATCAGTACTAGAGTTTGATGCAGTTTGGTGAGTTTAACATAAATAACAGTTTTTGATGTTTGACGTGTAAAAACTTTTGCGAACTGGTGTTTTCTTTGTGGACTTAGACTTCAACTACTGATTTTCAGTGCGTTCGCTCATGTGACATTTAACTCGGTAATTTTCAAGAAACGGCATTGTGGTGCAAGTTGAAGTGAAGCTTGCTAGCAATCGCATGGATGCCGTTTCGAAATTCGAACATGCGACGAAATTTGTTAGGTGAACTCTAGCAAGTAAGTCATAGCGAAGTTAAGCTTCGATAACTAATCTTCGGGTTACGCCTCCGACTGTTTAATTTAAATAAAATTAATAGAATTTATTACATTATGTTCCGAACCAGCAAGATCTGTGAAGTCTCTTTGACTTCAACACTGAGTTTCAATGTGGTAAATTTAGAAGATCGTCTCGAAAAGAGCCTTTCTGTGTAAAGTTCTGACTAGCTCGGATCTTTCCTGTTAGACATCGAGCATAAAAGCCAAGAGAAAGTATGATTTGAGACCACAAGTTCTCAACTGAGAGCAAGTTTGATTCTGGCTCGAAAAAAGCAAGCTATCCCAAAATTGGTTCTTGAAGTTTAATGCAGTTGACTAACAAAAAAAATTAACAGATGTTTGAACTAGCAGGAGAGATCCAGAAGCTTGTATGTTGGATGTTGCCTTATGTTCTGGAATTAATGGTCACAAAGGTAAATTAACATTTAAACTCATTGTTTGGTTATGAGTTTCTGGCTTGAAAATAAAATTGTTTTTAATTTTAAGTGTTGTCTTGTTCAGATAGTGACTGCAATAACAGAGCCGTTTGTGAACAAGATGAGAGCCTTCCCAGATGGCACCTGTCACAACATTCTCTGCAGTCAGCCAGACATACCTTCAGATGCATACTACCCCCTTTTGGGGACCGAAATCAAAGTTACTAGTAGGGCCTAGAAATCAAAGAATGGATAGAATAGTAAGTGATCCACTCGGCTGAATAGGTAGAGAATACTACCACTAAAAGTCTGAACTTGTTGCTGTGAAATTAATTAATCTGGAATTTCTAATCCAAATATAATTTATTAGGTTTTATGACTAAAACTTCTGAACAGCGAGCCACCCGTAGGTTTTGCTACTGAGACTGATTATTATGTCAGTTAGTTGCGGATTTGAGGTTGAAGGATGTGGCATTGACCCCCCCCCCCCCCTTCCTTCCCTCGGTCTCAGGGATTCGACCCCCTGACCAACCAAAGGCTCCAACCTTTGTCACTATTTATAGACATCAATTTTTGATAGACGACCAATTAAACTTTCTAAAGGAGCCTTTGGCGCCTACATACACCAATTTTAGGGGAAAGCGCGCGCCGGAAAGAAAACATGAGAGTTCTGGTTAAATCATTCTATAAAGTTCTTAGAGATGTCTGTTTTGCCCTGTTTGTTTTTCCAGAAAATTTCCAGCGGCCTAGAAAATTTAGTCGAAAGGTTTTCATTGTAATCAAAACATCAATTTTGGTAAGTTGTTGTCTTTTTATTAACCCCCTCTCTCCCTCGAGAGAGATTCCTAGATATAATCCAGAAGTCAGTACTGTTTTTCAAAAAATTTTGTGTTAATTGCTAGTTTTTCATACAACTTGAGCAAATTACAATTACTGTTTTTTTTTAGTCTAGCTGAGCAATGGTGCTGCTATGGCTACTGCATAGACCTGCTGGTCAAGTTGGCTGCACAGCTCAAGATATCATACGAGTTGCATCTCGTGGCGGATGGAAAGTTCGGCGCCAGAGCATCTGTAAGTTTATTTTTATTCCGTCCTATTATTCTCCGAAAAGTAATAATTAAGTTAACAAGACTGCTCGCATCAGTTTGAAGCCCTGAATGTTCCGACTGCCTTTTAAAATTTATTGAGCAGCAGTAATACATAAAAAATTAAATGAATAAAATAAAATGAAATTTTTTTTTATAAAATTTAAACATTTTTATGAAAATCATCCCCCCACACGCCATATAAAGTACAAAAAGATAAATTTCGTTCCTTGTAACAAATCAATTATGGCAAATAAGCTTCGCTGAACCAATTTGGAACGATTTAAAAGACGGATGAAATCTCCGCTTACGCGTTAATAGCGCGAATTATATTGCGCGTTAATTGTCCCAAATTGATCAAAAAAGGCGAAAATGGCAATCTTTAAACCCTCATAACAATACAAAAAATGATCACAGGTGAAATATCTTTTCAAATTTAAGCTCAGGACAACAATACCTTTTGAATGATATAAAAAACTTTCGTCAAAAATGGCTAGTTAAAAAGTCGAAATTTGTCTGAAGAAAAAAAAACCCACCCCGAGCACAAATATTCCGTTATTTTCGTATCGAAAGTCGGAACAATAATAGTTTACGTGCTGAAGCAATTAATTAGTCGGAAAATTGCTTGAATGAGTGGACGCCATAAACGGGCTGTCCTCTTTAAGCCAATTTGTGACTAATTTCTCTCCTTAATGCTAACTTTATAAGCTGATCCGAAAAAATGGTATTGGTGAATGAGTTTTTACTAATTATCATAACAAATTTAATTGTATAAAATTGAAGATAGTTCTTTTGTTTCTCTAATTTTTTTTAACCTTGTATAAGCTACTAACTGGTAATTAGTTGGGATAATCTGTCTTTTAGCCGCAGTTTGTGAACATTTGTGATTGAATATTTCTCCGCTTGACGTAACAATACTTGAATAGAATCTGTGTTTGAACAACGTGTAAAGACAGTCAGTTTCTTGATATCTATCTACATATTTTTCTAGTCTCTGCAGAATTTGGCCATGAGATGTTCTTAATAAAAACAAATGGAATTTACAAATTCGTCAAGTGACGTCCGAAACAGCCTCCTACTTTTAATAGCCAATCACAACACCCAAAGCTGTTGCAGTCTAACTCGAACACGATTGGAAGTAGCAACAATAGCAGCAATACGCCTAACGAGTCATCTTCGAAGAATTCGGTCACACTTGACTTTAAATTATTCGACCACGATTTTGTGCGAGAGAAATCTTCGGCTGGTAGAATATCGGCTAAGAGTTCAAGAGGCGACCTCCATTTAACTTAATGAACTGATTCTCTAATATTTTCCATCACAATTCTTTACGTTTGAGCCTATTTTTCTTAATTTAACATATTTTTTAGAGTGAATAATGATTTACAAATCTTAATTATTTAATTGTAAATTAGTTTAAACGAGAAACATGTGAATTAACGCCGTTAATTATCTTAGTTTTTAGCTGCTTTTGTAAGTTTGAGATAAAGCTAGGTTGAGCTGCGATGAAACATTTTTTTACAAGAGTATCGGGCAGAATTAACAGAAACCCTGATACAGGTGGTCGAATTATGTATCGACCGTTTGGGTCGAACGATGTCGTCTATCGACTAAATGATCAAACGATGTCTGCTGTCAACTTATAATTATTCATGGAAATTTCTCAGCGATGCGTGTCGGGTCAGTGTGATGTATCGCAAGTGGTGCCAAGCTTCGCTTCGCCTCTGTTTTTGAAACTCACTTAAGATTCATTTGCTTAATGGAAGATAAATGGCCAGGAAAAACGCGCACGTTTTTGTTTTTGAAAAAATATTTTAGTTTTTAAAATACTCAAGGTAAAAAAAATGATGAATGATCCAGGTTTTCAAGATCAGGGCGTTTTTTAAATCAGAAAGATGATAATTTTCATATTTATTTAAACTAAAAGGTGATCAATTCTTAGAATTTTTCAGAGTAATTAACATAAAGAGTAATTTTATAAAGATCCTGGTAATTTTTTTAGTTCAGTGAATTAAAAATTCACTGAAATTTTTAATTTTTTTCAGTTCACGCTCATTTTTGATTTCTCGCGGTTTGACTTGTGATTTGTTTTTAAGTTCAGCGCATTTACATGGTTGAATGTTTTTTTAAGATCAGCGCATTTCCATTTATTAGCGCATTTCCATGATCCAGGTTTCCAAAATTAGGATGTTTTAATCAAAAAGGTGATAATTTTATATAAATCTTCAAACTGTAAGGTAATCAAACTTTGGCATTTATTAAGAGTAATGAAAGTAATGCGTACTTTTATATAGGTCTAGGTTTTCTTAAGACTTTTTAAATATTCTTCTTTAGTTCACGCTCAATTTTAATTTTTCGTGGTTTGACTTGTGATTTTTTTAACATCAGCGCATTTCCATTGTTAAAATGATGGCAACTTTAGAACTGTAAAGGTCACGCAAGTTTTTTCATTTATGAACGCTTAGAAAGTTTTGTGCTTTGCATGTAGAATTCTTGGAGAATGAAGTCGATTTTTGAGACTGATCTGAAATCCGTTTTTGCTCCAATTCACTTTTCTCACTTTCTCATTACACTTTCTCATTGTCTATACGTAGATTTTTCTAGGAAACGTTTTTTAAAGGATAATTTCATACTATAACTTCGTATACAAATTTTGAAATGCAGTTTTCAAATGAAAAACATTTTGAAGAAGTTCCCTTTGCCGCTTTAAATGATTTCTCGAGAAAACCGAATCTGCCTATAATTTTGTATAAATTGATTATTTTGCGTTGCTATTTTGAATAATGAAAATTGCGCAGAACTCCGTTTAATTTTTAATTGCTTGTTTAACGAGTAAATAAATTGAATTTTTAAGGCTTGTTTTATAAGTCTGCAAGTTAGCTCACTTGCCGTTTGATAATTTGTTAGTGTTTTATTCAATCTTTCATTGCAATTTTTATTTCCAAAATGAATTGGAGCAAAAGCAAAAAAGAGTTTTCAGATCAGTTTCAAAAATTGATTTTACTTCGAGTAAAATCATAACCTTCAAATGTTTTTTTTTAATTTGCCCTGGTGAAACTATGCCCAAAACTGGCGATAATAAAAGTGTAAATCAATTAAACATGATTGTTTTATCTTGAATCATACATAAATTTTAGTTTACCAGTGCTTTTAGTTTTTACTGCGGTTTTAATTTGTACAATTTTGTCATTTTTCAGTGTACTGGTGAAGAATGTCGAAAACGTTTAACTGATCATTGATGTTATTCCTGAGACCGTTAACTCTGGTTGTCTCATTTGACTAGTTGAAATTTGTTTTTATCCTTGCGAGCAGCCAGGGTGTTACAACCTACTTTTTACCTAAATAACTTTGTTCAAAGGATGACTCAAATTGGCGGTCATTTCCAATTCTTTAGTTTTGCCAACTCACAGAGAAACTTTTTAGCGGCACCATTTTTAGTCGTTTGATTATCAAAAAAGTTTGCTGTCTAGATGTTTTGAGAAGAGACATTATTTTTGAATATTTTTTTGGGGTTTTTAAACTTTTTTTGATAATTTTTTTTGGCTCAACATATCGGCGCAGGTTATGTCAGCTTTGTTACTGCATTTTACGTTTTGTTTCGACGGTCAATTAGAATTAATTGTCTTAATTTGCGTGTTTTTAAGAAGGAATTTAAAAAAATCAGCAAAAATTATTACGCTAGCGAGCAGCTAGTGTTTTAGTACAAACCTTCTTTTTTTTCTAACTTAACTCGCAAACAAAGTGTTATTTGAAAACACTGGTATGCTTTTTTGCTATAACCACGATCTGTAGCATTAGAAATTTCGTAGCATCTGTTCTCAGCTTTATTTATGGCTAGTGTTTGTGATGGACTAATCGTCCGTGGCTGATAGGTTCGAGTCCGGGACGTCGCCGAATTCTGACTAATCTGAATCTTAATTTACTTTTTATTATTGCTTTTCTTAGATTTTTAGGGCTGCTTTTTGCCGTTTTCTTGCTAATTTTTGTTAAGTGCAGCTTCGCCTCTATGTAAAAATTTTGGTAGATCATTTTTTTTCTGCGTTTTGTCTCATTTTCTGTCAGTTAGTTTGCCATGCTACTTTTGTGTTGTACCACTTGTGTTATGGCAAGTAGTGTGAAACTAGAACTCTTTTTCCAAGACATGTTTGCTTATGTTGGTGTTTTTTTTTAAAAAATGCCGGAGTAATTATTATTGTTTACGCTTGCGATTAGCAAGCTGTGTTAGATCGGAATATAGACTTTTTTCGGGTTGACAGCAGGTTTAGCAGAATCATTTGGTATCATGTTTCAAAATGAATTCATATTTCTAAGCGTATCTATTTATTCTGGAGGTAACGAATACGCTTGGGGCAGCAAAGGTCCTGGGTGCGAATCTGAGCAGTACCTGTTTTTTTTCAAACGGGAAATATTCCATTTTGGAAAAAATGTCGGCTTAAGATTTTTCGGCTTAGTTATCAAATCTTAGCAATTTTCGCTGCCTGCAGTGTTCATTGTTTTAAAATTCTATTTTTTCATTTACTCCTGCAATTTGTAATTCTACTAAGTTTGACTTCGTATATTTTCTTTTTTTAAAGTTTGATATATATTAAAGTTTGATTATAAATGATACGGCCTAATTGATTATGACTCGTTTTTTATCGGCTTACTAGCCTAAGTTTGTGGCGTTTGGGAGAACAATCTTTTGCTGGCTTCCCTCCAGATTGCACAAAACGTTAAAAATCTCGGAATAGAATTTATAGTTCAAAGTTTTTCAAGACAAAATTTTCTTAACCGCTCTATAAATGTTTTTGTCTTTTCAATAAAAGGTATCGAATTGGTTTCTGGACGTTTTTTCCGCAAATAAAACATCACTTCAGACAACATTTTCAAGTTTTTTAGACTTTCATTTTCTTTGGACTTGGTCGCTCTCATTTCCTTTCCTGTCTGCTAGCTTGCAATGCTACTTTGTGTCATCGCTTCACCTCTGTGTCTTTAATCTTAAATCTTACATTTTTCAGGCTCCCTCTCAACCGGCTTAAGTGTAGCGCCGTCTCCTTTGCACCCTAAGTGACTTGGCCGGACTTTGTTTTTTTTGTTGAGTTTTTATGCAATTGAAAAAAAAATCGGTTAAAATGTATTGGACTTTTATTTGTCCGCTAAAGCTTTGTCAGCTAAGTTGCCACATCACAGAGTTTGTTTGTAACTTAAGCAACATTCATTGAAAGTGTAAGTTCATTAAAGTTTCAGGTGGGACTTGAGGCTTAAAAGATTTTTTGTATAATCACTTTTTTTTTCATCAACTTGTGTCTGCGCAAAGTTTATCGTCGTCTATTTTAAAGTCTTTGTAAGTTCTTTTAAAGTTCTTCCGTTGCTAATTTAGTGTTCAAATTTCTGAGGTTTTTGTCTCAACTGAATTTAACGAGATATATCGAGAAAAGTAAAATTTTGACAGACCTATTTTTTTTATTTTTTCGTAATTTTAAAACTTTTTTCGACTTTAAATATTTTTTCTACCGCTGCGTAAATTTAAGTGTTTTTTTACCGCTTCGCCTCTGTGTGATGAATAGAGAGTTAAGTCATGTTTCCTTTTACCATATTTGCTCCTTTTGTCAAACATTTTTCCGTTTTTTTTAAATATTGGCCTAGTTTGGCCTAGCATTGCTCATTATATGCTGGTTTGATGTTCATTTTTGATGTTTTCTTAATGTTTTTTGCTTATTTCCATTTTAAACTTTAGTCAGCTCAAAACTGTCTTCCGGTAAAATTGTATAGCTTGACTTCTATTAAGATAAACATTTTTCTAACTTCATACAGTTTTAAGGCTTCCGCCCTGAATTTATTGGTGCATAAAAAATTTTGACGAAAGAAAGTTCAAATTATTGGCGGCTCCGTTTTCTAATTACAATATGAGTTTCTTCCTATTATATGACGTAAGCACGGGAAATTTGAACACAATGTGTGTTTTGCAATAAGTATTGATTATAGTCTCTTTTAAGCTCAGTAAATAGAAAGTGCTTCTTGTATTATTCGTTTTGTTCACTGAACCATCACCCAAATGCTGTAAAAACCATCTAACTATTTACTTATTAATCATTGTTAATTCAAAATGTCTTCTAAAGTTTTCGCTGGGTCTGCGATCAAACAAAATGTTGGAAAAATCAGCAATATTAATGACTGGAGTCCTACAACCAAACAGCGACGATGGCTGTTGATCGCCGGGTCAAGCCACCCGCCCGAAAAGTTCACATCTCTATGAGTCGAAAAGGAGAAGCAAAGGGAGAAAAAAGTGGGAAATATTTACAGGGTATTAGTTTGGATTTGTTCAACATGGAAAGATCGATTGGTCACACATTGAAGAACAAACTTCAAAACCTCGAAATTACCAAAGCGGTGGTCGCCAATCACATCATCACGAGTTTTTTCCAGTTTTGTCGGGAAAATGATTTTAAGCCGATGCTCTATTATGCGGGGCACGGGGAAATGCCTACAGGTAACTGGTGTTTTACCGACGGAACTATCGGAATTGATGAAATTTTGGAGATGGTTCCCGAGGGCATGACTTATCCGACAATTTGCAATGACGCATGTTACAGCGGAACTTGGGCTGATTTTTGTATCCAGATAGGCATCGATGGTTTCGAGTGTCTGTCGGCATGCAAGCCAGATCAGTCGGCGTTTGATAATAGAGGTTAGATGCCTATCTCATAGATACAAGCTCACGGATTCTTTTTTTTGGCATCGGCTTGGTTAACAGTTGGCTCGTTTTTTGTAACAAAACATCCCCTCTATTTTTTTTAGATCAACGTGTCTAAGATTACTCAACTTCAAACGGCTTTTAACGTGACATTTGATTCTTCAACCCCGGTTATATTTCAGATCAGCGCCAGTTCAACTAGTTTAAAAAGTCTCAGTCCATTTTGTTCCAGATAACGGGGGCGAACTGACCCTTTACATGACTGGAAATGAGAAGAAATTGACTAAAGGAAGACCCGTAACGGAACCCCTTTTCAGCCGAGGCTCCCAACCAGACTACCCGGCCGTCCGAATATTTGGAAAGGTCACTACACCGAATTCATCAAATACCACACTTACGATTACGGAAATATTCTCATTTCCCAGAGCATTCGCGACGGATATCTAGCTGCTGTTTTTGCTTCAGACCAGAAGTACAATTCTTCCGAAAAACTTTACTGGGAAAGCGCCGGCTATGCTGACTTTCTTCAAATATATAAATCAGACGTTCATTGCAGAAAATTTATTTACTCTTTGAAAGCCGATGAAACAACCAAAAGATTCTACGCGTATTCAATTGTAGGCTTCGGCGACAGCCAAGTTGTCTTGAAAATTGACGATCCCGATGAACGTGGAGAAACATGGCAATTACCTCGTGCACAGCCTGTAAATCTAAGTTTGATGAGCCAATAACAGTCAATTATTAAGAATTACGGGAGATTTTTTTGATGTTCTTTCAGACTGCTATTAAATTGTTGACATTTTTGTTGATAGCAAGAAGGGTTCTTGCAAATTTTTTGGAAGCACTTTTTTAGAGTAAATTTTAAGCATTTTTAACCCCAGACGTATTTTTTGAGAAAATGAACTTAATATCTAGGAGAATTGCGTTTTTGGAATGCGATCTAGGCCTTTTCCAGTCCCCCCTTTCGAAATAACGAGTTTTATGTTTGTGTTATGTGTTATTACGGCTAAATGAGTGATGTTACGCTGTAAAGTATGAAGAACAAATCTGTTCAGCATTGTCGATTTGTTCACCACGCCAAATTTCATTGCATTATGACAGCGTAATATAGACTTTTCAGTACTGAATTTGATGAGGGGGAACTGGAAAAGAGCCGCGCTCTGTTTTCAGCGTGTGATGATGCCGTAAATTGACTGCATTTGGTTCAAAACTACGCTTCGGTGGTGACGCGACTAGACTGTAAAAGTTTTTTTTGTTTCAAAAAAATAACGTAGAAATACTTTGCTCGATTGGAAACAAACAGGTTTACAAATGGTTCACAAACGACTTTGAGCGAGTGGAATGGATTCAAGATTGGAGCTAGGAGGGATACGTTTGTTCACTCTTCTTCCAAGACCACTCGGCCGATTCGCAGGACAGGTACCTGGTTGTCATGACAACAAAAGAGGGTACGAAGAGCCCTGCCACTTGTTTCGCTGCTCTGTACAATCAGTGAAGTCGAACGTGAAAACTGACTAAACATCAACTTCATAAGACTGGTGTTGAAAGTTGTTTTGCTAAATTAATTTTTTGATTTGCTCATAACATCACTATTGCATTTTAGATCTCAGGTTTCGAGAAAGTTCAATGTTTTTTTTTCAATAAATGTTCGATCTTTCCCTGAAGGGGATGTGAAGGAATTATGGCAATCAAGAAAAGGCGTGTTGGTTATGTAGATTGAGTTATCGAGTTTTTGACCGATCAGCATAATAGAAACTCTAGTGCGAATTTACTGCTTTTATTTATAGGAGTGACAATACCATAAGCGATTATTAAACAGATTCAAGTTGGGTTGCATAGAGATATATTATCTATATATTATTTTGCATTATACACCCTTATTACACTGGTGCGCTTGCAAGCGTAGTGTATTACTACGAACCTTTTAAACTCTCAAAAAAAAGTTTTCATATAAATTGTCAAGATTGCACGTGCAGTTTGCTTCGAAAAGAAAAATGGATCTAGAAAAAATTGCTTTTTTGCGTCCCAATGCTCTATCACATCGAACCAAGCTGAGCAGTGAAACTATACGCGTGGGGGCCTGCAAAAAACTTTACCCAGTAGTGGTTTTTTTGGACTGGTTGGGAGGAAACATTTTGAAAGAACAATCCAACAGATCCCTATTGGTGGGTACTTGGGCTGGATTGAAGTCATCCATTTTCAACTGAGCCTTGGAGCGGGTTGTTGAGCTTGGTGAGATCAATCCAACTGTTCCCCCAAGCTTTTTCTGAGAAAATTTCAAAAATGAAACGGAAAACGTTTAACAAACAGAATATAATGTTTTATTTCTTGAAGATCCCGAATATACAAGTGAACTTTGCGGAAATGAATGCAAATTTAATTGTCATTCGTGTGACATTTGCGAAATCTGGTAGCACAATGACTGCAACAAATTGCCCAAAAAAAGGATGTTCTGCAAAATTTAGGCAAGTTTTTTTCTGGAAATGCGAGGAGTGCTTAGACTTAAAAATAAAACATGATAAATTGAAACAATCTTTTGAAAAAATCACAAACGAAATCCAAAACGCAAGCTTAGCGATCCAAAACAATCTAGACGGTGTAAGTTTTTCATTATTACAGAATAACGACCAAATATTGACAATTCAGAAAGAAACTGCAGAAATAAAAATCCGTGCTTCTTGGAAGCAGTTCAGTCAAACAAGTGACAATTTTTTGTCAATTGAGAGAGATGCCATCGTTTTGCGCAAAAATATATCGAAACAGAGCAGTTAATCTGCATCAATCAAAAATGCTCCCACCCCAAACCAAGCTAAAACAGACTCTGGTCTTATGGGAAAAAAAGTAGTGATAAATGGATTAGCAGAAAATAAGCAGGACAATAAAGTTGTACAATTTGAAAGGGACAGAAATAGTTTGCTGCAAATGTTCAGAGATAGAATGGAATTTAAAGAAATTAATGTGAGCGACTCTGTTAGACTTGGTAAAGAACAACCATACAAATCACGACCTCTTGTTTTTTACATTCAATCTCCTTGACATCATAAACTTATTTTCTTTCAATGAGAAAAATTAGGAATTCGAATATATATATATCAAAGAGTCGATGAATTAAAGGGACTATCAGAACGAAAAAAAAAATATGAAATATAGATACTATTTAAGTTTTTGATGCAAAAAGAAAAATCAGAATTCAAAATAAAAGCTGGAAGCCTTGTCTTTGGCTTTTTCCAAATTGACTGTAACAAAAAAATTTAACCTGATTGTGGTCAAATTCTTGGTAAAAAGAACTCTTCCTCTTGACTACTAAATGACATGAAACTTTTGCAACAGTTTTAAAAATTGAACGGAAAATCAAGCTGGACAATTTATTGCGAATCCATCAACCTGACATTTTTGCCCTAAGTGAAACATGGTTCGATAAACATATTGAAGAAACTGCAGTCTTCTGCATAGCTGTATATGAAGTCGTTGACCATTCTGATAGGAAAACTGGACCTTATGGAGGAATCCTAATTCCGGTGAAACGTCGTCTAAGTTTTAGAACATCTAAAATGTTAGAACATCTGCAATTAGCATTTGAAATTAAAACGGAACAGACAAATCTAAACCGTTACTGTATCCATAAAGCAGATCCCGAACCATTGCGTCTGATTTTCCTAAACAACAGACTTCATTGCTCGAATGATGCAACTAGAAATTTTGAAACGTTCTATGGGTTGTATTATCAAGTAGTTAACAAATACATTCCTAAAAAGTTCATTCATCGCTTTAACGTCTCCCATTAGATGTCATCAATCTCAATAAATGCTGAAAATTGTCTTCAGACCGCATTGGAACAATTATTCTGTTGAGAAAGTTAAGCGCTGCACGCAAGAATTGAATGATTCTCTAGAACTAGACAAAGCCGTTTACTTTAGTCGAAGAAGGACTTCGATTTAAAAATGACTTACAAATTTCTCAGATCGATAAGCCAAAAGTACCCAAGAAAAAAACCAATTTAAGATCTGATTCTGCAGTCTGTGAGGCTGTTAACGAGTTTTTTTTTGCATTTGTGTACACAATACTACAAACCATTGAATGTTCCAAGCGAAAGTGTTTTTCCAGGAACATGCTTATCAGATATTTTCATTTTGCAAGGCAAAATTCTTCACGAATTGAGAAAATGCAAATCAAGAAGAAATTCAGTTGATGGTATTTCTCTTTACATATTAATTTTTTTTACAATTTTGTTTGAATGGTTGAACTATTCAATTGCATAGTCAGTAATAAACAGTTTCCGGGTATCTGGAAAATAGCACACATTAATCCTTTACACAAAAAATCTTCACGTATGAACGTTGACTGTGACAAACCTTCTATTGTACTGTGAGTTGAGTTTGTATACAAGAAATAAGAACAAGGAGAATTACCTGTTACGCTATTTTTAGATTTTGCAAAAGCTTTCGACTCTATTAGCCATAAAATCAATTTATGCAAGCTTGCCAATAGGCTTCAACCATGAGTCTCTTAATTTTTTGCATCTTTTCTCAAATACAGAAAACATAGTTTTTCTTCGTAATACATTGTCTCATTCCGCAATAAAACAATTGGTGGTCCACAGGTATTAATTTTTGCAGTCTTCTTGTTTTCATTATATAGAAAAGATATGCCAGAAACTATTGACAACCCTTCCTTTTTATATGCTGACGATTCAAAAATTAGTGGATATTGGTTTCACCTTTCTTCGATTCAAAGAGATTTAAACAATTTAATAACCTGGGCAGCAGAAAACAGAATGCCTGGGTAGCAGAAAACAGAATGGACTTCAAATTTGACGATTGAAGTCCAGATATACTTTAAGCTATCTTTTGTCTTTTGATGAAGAACAAATAGTTTTAAAAGACATGGCGGAAGACCCTGGTGTTTGGTTGAATTTGAAAATGTCATGGATATACCACGGCACAGAAAGGCTTAAAAAAGCAAACATGGAATTTAATTACATCAGAAGTTCTTCGCCAAACTCACTGAGTAGCTCTGTTCGAGTTTAGCGTTTTAAAAGTTGCATACTATCAAAACTTTTTTATGCATCTTCAGTATGCGACTAAAAACCAATGTAAGCAACTAGAAAAATTTCAACGACGATGCATAAAAAAGTGTTACAAAAACACGAATTGAATGACCAGGATTATGTTTTTTACTTGAATGAAAGCAAATTGTTGCCAATTTCATGGGAGTTATTTAATTTTGCTGAATAACATTCTTATTAACGAGTTGCCGATAAATTTTCTTGATTTTTGGACAATCGACATTGGCCTTGATTCAAATCGAAAGGGAAACAAGACGTTTTTAACAACGTCGCGAGATCGAACAATTTGCCTGGCTATGATCCTTTTCAAGAACCTGTAATCTTTAGAAAGGAATTAAACCTGTAATTGGTTGACAAATTACAAGCATTTAAATTCTCGATTTACCCAGAGTCAAGGTTTTTAGGTTTGTTGTACTAACTTTGTTACCAATGACTGTGAGCAACTAATCCCCGCCTTGCGGGTTTATTTCAAATTTATTATCATGATTATTCATTTAGTGGCACTTTTGAAAATGACGATCTGTAGCATTGGAAATTTCATATCTGTTCTCTGATTCAGTTCTGGCTAGTGTTTGTGATGATTTAGGCGTCCCTGGCTGAGTGGTTAAATGCGTGAGACTCATAATCTCTAAGTCGCAGATCGAATTCGAGACGTAGCCGAATTTCAACTAATTTGAGTTTTGTTTTTCTTTTTTTAATGATCTTCATAGAGCTGCTTTTTGTCATAGTCTCAGTAGTGTTTGCCGAGCGATGCTTAGCCTCTGCATGAAGCAATAGGAAGTTGTACTTTTGTATCATTGTGTACTCAAAACTAAAAGATTAAAACAACGTAGAAATCTGTTGCCGATGGTCGATGCCTAACATAGCTGACACGCATATAAACAGTTCCGAAGATATGAACTAAATTTTTAAAACAAATCACAATACTAAATCTGTAAACCCCCATTTCCCTCTTGAGAGTAGAACGAACAAAATTACAGAATGCATAATGAATAAAATATCAAAAAACAAGATATAGCTTGTACATGAAAAATAGTATGTACAAGATGAACAAGACTGCTCGTATCAGGGCGAAGCCCTGAATGTTTCGACTGCCTTTTAAGGTTATGGAGCAGTAATAACACTAAAAAAATCAATTAAATAAAACAAAAAGAAAAAAATTCTAAAATTTGATTTTTTTTTAAATAAAAATCATCCCCCCACACGCCATATAAAGTGCAAAAGGATAGATTTCGCTCCTTGTAACAAATCAATGATGGCAAATAGTCTTCTTTTAACCAATTTGGAACGATTTCTAATTGGATTTACTCTCCGCTTACGCGTTAATAACGCGAAATATATCGCGCGTTAATTGTCCCAAATTGGCCAAAATGGCAATCTTTAAACGCCCGTATCTTTACAAAAAAAGATCACAGTGAAAAATCGTTTCAAGTTTGAGCTCAAGACAACAATACTTTTCCAATGATATTAAAAAGTTCTGTCAAAAATGGCTAGTTAAAAAGTCGAAATTTGTCTGAAGAAAAAAAACCCACCCCGAGCACAAATATTCCGTTACTTTCGTATCAAAAGTCGGAACAATAATCACAAATTGGTTGATTTTGCAATTTTACAGGGTCGTTAAATCTACAATTAAGCAAATCTAACTCGGTACATGCAAATGTACAGCTAAAATTACAGAACCTAATCACAAAATGAATTTACTGGATTAACATAACGACATGAAAGTTTGCCAGTTTTAAGAAAAGTGTGTATATTTAGTTTTTGTTGATTTCTTGATCAAAGTCTTCTAGGTTCTTTTTTCAACTCCTGATTGATTGTTGACGATATGTCGCTACTAGATTCCGCGTCTATGTGGTCTTGAAGGTGCAGTTAATGCGGGTAAATTGTTCATGAAGCGAAACTTTCGATTTTAGAGACAAGTGGTACCGTCCGCATAATGATTTTTTTCTCTAGTCATTATCTGAAGTAGTTACGTTGAGCAGTGATTTTCAAAAGTAGAGTATATCAATTCATGACCAGTGAACCTTAACATTAGCCCGATTTTATTCCACTCGTCCCTTGCAGTTATTCTAGCGTTGCTGCTTTCAACCCAATGTGAGATGCAAAGTTTTCAATGTAGTTTTCTCTCCAATATCAAAGTGCTGAATCCGCGATACTTACAATTTCTGCTTTTAATTTTTTGAAATATGAGGGGTCGGCGTTCCATATGCAGACGAAACTTTTGTTTAATAGTGACTGAGCTGTGAGCTAAGTGTTTGAATGTGCGGTACACTTTTGATATATTCGCTGACGGAACCAAAAATTGATCGAAGCTCTGAACTGTTTTTGGCATATGAAGGCTTTGTATTGCGTCAGCTTTTCCGCGAAAATGTCGCATCCCTGCTTTGGATATCGTTAATCTTAACGAATTTATGTTTTTTTTTCTTTTAATTTTCCACCATTTTGCTGCCTTTTTATTCCTGTCGAAACTTGCGAGTATTCTGATTGAAATTGATTTGTGTTCTTCAAACGACCCTTTCGAGGCAATTAAAGTATCGTCATTGTAGCATTTTGTAAAGAGGATGTCCTTTTATAATAAGTTCATGACTCTTTAAAGTGCATTCGGCAATTCAGCTAGTCCGTAAAATCCTGTTGAAAGTCAGAAGTACTCGTGGTGTTTCGGCCTGCAATTCTTGAAATTTCATTGTTTGCTTGCTGCATCAAAAAATTTCAGTTGGCAATGATCGTTTTCGAGGTTCAAATTGCTATACCAGACTTGATTGTTGGATTTTTTTGTTTAATTGCAGAGCTACGTTCTCAATTAACTGTGGACTAACAAATAGGTCTTCAAAGTTTTCAAAAAAACTGATTCATTCAAAAAAAAATAAATTGTTAGGTTAATTCTGATTAAGTGGCAGTCTGATTGAACATATCGGCAATGGACATTAATTTGCGTGACTTCGATCCCCAGTTTTGGATGGTTTTCGTTTCCCACATTTTTTCCTCCTGTCTTGAGGTAAAAAGGGGTCTTTTCTCAGACCCATCTGTGTTTCTCTGCGTTCTAACTACAACAGTTCAATGAAACCCTTTGAGAATGCCTTGCCATATTTCGTGCATGAGTTGCTCCTTTCAATGTTGAAATTATGTTCCTTTTTTACATGACTATGCATATTAAAAGAATTGAAACTGAAGACTTATATATGAAGACGCCTGCCTCTTTAGTTTTGCACTTCTGTCCTAATCTGTTAGTGCTCCTCAGAACTGTTTACAACATTCCTTTTCGCACTGTTTTCTGTTTAGGAGTTGATCTCATCAAAAATATGTTTTGAATTTTGTTAAAACCAGAAATCACCAATTCCCAAAGTTTCTTAAAGGTCTCGCTAAAAATTTAATTCTCTGCTTTTTGTGTGAAGACCGGTTTTCTCCTAGAGCTGGTTGGAGGACTGATTGCAGCTCTTTGTCGGTTCCTGCCCTGCCCTGTCCCTACCGTTGATATTTTTTCTTCGTGCAATTGATTTTTTCTACCCATTCGTACACTTTTATTGCGTTCTTTTTCCTTGTTTCCCGACTGATTACTGTGGTCCCGACTCAAGGTCATAATGAAGTATTAAGAAGGTATATCCATTTAAGTACAAAAATGTACTCTTTGCCTAAAAAATATAAAACAAATTAGACATTTATTTGAAATAATTTTTTTTTTGTGACAGATATTTTTGCACAGATATTGATCGACTGATGGTCGATACACAACATAATTGACAGGTATCTAATCAAAATAAAAGCCATATAAATAGAAGATTTGACTGATACGAAAAACAAAATAATGCTTTTTTACTTAACAAAATCTGTTAAAACATCTAAGAATAGCCGGTTACTGTGCTAGTAGCACAGAATACTCGGACCATAGTAAAAAATATGTTTGTTTTTTTTTCAAATCAGTGTCGTTTTTTTCTGCGCTGTGATAAAAAGATCTGAACCAAAAATTAGAATTTAAAAATATTCGTCAGTTATAGTGGAATAGAGAAAAAATTTTGTAGAAAAATGATTTCATGCTGTTGGAATCACGACTGAAATGGCGTTAATATGATATTTTCTCGACCCATTCCCATAACTGTTTGTGGTGTCTTATTTGCTTGAAAAAGAAAAATTTAAACACCCGAATACAAAGATTTTCCCCGTTTTTCAAATGGTCTGACAAAAACTTTTTGAGTTTAACCAAGCACACAACGTTTTCACTTTTGAATTTATCACATCACATATTCCACTTTTTTCCTTAAACAGTTTCTTTTGCAGAAAAAAAATTCTAAAGCACTTTCCGCAGCTGCTGTTCCGCTGTGCTGCTAACAAGCTCAGTTTTTGCGAAAATCAAGTGGAATCTTTGACTATCAATACTCATAGCTGTTAGTATTTTCATACCTAAAATCTCGTCGGATATGTTTTATTCAAATAATTTTTATCCTCTTTTGGGCCAACTTTATTGTTCAAATTTTTTATGCTTATCTTGTTCAATCTTTTCCAGCTTTTTTGGCGTTTGATAAGTCAGACTTCAAAAAGGAAAAGTTTAGGCATTTTGTTTCACTCCAAAATTGTTGTTTTCTGTGAGCAAAATACATTCAGAGCACGACAAAATTTTTTTCAAAAAGTGCCTAAAAACGCCTGTTTTTGTCTGATTGTTCAAAATTTGCTTGCGGTGCACAAAATTTGGTCAAAATACAGTGTTTATAATGATTTGGGGCAGTTCAGGTAATCAATTTGGTCGACCTACAAAAAGGTCGGCAAAATTTTGAAAATCCGCCCTCGAGAAAGTCCTAGATGCGCCCCTGTCTGTTGATGCTCAGTGTGCTTAGACTTTTTACCTCAAAAAGAAATGTATGCAAAACATATGTTCATTTGAAATCATTCAAAAAAGTAATGGTGTTTGATAATTGGCATTTAGGTCACAGAGGGATAACCCGCATCCAAGTTTAGGCGTAAGTAATCGATTACATCGGATTATTATGATGATTTTTGACATTTATAATTAATTATAATTACCAAAATTAGTTGTTTAAAGGATTTATAATCGATTATAATCGTGATATTTTCCAGGAGATTATAGCTTCTTATAATCGATTATAATTTATTTCTGTTCTTACAAAAACCCCTTAAAATAATTTATAATCGATTATAAATGATAATAATCTCTTATTTTGCCAAAAAATTTTCAATTCAAAACTATATTTGAATTATATCTTATGGGTTTCTATTTTTGTATCAATAAGAAATCTCTGAAAGAGAGATCTCTTGAACACTTTGGTTCATCTGAACTTAAAGTTTTACCACGAAACAAAAGTTTCATAGAGATCCTTTCAAATTAGTGGAAAAGCTCCCGCGGTAGATGAAAAATAAATTTTTCGAATCAATCATGAAACTAAATTGTTTTGCGGATGTTTTGGTGGTTAAAAAAGCTTAAAATACTTATCACAAAACAACTCTAATGGGGAATAAATGAAAAAATAACCTTATAAATTTGAATTGATTGGAAAACTTTAAAAACATTTTTCTCATTTTTCATAGGAACCAAAGTCTACAAAAAACATTAAATATAAGCAATTCAGATGCAACTTCGAAGAGAAAATGGACAAACAAAAAGGATTATAATGAATTATAATCGTTTAAAATGGATTTTTATGCAAATAAATAATCAATTATAAAGGATTATAACTATTTTTTTTTTCAAATTTAGTAAGACTGGTACTAAAGTCGTAAGATAATCGATTATTAACGCTTGAAACTGGATGCGGGAAATTAATGCGCGTAAAAGAGGGTATTTTTGAGCCAATATGGTAAATGGTCAAAAATTTGTCAAAAATTGAATTCAGGTGAATTAACTAACCCAAATAATACCTTACCGGACGCAAAATGTAACATTGCAATTTTGAAATATCGCTCCGCTCGTGGGAAAACGTTTTGTTTTTAAATTTTTCAGTTTTAAATTTTCAATAAATTTTAAACCAGAAACAATTTCAGACATTCAAAAAGCAGAAGTAACGTTCCTTTAAGTCTTTGTCCTGATAATAGCAGTTTTTTTGTTATAACCTATGGCTCTAAGTATATTGCTCAATAATTTTCAAAATTTTTGCTCGGAAGCTTTCAAGGTTTACAAACACGCTATATCCGTCACAGCCATTGCCGACGTTCGTTACATAACTAGCTAAGCCGAGTACACATTTGGGTTGAATGGTCGACAAGTCAAAAGCGTAGAGGGGACCCCCGTCATCAAGGTAGCAGATATTCGATCCTTCGAACCATGGTTCTGTGCATATTTGGTCGTATTTGCAATTATCCGGACTAAACTCGCGCTGAGAAGTTGGATAATTTTGATCATAGAAATAAGTTTCCAACAAGATATCTGGATAAACTGGGTTCCTTCTGTCGCCGGATACTGAACCCAGACCGCATGCACCCAGAAGTTCGCCCAGGTACGTGTGGTCTTCTTCTTGACACATTGGAAGTACATGAATATCGGAGACTTCCCGTTTCATTTTGATAAGAGCCAGGTCTTTGTAGGGCTTACGACGATCGGATTTATAACTGAAATCCAAAAAAATTCAATAACTAAATTTTACAATATGAACTTTAAAAAATTAAATTAGAAAAAATATTAAATATATATTTATTAATTATAAATATTAAATATATATGGAACCATTGCAAGCCATAGAGTGACGTTCGGGTTATAATTTTTTTTACAGTTGGTTTTTAAAAATTACAAGACATACCCTGAACGCCAAAAACCAACCATTAATGCTTAACAAAGCATGAAGAGCTCCGACAAATTGTGTGAAAGAATGGATCTCTGTAACGATCCCCCCTATGGTACCCAGTAACTCCTACCCCTATGAAAAACCAACGTTTAAGAATATGTAACTTTTGTACCTGTTTGCGAAAACGTGGGGGGATATTCAAAGATTCCAACAGTTTTTTCGTGTTTTTAAATGCACTACGACTTGTTTTCAAGTAATAACGGAAGAATCTTAATTGAATCACCGCAATTCATACAAGCCCGATTACTGTGAATTGTATTGCAACTCACTTTTTGGCTAGAGTCATGGCTTGGACTCCTATAAATGTACTCAGTCTCTTTGACGCACCAACGCGGAAGTCGGCAAACTCTAGCGACACTTTCTCATCTGAAACAAACAGACATTCATAACTAGTCATGCACTAAAATAGTTTCATAAGAGAAAATTTTCATTTTTATCTTCTTCCCACATTTATCATCACCCGCTCGCTCAAAATAAATCTGCTAAAAATGGGCGGTCTTAGCGTGGGGGGGGGGGGGAACCTTTTCTGGGAATCGATCCTCTCTGGCGTTCCAAAGTAAGTATACCGATTTTGCTACGCCTTTACAGCATCAATTTTTGGTCCAAAAACCATATAAAGAAGTTTCTTAAGGCACCGGGTGGCCAATAAACGCAAGGTGCGAGGTGGGGGGGGGGGGGGGACGCCAAAAAAATCTTTGGTAAAAATGATCCAAATAGATCTCAAAAGCGGCATTTTTGGCACCTAATGAAATTTTTGAATGCCCCCTGAAATTTATTTGTGGCTTCATTTATTTAAGAGCTTATCACATCATTTTGAGCATGTAACCCCCCCCCCCTCACCGAAAACTAAAAATCATCACGTTTTCGTGCTTTAATACTTATTAGTATATAAATTCATGTTATTAAATTCGTACTTTTGACTCTGATTTGTAATGGATTTCGATGTTTCTGAGGCTCTCACGAAGCAACAAAAAATTAGTAAGATCAATATAATTTTCTTTTTAAGCCAAAACTTATAAGCATACATTCTATGAAAATGTTTTTTTTTGAGATTAAATTCGGCTTGGTAAAAATAAGAAAAAGGCATCAGCCTCCCGGGTGGCATCTCGATGAGCAAAACCTATTAGTCTGCCTAATTTAGATCATATAGACAAAAGGACCGCATTTTTTTTTCAATTTTCACAAAAAAATTAAAAAGAGACAAAGAGATCTTGACAAATGAAAAAACGAGTCCAAAGATTCATTGGTAGTTGTTAACGCTTCAAGAAAAAATTTTTTATCCAATTGTAGAAATTTATTATACAAAATACGAGCCCTAATTTTAATCATCTTTTTCGCTCTTATAGTAGGCTTATGTCGGCTGCAAAGTTTTTTTCTTGTTTTGCCTGTTTTGTTAGTATCTGTTATCTCATGTTCATTTATGTATCCAAGAAATTGCTTATTTCCACAAGCCATGACTTGAAAAAGCTCAAAGCTCATAATTGTGTAACTCTCGAACCAAACAGAGTTTATGTTTGTCCCACATATGTTTCAAACTTTCCCACTTTTTCTTAAAACAATTCCTATACAATTGTCTCTATTAGCTTTCTATGTTAAAAAGTCTGTCCTACTAGCTGTGCCATAGATTAGTACACTATAATGATATATTGGTTGAATATATGTTTTTTATATCTTGAGACGTGTAGATGTGTAGAAATAATATCTGAGTTGATAAATCATTGAGCAAGATTTGACTCTTCCTTTCAAATTTTTTTCGATGTGTGCTTTGAAATTTTTTTTTCATCGTTTATTAGACCTGCGTATTTATGGGATCTATTGTTAGAAATTTTCTTCCTGTTGAACTCTAAGGTGGCTGTTTCATTTTGTTTTTGGTAAGCTAACTCCAAAAATTAATTTCCAGCATTGCTTGTATCAGAGTTCACCAGCCACTGATTTTCTGTTGTAGTTTTGTTCCTTGCATACTGTGCGCAATCATCAGCAAAAATTACATTTTTTTATGCATGGAGACATCTGGCAAACCAATTGTATACAGCAAAAACAAGAAAGGACTCAGGACTGAACCTTGTGGTACACCAAATTAGACTGTTCTAGTGTCTGTTAATGAATTGTTATAACAAACAAACTGCTTACGATTTTGAAGGTTTGACCTCAAAAAATTAACAACTTTAACTCGTAAGCCGTATTGTTCGCGTTTTTTAAATAAGTTATTGTGATAAACCGTGTCGAACGATTTTGCAAGATCTATCAACGAACACCCGGAGCCAACATCATCTTCTAAGTTCTCCATTATTCGTTCAGTGAGTAATACGACAGCATCAACTGTGCTTAATTATTTTGGAATTCGTACTAACCTGCTGTTACTTTATCAGATTTATTCAAAAAGTTCTCAAGCGTTTATTAATCAATTTTTCGAAAAAGAAAATGTGCCATTTTAATGAATTGGTTGAACTTAAGCAATCTTAAAAACTGAAAGAAGGATTATATGACAACTCTACACATTTAAAAAAAAGGCAACCGATTAGCTCAGATATAACCGAATTAAAGTTTTTGATCAGGTTTTTATTTTGGTTGTGATTATCAAGGCTGTTTTCTTTTCCTTCTTAAACTTCCTGGGGTGAAAATTTTCCAAAAAAATTTGCCTTTTCATTTTCTACAAAATATTTAGATTCCGTGGTGTTGCCATACTTTCGACGAGCTTTTGGTCTTTTTCAAAAAAGAATCGTGAAAATTTTAGCTCTTAACCATTAATAAATTGATTTTAGCTCTTAACCAATTTTAATTACTTTTATTTTTTGGAAGCTTAGGAATTTTTCATAAGTACATAAGATAGCTAAGAGGAGCTGTAAAAAGCAATCATTCACACCTTCAGTATCATTTTTCAACTTAATTTTTCAGTGGTCTGCCACAGCGCAAAATTGAACTTCGGCAAAGTCTCATGGTTATCCAAAACGTTCCAATTATCCCGAAAATCGAAATTATGTTTTTTAAGCAAAATTTTGTCCTCAGACAGAAATTGTGTCTCAATTTCTACTGCCTCGTGATCCGATATAGAGTTGTGATCTACCATTACTAGCCAATAAAAATTGGTAAACAAAAAAATCTATTGTCGACTGGCTGCTTTTCGTTATTCTTGTACTTTCACTTTTCACTTGTCGACTTAGACACATCAACATTCATGTCTCCACATATAGTGTGCATATCTCCAGGCTGTATTTTCTACTCGGAACAGATACGCTTGTAATTGATCAAGAAACTTTCAACTGCTTATTTGAAGTACTTTATAGACAACAAATGGAAATTTTTTCTCTATGCTGTTTTCGCATAAAATAGTAAAAATTTGCATTTTGTCTGAAGTCAGTCCTTTAACTTTATTAAATGAAATACCTTCGCTTACGTAGAAAGCAACACCTGCACCGCGTTTGTTTTCATTCACTGTTTCTACATGTTGACAACGTGCCGATTTGAAAATATCAAACTCCATATAATCTTTTTAAATTTTGGCAATGGTTCAGTAAAAGCCAAGAGCTAAAGTTTGCGGCTTATTAGTTTTAGTTTCAAAAAAGCTCGAAGGATTCATGATTTTGCGGTGATGAGCGAATGTTTTTCAAGAAAATGGAGATTCAGTTTTAGGTATTACTCCTTTTTCTAGCCTTTTTCGGTTGTTTATATCGCCAATATACTTCTACATTTTGATTTTTGATATTATCTGCTCATATTTTCAGAAATACTTTCTTTGTTTCTTAACCAGCTCGATTTTACTTTAAAGTGTTTTGATCAAAAGACTGCTGGGACTTGCAATCTGATTCAAGTAGTAACTTTTTCTTACTTCAGTCAATTTTGCTTATACTTTGAAAATTCATTCAATTTGTTCTTTATTTTGTTCAAAGATAATTGCTGAAAATCGCAACTATGGGACTTTGTCTAGTTTAGACACATCTCATCCCGGTTGCCAAAAACAACTCGGTAAAGATTTTACTTTCGAACGAAATAAATTGCTGAAAATCACAACTACAGTCAAAAATGCTGATTGAAAAAGTTATTAGAAAAAAAACTAAAAAATAAGGTAAACATCTTTTAAAAGCGTTTTTTTAAAGTACTTTTCAGTAAAACAAAAAAGAACAGAAAAGTTTTAACAAAATTAAAAAAAAAACTATTAGATTAGTGCGTCTTTAAGATCATTGAAATGTTATAAAACTGAGCTTTAGTACCGTGTTTTTTGCACCGTGTTTTTGTACCGTTTTTTTTATAATGTTTGTTATTTCAAACCATATTACACAAAAAAAACAAAAGAAACAAAAAAAAAAGAAATTGTTCATTTCCATGAGAACTGCTGAATTTGAATTTGCCTTTGGTTGAAAAACTTGGGAAGAACAAAACAGATAATGAAAAAAAAACGACAATTTTCCGAAAATATATAGTTTATTCTCTATTGCCAGCTCAATCCTTTCCCTTCAGGTGTATTTGGGGTAAAGGTGTCAACATTATTCTAACTTCGCAAACTCAAGCCAATCAAAATGGAGTATTTATGCAGAGCTAAGCGATTCAAATCTAAATAAAAAAGGATAGTCGGTTAATGTAGCACAGAATGATCCGACCATAGTCTTCGCAAAACTACGGTTTAGAAAGTTTTTTTTCCTAATAAGTGTAGTTTTTTTCTGCTTGGTGGGATAAAAGGTTCTAGAGTGAAAATGTACTTCAAGCTTATTAGACAGTCATAGTAATATAAGCAAGTTGGACAAATAACTTTGCAGAAAATGACAAGAAAAACTGAAAAAAAAATGAAAAAGTTTTTGAAATTTTTGGTTCCCAAAATGAAACTAAAAAAGTTCATAAACTGGTTTACTTGCTTAAAATTAAAATTTAATAGATTAGGCATAATTCAGTTTTTAAGACTGCTCGTTTGCTTTATTCGCTCGAGTTAAGACAAAAATAAAAAATTTCAAACCGATTTTTCTCGACACTTTGAAAACTTTTTGAAAAAATTTAATGTGGTTCAAGTTATGACGAAAAATGCTTTAAATGATATATTACTCAACCCGGTGCGATCATTGTTTGTGGTACCTCTTTTTGCGTTGAAAACTAAAACACACCAGAATACAAAGTTCCTACCCATTTTCAATGGTCGGAACAACAATTGGGTGACGGATCTCAAATCGGACCATTTAGGGGGAGGATGTTCAATTGATCCACTTACCAAAAAATAAACTTCATTGTCGGTTTTCATGTTTAGACCCTCAGATCGAGTAATGGTCCGGCTACTACATTATTGTGCGACCACAGAATTTTGGTCAACTATGATACCGACGTGGTTCGGCCTATTTAGTCACAACATGAAGTCGAAACACTAAAAATCTCTGGTATTTTCTGTTATACGGCCCAAAATTGCCAAACTGTTGAATAAGCTTCTCATTATAATGTGACTCAAGATTTGGCTAGAGCTAATTTCTAACAAAATCAGATTCGAGGATAATGATTCATTTTTCAAAATAAAATTAAACACGAATTTCGGGCTTAGAAACAGAAAAGACTCGAAATGTGAATTCAACTCACTGTTTTTGAGGTCAACGCAATGAGCAGCTGTCAACACCCATTTGGGGTGAATCACAACTCCCCCACAAAACTCATAATCTCTGCGATTGGCGCCAAATTCAGCATGAAGTTTGACAAAAAAAGGTCTGGCACTACTTCTGAAACCACCGATCAGTTTGGACTGAATCGGCCCCGAAAAACTGAACAGAGCTTTGGTATTGTTTCTTTCATTAATATTTTTTGTCAAGGAACCTGCAAACGAGCACAAAATGATAATGAACTGGATGGGAAACGAAACTGAGATAGTTGACATGATTGTAGTTAAGAGTTAAAGTATTGGTGGCTAGTTTAACAAAAATCTTATAGAATCAAATGGATTGTTGAGTAAACTGATGTTGTTTTGATGTATTCACTGAATATTTTACAGTTGTCCAGTTGATGAAGTTCAAACTTCCAATAAATCCTTCGAATGATCAAGTGAAGCTGAACAAAATAAATAAAACGTGTGAAATCTAAACAACTGATTCAATTCTCCAAAGAACATAAAGAGTTGTGGATGGAGACGCAATAATCATGTGCCACTTGTAGTTTTCGTAAAAATCACTTGAAACGGAAATAAATAGCGATTTTTTAAAATAATCTGATTGGAAGCTGTGACGAGCTTGACACATAGCAGCAGCCATCTAGAACAAGGATTTATACTCAGAATTAGGATTTATATAGTAAAAATAACGCCTACAAAATTTTGAATTTGAAATTTCTTATAAAACATTCCATTTTTGGTGCTACTTCCCTTTATGGAAACCATGATGAGTCATACTATTTACTTCCATTTTCATTTAATCTCAAAATCATTTTTCTCATTTCTCTTCATCAGTTTGCTCTTCAAAAATGTACTCAAGAAAAGATACCAGTCCCAATTATATTGAATTCTCAAAAACGTACTTTGCTAAACAAAAATTTACTCAAGAAAAGACACTAGTCCCAATTCTATTGAATTCTCAAAAAATCAAACGTGTGATTCCAAAATTTGTGTGATTCCAAAATTCCTACAAGGGGAAATTTTATTTTGAACTCTGCTTTCAACTTTTAAAAATCAACGATTTGGGACGATTTGAAAAGTGCCAACAAGTCTATTTTTAAAAAAATGGATAAGCATTATCGGCAATTTTGAATACTTTTATTCACGATACTGGAAACCATGGACTCAATACTATATTGGAACTCACTTCTCGCAAAAAATCAACTATGGATCAGGATCTTGACAACTGCAACAAAATGTGAGACACGGCAACTTACTATAGAAGACAAGCTTGTGTCACGAACAAGCAGTACAATACAATGTGAACAAGCCGCCCCACATTCGGATTCGTCTCTTCGCAGCGAAAGAGAATGAAGCAATGAAACAAGTTGCCTATGAATTGAAAGAACTGTCCCAATTTTGGCAAACCTTATGTTTGTTGATAGTTGTAAGCCTCAGTAATGATTTGTGATGTTTTCTATGTTTGGTAATTGAAATATTATTAGCTCAAAACACTTTTTCCTCACTGAAGTGTACATTTAGAGCTAGGATATCTGAGGATAACTGAGACAAAACAGACAATTTAATCGAAATTGAAATGAAACTTTAAGCAATTATCAGCTGATTTCCTGTATTTGTTTAATTATTTTCAGAAAAACTTATTTTATTTACTGTTTTTATCTCAACTTAAGTAAATTTTGTCTAATTCGAACAAAATTACAAACACGAATGTAGTTGAAAACCTTATCAAAAATTTTTGTATTTCTGTATTTCATTGGTTGTTTTCATTTTTATTTACCTTAACTTGACATTTTGATTAGCTACATAAGTTTCCTAAACATTAGACTCTAAATGTGGGAAAACATTTTATGGTGATTACAAAATAAATTTAAAATGAAACAACAATTCGAGTTTTTAAAGTTTCTTTGTTAATTTCAGTAAGAAATCTGTTTTTGTCAAACGCATTTTCAATGGTTGAAATGGACGTTCATAAGATTTTAATTTTGAACTACAACAAAAAACTACAGGAGTGTTGGACAGAAAACGTTGATGGAGATTGTATTAGTTATAACTTGTAGAGAAACAGAAAGTTCAATTGTTTTGTTATAAAGATGGATATATATCAGAGAAGAAGAGTACTGCAAAAAATCATCAATAGTGTTTTTATTTAGAAGAGTTTTTTCAGATTGAGTGGTCAATCAGTAAAAAACTAAACATTGGAAGAGCATATGAAACAAAAAATTGAAGATAAGGAACATCATTTTGGGTACTGTTTTGAGTTTGATACAAATGCAAAATCTAGATTTGTCAGATTGTCTTTTAATCGAATTTCCAAATTTAAATACTTTCGGTTGTTTAAATTACAATATACCAAAAAGAAAACAAGGAAACTGTATATTTTGGTAATTTCTCTTTTCACTGGTTAGAAACAGAACAAATTTACAGAATTTTGACCCAAGTTTCAAAGTTTGAATTGAGTACCAAAAAATATAACCCAGACAAGTAATCTCATTTATCTCATTTTGGTGTCATTTCTATTTTTTAGTTATGTAGAAAAAAAACTCATTAAATTTCAATAATTGGAAATTTTTTCTGATTTATAAACTTTTACAATCTGTGAATACTTCATTCTGATTGGTTAATACCACAAACAATATCTGTGAAGGAATACTCGATTCTGGTTAGTTGATATCAAAATTTTTGAAAACTTCATGGATAGATTAGAGGATTTTTATTTCAGCTTGGCTAAACAGGGTAAAATTCATTTTTATTTTTGTTCATGTTAGGATCAATTGGTTAAGAAATTTGCTGTTTTTGCTTACTTTTATATTTTTTTTGAGGGTATTAAACTCTTTTTATCTAAAACTTTGGGACATTCTAAATCTACCATTTATTCTTTTTTGAGATGCCACCACTGAATAGAACTGAAAGAGTTGCATGTCTTGAATGAGGCAGAAAATACACTTGCTTACATGCATCAGGACATCGTAAGCGCTGTGGCGTTTTAAAAGGTTCTAATTGTAACCTTCATATTTCTAAATAGCAACGATGAACTCACTAATCATATCAGGAAGAATCATTCTTCTTGTCAGTATATCGTTAAATTATGTGCCCAACAGTCTCCAAACACACCCCAAGAGAAGGTAAAATTAAAAATTTTTAATTACAATTATAGGATAAATACTATGAATCCAAATTCTCACTGAATCTGAAAAGTCTAGACAAAAAATTTGAAAAAGTTCTAGAAAAAATTCATATCAATTCTTTCATTTTAATTCATCTCATTTTTTTATTTATCTTAAAACTTTATCTGTCATTTTTTTATTCAAAGGTTCTGATTGACAATAAAACCAGCAATAATTGAGGTCAAATTGTCGTGAAAATTCTATTGAAACTCAATCCAAAAACCTTTATTCTATAGAAAAAACTAAATTTGGATGCAAGCTTTCGGAGACTTTGTAAGGATAAATTTGTAGAAAAATTGCATAAATTACGCTAATGAAACAATAAGTATTTGTTAAAAAATTGTAGAAAACTCGATATTTATAAAACATTGACTAATTGAAAAGTTATGCCTAGTTATCATTTTAAAGTTTTACTTGTTTAGTGCTTGTTCATAAGGTAGTGCGTTGTTAAGCAGATAAAAGTACTGATTTACTAAGAATTATGGTTTTCTTCTGGTTCATAAAAGAAATTGATAACTGACCTGGAAAAGATGAAAAAATATACGTTTTTTTTTAAATTTGAAAGTTCCAAGATAATATTATACATAATTCTCAGCCAAAAACTTACTTCAAATTAGAAATTCAGGGTTGAAACAGCAACAAACAGATATCAGGTTGAGCAAAATGTTTGAAGTTTCCTAGCAAAGGACTTATGGTTTTAATTGTGCTTGAGATTTTTGAAAGTTGTTTGAAATTATACATTTTCTATTAAAAATTCAGTTTTTAAGTAAAATTTTAAAAGGTTGGATCAAGCTGGAGGATAGTAGATGACGCAGAAACTGAATAAACACTAAATTTAGATAGAAAAAAATTTTTAATCAGTTAGTCGTTTTGAGATAATTTTACTAAGATTTAGCTTATAATTTATATCTTGAGAAAAAATCCAAGATTATCCACATTATCCAATATAATAAAATCCAGTATTAAGTAAATTTATATGAAAATTCAGATGTTTTGGGAATATTTCTAGGGAATTAAACTCAAATCCGACATCTTTTGGAAGATGATACATAAATCAAAGCATAAATTCGCTTTCAGGATCTATGTTACATTATTTTCGGTTAAAAAAATCAAAAAAATTGATGACAAAAGGTTTTTAGACAAAGTAATATGGAGCTTGCCGAATTTTGTAATTAAGCTGATACTTTAGCAGACGCAGATGTTGATTACATAAATTTTATTTTGAAAACTTTCAAATAGACATGCAGTAAAGATTCTGTTCTTGTTAGCTTCAATTTTTTTCAATTCGAAAATTAGAAAGAACTATAGAGTTCTTGCTTAATTTATTTCGCAAAATACTCAATTGTTACAATTTGTACCTTGAGTTCCTTTTTGAAAGTAATTTTTCTGAGAAGCGTTGTTTTAGAAGTTTTTATTTATTGTAGAAGTTAGGAACAAGGTTCCTTTGCGTGTTTCCATTTCCGAAGGTTTTCAGATTATTAACTAATAGAGATGCTCCTATTTTGTTCTCAAAACCAACGTAAAAATTCAACTTTTGTTTTTTTTTTATTTTTTGCATGTGCTTTTGATTGCTTTAATTAGCAACAATTTTTTCTCAGTTGAATATTTTTGAAAAAGTTTTTGCAAAAAACAAGAAAAAAAAGCGATTTACTAATTGTTTTGCAAGAAAATTTAGAATTATGATCTCAAGTGTTGTTTGTTTTTTATATATTTTAATGTAGCAAATGCATAAGGGAAGCTAAAGGAAAGCATGTAAAGAAATAATCAGAAATTAACAGTTCTATTTCATCTCTGCCAGCAAATTGTTTATTCAATTGATACTTTTTTCCTCCTTATTTCCCCAGCTCTGACTAAATTTTCTTGCAAAGTGAGTTCAATAGTGAAAACATGTATAATGCAGGAATTAAGAAGAACCTTAAATCTTAGAAAAATTCTACAACAAAATTATGAAAATTAAGTTGTAAAAGCAACACACTAAAAATCATCTGTTATGAAGAAGATTTTGTTGAATTTCATCCAGAATCTAGTATACTTTGAGAAAAAAATATCCCATTTTTAGTCATTTTTAGCAAAGTAATCATCCGTGAGGATTTGTCAAGATTCCCTTGATATCCCGTGGAGTGGAATAAATAACCTGTTAAAGATAACCCCCTCGTGTCAGTTTTCCCCAGATAACCTGAGGGAATATAAATATTTTCATATAAATCATTTATGAACCCATACTCTAAATCGAAACTTAATTTCGTCGAAACTTACCATCTGAAACTTACCATCCAAAAAAAAACTTTTTTGTTTTTTCGATTTTTCAAGATAAAAAACTTTTTCAAGATAAACATGCAAGCAAAATTTTAAAAATTTTCAAAAAGCTTTCTGAAACATTTCATCTGAATTTTACCATACCGACGTTTCGTAAGACAAGATAGCCCTTACATATCACAAATCGTAGAAGTTAGAATTTAGCTAAGAAAGGCAAGTATCGGCAAAATCGAGCTCCAAAAAACTCAGGCGCCAAAAAGTTTTCTGAAACTCACCATCTCAAACCTTTGGTAAAACCTATCCTAAAACATAGAAAAACCCTTGCCTATCTTAATGCCTAGGAAATCTAATCCTTATCTTAAAACATGGTACACCGCTGGCACCCCGAGCCCCCTCCCCTCCCTGATCAGCTCACTCTTTTTCTACTACAAGTCTTTCTCGATGCCCAAGTGCGTGCGCTTGGTGCGAATGTCACATCAATCGAATCGGTTGTTACGGAAGACGCTGTGAGCGGTGCTAGAGGATCGTAGGGAGGACGTGAGTGAGATCTCGGGAAAGAAACACTTGAGTTTAGAAAAGGAGAACACTAGTGACTTCGAGAGGGAGGCGATCGGGAAGGCAACAAGCAAAACACAAGCTGTGGATGAAAATGACGTGACACATGCAGAAATGATGGAGTTTGAGCCTTTGATCGATGCTTCTGGAGTGCGTAACCACCGAAGCATCAATTTGACTCACGGAGAATACCCATGTCATTGTCTGGCACAGACGGTGTGGTATACACAGCAGTCAAACCTGTGCTTGATATGGGATGTCGAGGACATTCGGTCGATAGGGTTACCTGACCATCAACAAAAGGTCACTCTTTTCGTGGTGAGCTTGATGTTGGCGCTAGGATGGATTGATGAGAATGTAACGAAATAACGAGAGTCGAAGGCACCAGCAGTGGAGACGATACATGCCATTGACTATAGCAGGAGGCTCGAGTTGTTTGAGACTGCGTGCGAAGTGTTCGCTGTACCCATGGAGGTGAGGCTTGTGTGGAGTTGCATACGATTCTTCTCATGGTTTCGGGCGACACTAATTTTTTGGCTATATGCTTCGACGAAGAATCACATGAAGAAACAGCAGAAGGAGTATCGTCAATCAATGGCAGAGATAGGGCCGGAAGCCTTCAAGAGACCTCTACTCACCCACCGTAGCGGGATAACCACGGGCTGGAAAAGGGTTGGCAGGGTGTCTAAGGATAATACCAAGGCGAAGGAAACAATACTGGAAGAGAACCTGGCAAAGAATGTGAGGTTCAGCTTGCATAACTCTATTGGCTTGAACCGAGAGTCCAAATCCAGCGAGAAGTTTGCAAGAGCAAAGGGAATTTTGAGAGTCCAAATCCAGCGAGAAGTTTGCAAGAGCAAAGGGAATGGATGCTAGCCTTTCAACAGCTGAATGCATGGGAGGAGATTGTGATCAGATCCGATGATGAGAAGTAATTAACGAGGTAAATCACTGTGTCGAGTGCGTCTGGACCCAGTACCTCGAAGACGGGGGGGGGGGGGGTGAGTTGTGCGGGATGCTCAGGGATTGGTTCTTGAGTCTTGAGTGTGGAAAGTAATGGGGCTTGAGTGTGAACTCAGATAACTTTTGAGGGCATGGAAAAGAAGTTTTAACATTTAATATAATGTTATTAATATACTATGTCTGTTTATATAAATCTTAATGCAGCATGAAATTTTACTGACTGGGTTGAACAAAATTTTTTTGAAAGGATAGCTTATAAAGCTGGAGTTCAGGGCACAGGTGGAGGCAGATTTTGATTTCTGTTTAGCTTATTTGACAATTTTGCATGACTGTGAATTGTGGGGATGTATAAAGTTGAATCTGCTGAAAACTTCTGTAAATGACCACTGGAACTGTATCTTGAGACGCACTCAACATTCTTGCGGCTCACTGACATGACGACGACGCGCGATGAGGACATCGATCTTGAGTCCGGGGAAAATGTGCCATTCGGTCATAATTGAGAGTTTGACCTTTAGTTAGAAGTTTAACCTTGATTTTGGGGACGAAAGTAATTTTTTAGAATTTCGAACTGAGCCGGTCATGCTTAAGTTTCTCGCGACAACTGAAAATTCGAGCTAAATAGAACAGAAGATTTGAGTTAGAACTGGGGGAAAGTCGCTAAAAAATACGAGAGTAAAATTGCTGTTCGCAATTTTACCGAAGTATTTCGATACGAGTAGAGCTATTTTGTTCCTGATAGAGAATCGAGAGTTCAGGAAGAGAATTAAACAAGAACGATTGATTGGACAAGAGTATCATTTGAGTGGGAAGGTGGAAAGCTGAAGCTGCCCAATGTTCCAGAGAATAAAACTTCTTGTTGAATTAAAAATTACTTATTCGAAACTTCTTCTCGAGTTAAACTCAATTGCTTTAAATCAAATCTAGAGTTGCTTTGCAATTATTAGATACCCAATTCTAGAAGTCGTGTTGGTATTAAAATATCTAATTTAAACTTCTTGAGCGAATTTTATGTGATTATATTGAGGTACGGTGAGTTTTTGGGTTGAACAATCTGAAATGGATCGAAGGTCCGCTGTCCAATAAACGTATGCTTAAGCTTCCAACGCTGCTTTTAATGGCGTTTGCTTGTTTTAGGTATTTTGAGACCTAACTGTGGAGAACTAACAGAGTAGGGGTGTTTTAATAGTAGTCTTTAAGGATGTAGTCTCTTGTCGCAAGTGAACCCAATTTGCTCCGACTGCATGAGGTAGAAAAACACAAGAGATAGTGTCCCTGACTTTTGAGCCAATGGTTATAAGGCCTATTTTTCTTAGCCTAAAATGTGTCCTAAGTAGGCGACTGTTATATCCTCTTCCGGATTCCAGAATTCGAAAGAGTCTCGGGAAGAAGCTGTGTAACAGTCGCCTACTTCAGTCACATATGAGGCTTAAGAAAAATAGGCCCTATAACCATTGGCTCAAGAGTCAGGGACACTATCTCTTGTGTTTTTCTACCTCAAGAACGGTCGGAGCCAATTCGGTTCGCCTGTGACATGAGACTAGAAACCGTTACAGCTTAAAGGCTACTACCAAAATATCCCCCCACTCTAGAAAATAAGAACGTTCCCATACTTAGGTCTCAAAATACCCAAAATTCATGAACGCCGTTAAAAACAGGGTTGGAACAATCCGTTAAGTTACTTTTTATTGGACAGTGGAGCTTTGATCCATTTCAGATGGATCAACCTAAAACTCGCCTTATCGCAACATAACAATCATAGAACACACTCGAGAAAATTAAATTAGGGACTCACATGTTGATGCACTCGAGTACAAGGAGTAATTAAATTGGTAAGCAACTCAAGAATTAGATAATATAACTAGATAAGTTTAATACTGGTCAGTTTTGGTAACAGAAGTAAGTTCTGGCTCTAGAATTTGAGTTTTTGTATGAACCATTGGGACACTCAAGCTGTCCACCTTTCCATTGAAGGTTCACTCTAGTTTATTCCGAATAATAGTTCTCTCTTCTCTTTATTATCTCTCTTCCTATTCCGGAATAAGACAGCTCTACTCGTGTCCTATTTTATATCTGGAAATTGCGAATAGCAATTTCCTGCTGTTTTTCTTGAGTATTTTCCCGCAATTGTAAATTCGGATGTTCTGATTTTTCACTTTTTGTTTTCAGTTGGTACGAGAAAACTGAGCATGACAGGCTCCATTCGAAATTTTGAAAATAAAAACCTCACTCCAAAATTACGTATTTTCGTGTCTCTCAAGGTCAAACTTCCAGATATGACCGACTGGCACATACTCCCCGGACTCAAGATCGATGTCCTCATCGCGTGCTGTCTTTGTCAGTGAATCCCCAGAAGCCCGAGTGTCACTCAAGATACAGTGCCAGTGGTCATTTACAGAAGTTTGCAGCAGATTTAAGTTTATCTACCTTCCAAAATTCACAACCATATAAAATTTTCACACTATCGCTAAACAGCAATCAAAATCTGCACACACCTGCACCTATGAATTCTCGCTTTTTAAGCTGGTAATTTAAAATTTCTTTTGTCCTATTCAATCAGGAAATCGTCATGCAGCATTTTGATTTATATAATAGATCTAGCATATTAATAACAATATCTCATTTGTTAAAATTTCTTTTTCGTGAACCCAGATTTCATCCGAGTTCACGCTCGAGCCCCCTCCCTCTCAAGACTCAAGACTCTAGAATTTTCCTTTTGAGCCACTGGCTCACCTTGTGTTCTTCGCCCTCGAGGTACCCGATCCAGATACTTTTGACACTGTGATCTGTTCCAATAGTGCTTCTTCGTCATCGGAGCTGATCACTATCTCCTCCCAAGCCTTCAGCTGTTCATAGGATCGCATCCACTCCCTTTGCTCTTGCAATCTCTTCGCTTGATTTCGGTAAGCTCTTCACCTTCGACTCCCGGTTCAAACCGAAGGAATTGTGAAGACTCATGCTTACATTTTTCGCCAGGTCCTCCTCCAGTATTGACTCCCTCGCTCTAGTGTTATCTCTGGATACTCTACCCACTCTTTTCCACCCCGTCGTGATCGCATTTCGATGGGTCAGCAGAGGTCTCTTGAAAGCATCTGGTCCTATCTCGGCCTGGAATTGTCGATGTTCCTTTTGATGTTTCCTCATGTGATCCTTCGTCGCTACATATAACCAGGATGTTAACGTCGCGCGAAACCAAGGAAAGAATCTCAAGCGGCTCCACACGTGTCTGACTTCCATTGGTATGGCGAACACCTTGCATGCTGTCTCGAACAACTCAAGGCTCCTGCTGTAATCTATCGCGTGAATCGACTCTGCTGTTGGCGTCTTCGATTCTCGATACTTTGCTATGTTTTCTTCCATCCATCGTAGAGCCAGCATTGTGCTCACCACCAAGATGGTCACTTTTTGTTGATGCCCGGGTAGTCCCAACGACCTGATTTCTTCTACATCCCAGATCAGGCAGAGATTGGCTTGGTCTGGGTACCACACGGACAATCCCCGTGTGTGAGGTCAATGCTCCTAAGATTGCGTTCTCCCGAGGCTTCTAGGAGAGGCTCAAGTTCCATCATTTTCTCGTGTATCACTTCGGCTTCTTCCAAGTTTGGAGCACCTACTATGGGCTTCCCAATCATGTTCTGTCTCTCGTGGTCACTTGTATTTTCGCTCTCCAAGCCTAGAAGTTCTTCACCCCAGATTTCACTCAAGTCGTCCCTTTGCTCTTTCGGCACTGTTCCTCGGATCTTCCTCAACAGCTTGTGTGAATGGTGTGACATCCGAGCCAGTCTTACACATTTGGGCACTGAGAAGGCTTTGTCTATCAATACCCTCTGGCTGGACACTTCTACCATCGCCATGTGTAATGGATAGTGGCTGCCACATAGGTTGGCCATCACTGACCCCATTAGGGACTTCGCATTTAGAGGCAGTCCATAGGCTTCGCTCATGGGAAATTCCATCTCCGCTTCGAGTCCAACCTTCCAACTCTTGATGTGTTTCTGGGTCACTTGCAACACTCCGGGCCATGACTCCACGCTCAACGAGGTCACCAAGTGGTGTTCTGACTCTAGCCTCTCCAGTGACTGGAGACTACAAATTCTTGAGAAGAATCCCAGAGCTGTTGCTAGGTTTACAGTGGTACTCGCGTAACACTCAGCCACTATCTGTATCTCACTTTTCTCCCTTTCGGTGATATCTTCAAACCAGGTGACTAGGTCTTCTTTCTGGAAAGACTGTATCCTGACGCACGATCGTCCATCACAGGTGTGCTCGCCATTTCCACACGTCGAGTCAAGACAACTGCCCGGCTCCATCTTCTTTACCGACCCTGTTCCACTCGTCATCTCACTTGACTCCTTCATATGAGGCAGGATCAGTCTATGTACTATACTCAAGGTCGCTAAATCTTCATCCTCTGTCGGCGCCAATCTCACTCGCTCAGTGACTTCCTCGATCAGGCTCGCATGGGGATGTGGACACCAGGAGGGCCTGAACAATTTCCACACCACTCCCAGATTCGTGGTCAACATGCCGTTCCCGTTACCAATTTTTAGTTCTATTCTTTTACTTGAGCGTGGCACACTTATTACTTCCGGTGTTCTCTCGAGAATCAAACCTAGACTAGGTCTCTCTCTTTCCACAGGGTCTATCTCCATTATCCTCTCTCTCCAGAACTTCAGCAGCTCCGCCACCTCATAGTTTCTATGGGCACCTCCAGCTTCTGAGTCTAAGAAAGGGTTGTATGCCATCCCCATCACTCCAGACACATACTGATACTCTCCCTTCTTGTTGGGTTTCAAGTACTCTCCTGAAGAAGCCAAGTTACGGTGAACGTCGTGTTTCTCCTCGAATTTCTTGTTGTAGAATCTCCGTATCTCATCTAACTTCCTGTGGCTCTCTAGAGATTGCCTAGAACCATCCTCCTTTTCTATCCCAGTACTCTGGTACACATTCAATTGCTCTCTGGTGACATGCTAGGATGGCACTGTCAGTCATCATCGACATTGTCCATCTCAAGAAACAGGTAGCATCTTTCCTTCTTGCCAGACTCAAGCCTGAGTTGTCCCTAGTAACGTGCTGCATCAGCATTCGATATACCTCTAGATTCTTGCCTCCCAACTTCAACTTATCGTACGAAGTCAGTGTCTCTAACTCTATCCCCAACAGGCTCCACGCGAACATCAGTTGTCCTACGGTCCTAATGAAGGGATTCGCCATCAACGGCGATGCCGATGAGGATGTTCTCATCGCTTCTTCAAAATGATCCTTTAACAAGTTCTGCCAAGTTCTCTTCAGTTAACTTCCCAATTCTAATTTATTGATACCAGCCTTCTGCTGGGTAGCCCAGTTGCTTCGTTTGCATGACACTCCACTGTCGAGCTGCTTCAGGCAGTCTTCCAATTCCTGCAATGTTTCCAGAGCCACCCACCACGGTCGGGCGGTGTTCCTCGTTTCATTTTTCTCAAGAGGATCGCTAGCCACTTGCTTCCCGGTAGCCTCGTGTTCATTTGAGACCCATTCTTTGCCGGCGTCCACTTCCCAGGTCTGCCCGCTCGTCGAACCTCGCTTCATTTTTATTCTCTGAGGCTTGAAGTCTTCTTCCGTTGTTGAGCTGGTGGGGATCTCCATCTCCTTTTCTACGTCGAGCAGTTTCCTCGGCTCGTAGCTACTCTTGTAGGCTGCTGTCTTCCATCGTGCCAGAACCATGGGGGCCGTCTCTCTCAAGTTTTTCTCCGAGACCGCATCCGCTGAAGGACTGCCCAATCCCTCCACGTCTCTCTTCCTCTTGCGAGACCTCACGTCTTTACTCAGGGGCGTTGTCGTTATCATCACTGATTCGACTTCCTTGTCTCCGTCCAACCCTTCCAACTCTTGCCTCCCCCTGCTCGAGCCTTAAGTATATTAGTACTTTTAATTATATTACTAGTTTCGATCTTATCCCCCCTTACATGTTCAATTATTTTATCGTCAGTTTTTTGTTTCGGAGTAGAGCTGTCTTTACATTTGTCTTCTCTGGTCTTTCGTGGTGCCTTCCTCAACTCGACCATCATGCTCAGCAGCTCTCCTCTAGCTTTCTCCTCCAGACCTGTCCCCATCAGGATAGGTTCTCCGAACTTCACCACAGTGTCCCACAGCTCCTCCTTAAAATCGTCCAATGTGGTGTCGTCGTCCACTTCTCGATTAAAATCGCTCAAGAATCTTCGCCAAGCATCCGCATCCAGAGTGCCTAGGAAGGCATCCTTGTTTCCCTCAAAGGTGTTCTTCTCCCTTTTCTCCGCACTCAGGAAGATCATTCCCATGTTGGAATTCTCGCTCGTCAGTGGCAACTCTAGGTTCTTGCGGGGAGATGAGGTCAAAGATCTTTCAACAGTTCTTGCGTAGTGAACTCTTCCTCTGATGGCTTCGGCTCCGGTGTATTTCCCACCTCCATATCCTCTCCTGCCTCACTGAGAGTTTCATCCATGCTCTCCTCCCCCGATTCTGCTTCCCTTCTCTCAAGAATCCTTCTGAATCGATCTTCTACGGGACCACTCCTTTTATACCCAGGGGTGCCCACTGATAGGGGTGATGGTGTAGCGGGACCCGTTTCCTTATACTCTGTCAGAGCCACATGCAATGGGACTGCTGCATCCAGCTCCTTTCCCTTCTGTCTCCTTTCCACCTGCTCTAGTCCATAAGGTGCCCGGTATTTCCTTGTGGCAAACAGCATATCGTCTGCTTTCAGTGCGATATGCCCTTCATTCACTATCATCCTGCCATCGTCCCACACCGGCAACTTGTTCTCTAGACCTGCCCGCTCAAGTGTTCTCAAGGCATCTCGTATCTCGAACTTCGGGGGCATCGACCCTCTCATTTTCTTGGCTTGAGTTGTCCATGAATTTATTTTCGTGTCGCTGGTATGAAAATAGATCGCTGCAGAGTAGCCGATGAAGAGAGAATCCCAGCCGTCGATGAACTCCTTCTGCTGTTCTTCGCTTGTTGCTCTCGCGAAAAGGGACGGGACCACCAGGGGGCGGTTCATCCCCAGGGTCATTCTCCTCACTGTTGGAAATTCTGGAATGCTTGCTGGCAGGACTTCCTTCTCCAATATCGCCTCTAGCTCCCTTTTCACCAGCTTGAAGCTTTTCTTCCACGCGGGAATTCTCAAGATCTCTTGTCCATCTGCTGTCAGGGGATTTAGGTTCCAGAACTTGGGATAGGTTTCGATGGGGCCTTCGCAGTTGCCTCCCATTCTGCACTGGAGTTGTCCTCGAAAACTGTACACCACCAACTCCGGATCCTTCACCTTTCCGAAGAGCACCGTGTTGCTCATCTGTGCCCTTAGCACCTCCTGCTGACACCAATTAAGTGTCGTTCCATCTAGTACGCTTATGAGGCTCACGTGGGTTACTGAGTGTCGATAAGCTTTCACCAGAGGATCTGGAAACGCGAACGTGACGGCCGGTCCATAGATACAGGTTACGACTTTCCCTAGCCCTCGGATCATCCCCATGGGGTCCGATCTCATGGCCAGGCATAGGTCCGTCAATAGAGGCATGCCCCCATTCACTTTCCTCCACTCCTCTCTTGTCTTCGGGCTCTTTTCTTCACCAGTCAGGTGCCGGTTCTGCATCAGTAGGTACTGTATCAGCAGCGTCTTTAGCCCGGCAGCACACGTATACGAGTAGGTGTCAAAACTCGAGTGTGTTTTTCCCATCGCCAGAGGCTCTCCGTATTTCATCAGTCGGTGAAATGACACCAGTTCCCCGTGGGTTAGAAGCACCAATGTCAAGTATCCGTCTATCCGGAGGGTGTCCACGCCCCGACTGAACATGTATGCTGGGCCCATATTAAACAGGTACCTTGGGTAAACCAGGTACAGTGCCAGCAACAGACTGATGGGCATATTCAATACTTCCTGTATGAAGGCTTTAAAGATGGTCTCTTTCGCGCTATACACTTCGGTCAGGAACTCCTTTCCCCAACAAGGACTCAAGAACTCAAGAATCTCGTGATCCCTCCTCGTCCTCAGCTCACCCCTTGCGTGCTCCCTATAGAATCCTCCAATCGTGACTTCGTTGGCTGCTGTGACGAACCTGCCAACCGTCATTTCCCTTTTCTCGGCCACTCCCAGCTGCTCCTCAAGAAAATCCCAGATCTGCATCTTCTCTCGTCTTCTCCGTGGCGTTCTCCAGCCTTGGCGTCAGGAAGGGCTACCTGCCTCCCTCTTGTGTCAGTCGATACACCATCGACTCCAGCTGCTTCTCCGATGCGGCCACGTTCTTCCTCTCGTTGCTCGGCCCTCTAGATTTACTGGTGGAGCTTGTGATGGTCACCTCCATGTTTCGAAACCACAGACTGGCCGTCAGGTGAGTCACCACTGGATGATCGTCCCCTATAATCGGACTGAGCTTGAGTTGCCTAGCGAAGTTAGATATCTCCAGCAAGATGACCTCGTCCAATACGATGAGGATGTCGGCCAACTCGTGAAAACCCCTCAACGCGTGGGACACATCAACCCACGCCGCCGCGAAGTCCGACCTGCAAAGTCTCAAGTTCGTAGTTTCCAGTTCCCGATTGGGAGCTGCCATCAGAATACGCCATCCATTCCATTCTGCTATCAAGATCAAGATCGCATACAAAAATTGCAGAGCGGGAGGCATGCTCGCGTACCCGGGGGACGTCGTGAACGCCACTTTTGTCTTGGAGCCAAATCGTCAGGCAACGTTCTCTTGTACTTCATTCATGGCTGCAAATAATGTCTGGATGGCTTCCCAGATCTTCTTCGGCGTAGGTTCATCACCCTTGAGCTGCTCAAGAAACCCCGTCGCATGCAAGTGATCGTTCATCCCTGCAAACAGCAGTAGCTCAGGCTCGCAAGGCATCTCTGATTTCACGGCCACCATCAGGGTTAACATCTGGTTTAGCTCCGCTCCTGTCAATGAATATATCAGAGTTTCCGGCCAAAACAATTTGGGAGACGTCCCCTCGAAGTTCGATCAAGCCACGATGACCACCCTCGCTGCGGCTGGGTCTGCCCTGTCATAAACAGCTAAGGTTTTGGCCAGCTGCGTATTCCCGCAGGGTTTCCCGTATCTGGGGTCGTTGGCTAGTTTCGTACCTTCATACGCGGCGTCTGGTAATTCCATCTCTCTCGGATCCATCAGCTTGTCCACCACCCTCAACTGTGCTGGAGTGGCCAACCTAATCCTGGCAATGCTGGTTCGGTGTTTGGGAGGCTCCACCACGAATCCCGGACTCCCTAATGGGTTGAGAGGTCTATAGTTAATAGGTCCCATCACCGATTTTGTGGGAATCCCAGTCAGATCCGCCGTCTCCGTCATTTTGGCTCTCGAGAAGTGTGTCTCGTGAGCCTTCAGCCAGTCCACGCACTGGAGTCTACCCAAGTCTTCGTGCGACACCTGCTCAAGACCCAAAGCTTTCGCTAACTCTAGCCTGCACTCCAGGTCTTCCAAGTCCAGCTCCTTGACCTTCTCCACATATTTCGACCTGCTGGTCTCCGCTGGTCTCTCCGGCTTCTTCTTCTCCGCCACCACCACTGAGGATATTATCGATCCCTGGGGAGTTGATGACGTTGCCTCATCAGCCTCCATGGGCGCAGCGCCCGGCAACTTGGTTCGGCTGTTCCTCGAACCGTCTCTAGAATCGGCCATCGCACCCAAGCGACTGGACAAAGCCCTCGAGTTGAAGAAGGGTGGATTTGGGGGTGGTCCGAATGTGACCTGTGCCGTCTCTAGCAACTCCTGCGCTTATGTGCCTTTGTAAGACGTCATTCAACCACTCCACCCCTCTGGGCCTATCAAAGTGAATCCCATCCGAGGATGCATCGTCAGGGAAAGCGGATAGCTCCATTTGCTCGGCCACGTCCAACAACCCAACGGGGAGGACACTTCTTCGGTTTATCTGCCTGATTTTTTCGTTCAGGTTCCGCACTTTTGTGTTCATCTCCATTGCATGCTGGTCCGCTTTCATGTTGTAAGGGATGGTGCACACCGTAAGAATAGCCGGATCCATTTGAATCCGCAATTCCTCAAGAATGCAGCTCACCTTCCGTGCAGCCTCGCCACCTTCCTTGCTTCCCCCTGGACACGTCATTCGTCCCGATCATCAGAGTCACCGTGTATACTCTTGCCATACCTAGCATCTCAAGTGTCGCTAGCATCTGCGGCGTCGCGGCTCCAGCGAAGCTCAAGATCCCCGTTTGCCAATGGGACTGGATCCGGGTCAGCACCCGCAACAAGCTGTCCCCTATGATCAGGTGGACCGCCCCCTCGGGCACACGTGGCTGCGTGTGGTATTCCACCCAAGCTGCGTCATGGAAGCAATCTCTCCTGTCTCTCTGCGCCGTGCTCCAATCCATCCGATTGTGCCTGTGGTATCTACCTTCCGTATTCTTTTTGTAACTCGAGATTACCACACTCCTGACAGGTTGCTCCTCCCACGTCGAGGGTAAGTCCACTCTTGCTGGACTCCCGCGATTCCGTAGTTGTAGCCGCTCGTGCAACTCTTTCAGTCGTGACGAGCTACCACTCACCTGACTACTACCCGGGGTCGAACTTGGCGTATATCCAGGCAGCGCGACGTCCATCAACGGGCGTATTACTTGTGTCTCTAGACCACGCAGGGAGGACGCTGATTCAGACGGTATCCACACCTCCAATCCTTCGTTCATATGTTCTTGAGCAGCGCGATCGAGGTTGAATCGTCCCTTCGACCTAGGAGCTTCATCCACCTCCATACGTGACTCTGGTCTTGAGCCGGTCACCACCCGCTCTTTGGGCCTAGCCCCTTTCTGCATGTCGAGCTCGCGTTGTCGCTGCTGGATCCTTTCTGAGGGAAAGCGGATAGCTCCATTTGCTCGGCCACGTCCAACAACCCAACGGGGAGGACACTTCTTCGGTTTATCTGCCTGATTTTTTCGTTCAGGTTCCGCACTTTTGTGTTCATCTCCATTGCATGCTGGTCCGCTTTCATGTTGTAAGGGATGGTGCACACCGTAAGAATAGCCGGATCCATTTGAATCCGCAATTCCTCAAGAATGCAGCTCACCTTCCGTGCAGCCTCGCCACCTTCCTTGCTTCCCCCTGGACACTTCCTTCGTCCCGATCTTCAGAGTCACCGTGTATACTCTTGCCATACCTAGCATCTCAAGTGTCGCTAGCATCTGCGTCGTCGCGGCTCCAGCGAAGCTAAAGATCCCCGTTTGCCAATGGGACTGGATCCGGGTCAGCACCCGCAACAAGCTGTCCCCTATGATCAGGTGGACCGCCCCCTCGGGCACACGTGGCTGCGTGTGGTATTCCACCCAAGCTGCGTCATGGAAGCAATCTCTCCTGTCTCTCTGCGCCGTGCTCCAATCCATCCGATTGTGCCTGTGGTATCTACCTTCCGTATTCTTTTTGTAACTCGAGATTACCACACTCCTGACAGGTTGCTCCTCCCACGTCGAGGGTAAGTCCACTCTTGCTGGACTCCCGCGATTCCGTAGTTGTAGCCGCTCGTGCAACTCTTTCAGTCGTGACGAGCTACCACTCACCTGACTACTACCCGGGGTCGAACTTGGCGTATATCCAGGCAGCGCGACGTCCATCAACGGGCGTATTACTTGTGTCTCTAGACCACGCAGGGAGGACGCTGATTCAGACGGTATCCACACCTCCAATCCTTCGTTCATATGTTCTTGAGCAGCGCGATCGAGGTTGAATCGTCCCTTCGACCTAGGAGCTTCATCCACCTCCATACGTGACTCTGGTCTTGAGCCGGTCACCACCCGCTCTTTGGGCCTAGCCCCTTTCTGCATGTCGAGCTCGCGTTGTCGCTGCTGGATCCTCTCAAGCTCCGACTTCAGCTGCTCGCAATTCGCGGCATTCTCTCGCACCCTTTCTGCCTGTAGCTGTTCAGCTCTCATCATGTCCAGTTCCCTCCGCGCTTGATCCCTCTCAACTTTTGCCTGATCTCTCTCGAGCACCGCTTGATCCCGGTCGAGGTTCGCCTTGTTCCTCTCCCGCTGAGTCCTCTCAAGCTCTCTTCATGATACTGACGTCCGGATACGCTTCCCCCGTCTGCTGTGCTCGAGACATCAATGGTGTCTTGCTCGTGCTCTGGCCCGTGGATCTGGCTGATGGTCTGACCGGCAGTGGGAATTCCCCTGCACCATACTCAGTATTATTACTCAAGCCAGGGTTCCTTGCCAAATCGAACCCCCTTATTGCTCCATCCACGTTCCAAGACAGCCACCTGGTTTGCTCTTGATTAGATATTCCATCGGTGGTGTAGCCCACCATCAAAACTGCTTCTGTCGCAGACTCCCGGCACTCGCCCTCATCCTCCAACTGGAGGATGGTATTCAACATCACTGCCATTCTCTCATCCACTTGAGTATAATCCAGGTCCCTTAGACGTCTGTACAATTCGTCAAGTGTGGGTTTTTTCAAAGCCGATGGCATGGACTTCCAGAATTGATCTGCCATTTCCGTAATTTCCAAGTGATCTTGAGTATTAGCAACTTGAGTTTTACCTGAGCAACTTGAGTATTAGCAACTTGAGTTTACCTGAGCAACTTGAGCTTACTTCTTGAGGTGTCGTTCAACTTGTGTTCTCTTTCTTCAATTGATTACAGTTGAGTAGTCAATTTGACTTTACCAAGTCAATCTGAAAATAACACCCCATGTTTAGACTAACAGGCTGTGTTCCTACCCTAAAAACCCCCATTCACTACTATATTTAAAACCCTTTCCTTTCCGTCCTACTAAAATAGTTCAATTGGAAATCTTCTAAAAACATGCAGATTCATTTTATGTTTTAGCACCATCAATCATTTAAAATGTTAATTGTCATGCCAATCACCTCTAAAATCCTTTACCTGTTTTGTACCCCCACACCTAACTTGAGATTCTTCCCTCATGCCCAACTCGAGACCCCCGCGTACCCGACTCAGATGTTGCTCAAGTAGTATTTCTTGTGAAGATGCACCATTATCTCAGTTTCTGCGAAGACCACGTGTAGGATAGCGTACAATTCCCTTGGGCTCAACTTCCCCCTGTTTGGGTCATACACCGGCATTGAGACCTCCGTTATCCCTCTTTCAATCATGAAGTCTCGTAGTCTCGTTAGTGCCAACATCACGTGTTCAGGATCGATCGTGTTCCTGTCATTGACCCTCATCACTAGGAAGCACAGGTATTTGCCCGGGACTTGTGCTACTGATGGTGGAAGCGCGGCCATTCCTCCCAGTCCCGGTCTCTGTCTAAACAGAAACTACACGTTCTGGTACTCTCTCTTGAAGTCAGCTTCCAGTCTTGATTTGAAACTCATGTCCGCCCTCATACAGATTGCGCTAGTCCTGTCTGACAGAATGAAGTCACTATCCGTTATCAGGATATTTTCTGAGTATTCGTTTGATATTTCAAACTTCGTTTTGAAATTCCGTCCTATGGTAGGCTCGGCCTCCTACCCTTCCATTTCCAGTCCGCACTTTTCTCTCACTTCTCTGAGTTTCTTTATCATCAAATTTTCGGTGTGGGTAAGTCCTACCCCCACTCCCCGGACAAAAATATTTATCGACGTCCCCGTCGATGATGCTGGGTCTGAATTATCCGGCGGAAGGTCGAGCGGGCTGTCTGTTGCCGTCCAGCCGAAAAGAGGATCCTCCGTTTTCATGTACTTCCCCGCTGATATGTCAACTTGCTGTATGCTCTGTCCTTCCTGGCTTCCGTTCTTGACATCGCGCATCCATTCTAATATCCTCAGGTTCGTATTCTCCCTCCTCTCTATCTCGCTCTGTTCTAAATCCGTCTCCCGCTCCGGCGTCGAGTAGTCTTCCTGTGGGTAGTGTTCATTATCGTCGATGATCTGCCATTCACCATCTGCCGCCAGCTCGCCCACACTTACTAGTTCTTTGCTTAGGTTATCGGGCTGTATCTTGTCGATCAGGAAATCGTCCCCGTACCTGTTGTACCTCATGCCTGTGCGTTTGCAATTGCCACTCCTTGTCCCCGCTGGTATTGACAAGTCTGGTTCTGTCCACTTCGGCACCTCGCCTTGCTCCGGATCGTTCCAATCTGCTTCCACAAAAGATTCCGCTTCAGAGTCTGCGTCTATTTTTTCATTGTCAACCAGACTCAAGTTCTCATTGCCATCATTCTTATCTCTGGTGCCTTTTTCATTCACTTCACATGCTGGTTCCACCAGTAGGTACTCTAGTCCCTCCATGTCCTTCGGTATACACCAGTCCTCTGGGGATGGGACATGAGGCTTCAGGTTCTCATAATGTGCTGCTCGCCCAGTACTCAAGCGGTAGAACCGTCCTTGTTGATGTACTTCAGTTATCATGAATGGTCCTCTCCATTTCTTGAGTAGTTTCTTCGTCCCCTTGGGCGGTATCACATTCTGGAAAACCCAAACATACTGGCCCACTTCATATGGCTTCGCCTGTAATATTTTTTCATCATATTTCTTGCGCTGTCTCATTTGTGCCTGCGCAGTGTTCCTCCTACATAGTTCGTTTATTTCCTGCTGTCTCCTGATCGCCTCTTTCACGTATGCTTGAGGCGACGTCCTCTTTCCTTCATACTCCGGGTAAAAGAACGTCAGGGGCATTGCTCTCTCTTTGCCTGTCAACATCATGAATGGACTGATTCCCGTCGTTGAGTGTTGAGTACTGTTGTATGCCCCTACGACTTGCGGCAGATACTTGTCCCAGTCCGTCATGTATCTAGAGCAGTATACCCTCAGCAAGTTCACCAACGTTCTATTCTGTCTTTCTACCAGCCCGTTGGTCTGAGGATGGTAAGTTGTCGAGTGTGCTTGAACTATGTGTGACCTCTTCATTAATTCCTTAGTCAAGTCCCCCACAAAGGCTTTGCCGTTGTCTGACTGAAAAGTCATCGGACACCCATACCTTGATATCCAATGGGTTATCAAGTGGTCACAAGTCTCCTCTGCTGAAGCTGTTTGACACGGCACCGCCTCTGCTAGCTTTGTGAAGTGATCAATTATAACCAGTATCTGGTTATACCCTGACTCCGTCATACAGATCTTCTGATGGTCTATCTGCACCACTTCATTAAATTCCGAGCTTTCCACCGACTTGAGTGGGAATTTCATCTTCCTTGGGTCTTTCACTTGCAAACATGCCAGGCATGCATTCACCCACCTCTCACAGGCTTTACTCAATCCTGGCCAATCGAACTTGTGAAGTATTCTTTGTTGCACTTTGTCTATCCCCTGGTGCCCCATTTGGTCATGTGATCTGAACAGCACCTCTGTCTGATACAATTGTGGTAATATGATGATGTTGTGCTTGTGTAGTATCTTGTCTTCGTCTTTTCTCTTGCATGCTACCACCCCGTCAGCCGTGTGATAGAGTAACTCTTTCCTCTCTTTGTAGAACTGGCTCAGGATCTTGTAGCTGTCTTCTTCAAGTTCCCCTTTCTCCTTGGACCCCGTTCGGATCCATTTGGAGAGATTGCTTGTCATTTTGTCATTCTTCTGGGCTCTTATCAGGTCCGACAGCCTATATCTCGCTTTGACATGTTCCTTCAGCGCCATGATCTGCCCATTCATCTCCCCAGGGTTGTGGACGTCGTCATTCAGCTTCACGCACACTATCCTCCTTACCGCCTTCATGTCGTCTTCCGGCACCAGATTTGTTCTCACATTTGAATTGCATGATAGCTCCCTGAATGGCTTCCTCGAAACTGCAATCCCTTCAAGTTCTTCACCACCTCGTATCTCCTGCACGTCCATGTTGAAGGTTCCTGAGGACGGATCTGTTTGTAGTTCTCTGTCGTGGTGTCTAATCTTTTCTTCTGCTAGTATCATGCAGAGATTATCTTGATCGTCACTGCTCGCTTCCGAGTCCTCATCCCACATTTCACACTCCCCTTCAGTGTTTTCTTCTTCTGTGTTTTCTTCTTCTGTGGACGTGGACCGCTCCCCGGACTCTTGACCTGGTCCCAGGTATTCAGCTTCTTCCTTGAATTCCCCTCTCTTTCTCCTGACTCTAGTCTGTTCAAGTAATTCAGCTGGGATATTTTCAACCAGTGACTGCACCTCTTCCTTCCCATCAAGGTTAGTCACCTTCGAAGTATTTCTGTCACTGGCTGTCCCGCTCTTTCGCAGTATTGTGACCTCAGGTTCCTCTTTACCGTTTTCTTGAATCACGGGCCTATCATCTGCTAGTCTTTCGAGTAACCCCTTTAAGTCTTCGTCTATTTGTGCTTCCCCCGTCTCTACCTGGTTGAGATCGTAGCCTTTTGCTTTGAGCGTCTCCCTCACGATCTTTGACTTGAGCATTATTCCTATTGGCATCCCTCGGTTCTTTCTCAAGATTGTTTTTCTCGTAGTTTCCTTTGGTAACTCGGGGTGATCTTCTATTGGTTTGCCTGATTTGTCCAACCATCTCGTGAGAGGAAGAATGTCATACGTTTCCTTGTCCATGAAGGAGAAGCCATCTTTGATCTCAGGTCTATCTGCCTCCCTCTGTTCTTGTCTCTCGTAGAACTCGGTCTTCTTACTCAAGCTTTCAGCATTTTGATGTTTGTCTCGTGTTCTGTGCTCAATTATCATATTGTATCCGTCCAGGCGAACTATCCACCTCCCAATGTAACTTTGGTCCATTGAGTACGTCTTCAGCCAGCTCAGTGCCCGGTCGACTCGCAACTTGAATGGCTCACTGCCCAGGTATGCCCTATATTTCTCGACAAAGGTGACCACCGCGAACATCTCTGCTTTCGGTGCTCCGTACTTCATTTCCGTGTCACTTAGGACTTTGCTCCCGTACGCTATTGGTCTTAAGACTGTCTTCCCATTCCACTCTTGTTCTTGGTGGAGAATTCCAGATATCGCTACTACCGATGCGTCCTTATCCAGTACGTACATCCCCTTCTCTGTTGGCATCCCTAGTACTGGTGCCTCGCACACTTCTTTCTTTATTCTCTGAAATGACTCTTCTGCTGCGTTATTCCACGTGAACTTCTTGCCCTTGTGCCTCATTAACTGTTGCATCGGATAGACCTTGTCTGCGTAGCCTTTGACGAATTCCCTATAGTAATTTGCAAAACCCAGAAAGCTCATCAATTGGTGTTCCGTTTTCGGCGATTTCCAAGTTAGAACTGCCTCTTTTGCGTCTGGATCTGGTCTGATGCCGTGTTTGTCCACCATCCTCCCCAAGTATTTTATCGAGTCCTTGAGTATCTCACACTTTGATGGTTTGCACTTCAGTCCCGACCTCTTCATACACGCAAATACTTCGTCAAGTCTTTCAATGTGGTCCTCTAGTGTGGGTGTCGCTATTACCACGTCATCCACGTAGCACATTACCAGATTGCCATACGTCTTCGTCACGCCTATCAGCGCGTGTGCCATCAACCGCTGAAATGTGGCTGTGGCATTGCAAAGTCCAAACGGCATCCGTTTCCATTGAAACAGACCCAACTCGCAGGCGAACCCTGTCTTGTCCCTGTCCTGCTTCCTGAGTGGTACCTGCCAAAAAGCCGAGCCTAAATCAAGAGTCGTAAAAAATTTTGCATCACCTAACTTCGAGAGGCTCTCATCAATCCTAGGTATGGGATAGGCATCCTTCACCGTGACGGAGTTCAGGTATCGAAAGTCACAACAAAACCTCAACTGATCGCCTTTCTTTTTGGCCATCACTACTCCACACGCCCTCGGTGATTTGGATGGTTCTATCATGTCATACTCTAGTAGCGTTTCAATCTCCTTTCTACACGCATCCGATTTGTGTGGGGTCATGCGCCTCGCCCCCTCCCTGTGCGGTATTGCGTTTTCCTCAAGTTCTATTTCATGCTCAACAAAATTACAACACCCGATGTCTGCCTTATGTCTTGAAAAAACTTCTTCGTTCCGTTCTAGTACGTCCTTGATGGCTTCGAGCTGTTCGTCCGTGAACTTGCCTCTTAGGTGTTCAATATCCGGTAGAACCGGTTTATTACCCTGTATTTCGACTAATGTGGGCAGTTCCGGGAAATTCGAACAGCTCGATAGTCCATCGTCCGTCTCTGACTTAAGTGACTTCACAAGACCTGATGAATCTTTTATTTTATTCAATCGTCTCAAGATACAAATTTTGTCCCTATGATTGGGACAATCAACAACTTCATTTTGTTTATGGCTTTCAGTCATTTCATATCGAGTTTTAACAGGTAAAGCATATCCCAGTTTCCTCCCCCTCTGTATCGTGATTGGCATGTCAAGGGTATTCAACAAGACACTCACGCAGAGGCCGCTCTTCGTAATCGAGAAGGATCTTCCTAAAACAGCAGCACTTTGACTATTTGGGTTTGGGACTACACATACCTGCTTGTTGTCACTTAGTTCATTGTAATTTTTCATTCGTAAGCTTACAATCGCCGCCTCGTTCGCCTTTAGCCTCACCCTCCTACTCAAGAATACCGGTGCTTTGGTTTCATTTGCCATTATTAAATTTACCGGTTTGATTGCGTACCTCCTATCCGGGTTCCGTATCCTGAACATTGCGTTGTTTAGATCAATCGCTACATCAAAGTTCCTGATGAATTCTCTGCCTAAAATAAATTGGTCAGACTCATCTAGGTTTTCTACCACAAGAAAGCTCATCCACAGGTTACGTTCCCCCAGATTGAGGGCTATTATCGGCGTTCTGCCCAACACCCGCAGGGCCCCTTTGTTTGCAGCTGACAACCGTATTCTCGAATCTATCAAGTCATCTTTGTTGAAGCCCATTCGTTCCCAAGTTTCGATTGGTATGACACTCAAGACTGCTCCCGTATCGAGTAACCCACGTAACTGAGTCTTTTTGCCACTTATGTCTAACACGTGTCCTGTCACATCTGCCTTTGTCCCGATGTGCATCGCATCTTCTTCAAGCATGGCGCAGTGTCCGATCGATCTCACTTTCAACTCTTCTCTTCCCACGTAGATTTGCCCAATTAGGTCTTCATCACATGATATCATTGTTTTGGTATAGATGTTGATTCCATCTATATTTAGCATCACTTCATGTGGACCATAAGCTTCTGTGTACCTGTTATCAACACGTACCGACTTGCTACCCCCTCTCGTGAGTAGTGCTCTCAACGCTCTAGAAGTCTTTTGTGGGCTTATACAACTCAAGTAATCTGCGTACACATCAATGTGCATTATTGTCTGGTCACTTGGTTCGCTTAAGTTTCTCGTTACTTCGTGGCCGCCCACAGTGATTATTGACATTATTCTTGCCCCAATCTTTGTTATGCCAAATGGTTTTCCTGTAACCATTTTTACAGTGTTGCAGTTTCCATTTTTTGTCGATCCCTCAGCAGCTTCTGGTATTGTTTGTGCGCAACTTAATGCTTCGCTCATTTTCTGTCTTTGGATTTCTTGCTTCAGCCGTTGTTCTATTTCTTTCGCTGCCAGGTCCTGTTTCACTTTGTTGATGGCCTCCGCTGCCGCCTTCTCATAATCTATTTCTAGGGCGTTCTTCGCCGTGGCCTCTCCTGCACTATTACATTGTGTTACTGCTTTCACTGTTTTCGTCGGTAGCTCCGCACTTGGTCTTTCTATGTTTTTCGTCTCAAATTCACATTGTCTGTTTCTCTGGTTCTGCACCGCTGCTAGCGCCAACTTGTGTTTTGGATGACTCTGATTCTTGACCGCTTCCCAAAACAACGGACAGTCCATCCTGAAGTTCCCCTCTTGGTTGCAGAAGAAGCATCTTGCACCTATTTTGATGATCAAGCCACTATAGAACTCGTGTTCCTCCATCTGGCTCATCTCTTCCTCGTCGGGTGCATATCCCAAACTCTTCATGCCCTGTTTGTATGTCGTGCAATCCACCACATGATGATCAGCTGACCCGCAGTTAGCACATGACCTGCGTTTGTCCATGTCATCTCTGGGCTTGTACCATGACGACCTCTGTGGCTGACTCCCCCCTTGGGTGTTCCTGTTGTCTGAGTACGAGTATTTCTTGGGTTTCATCAGCATGTACTCTCTTGACTTCTGCCTCATCTCTTCTGGAGTTGGTGCACTGTCTTTCGACAATGTATAGTACGTTGCTAACATCGTTCTCAAGTCATCACTCTTTACCCCATCAATGAACTTTGAGGCGATGCTGAAGTTCCTTCGATTGGTAGATTCTTCCGGGTCACTCCTTCTTCTCAAGCTCTCAAGATCATCTAGGAACCTGTCTATCGATTCATCGTCCCTTTGTCTCCTCTTTTCAAATCGCATCATCGCTTGATGACCCTTCATGCCTGAGCCGAATCTGTTTAACAATATTTCAAAGATTTTGTCCGCTGTGTCGCGTTCCTCTTCTTCCTTCGCAACCACGCATTTCAATGCCGTTCCTTCCAGATTGCTCAGTATCGCTGTGCATGCTTGCCTCTCATCGTTCAAGTTGTCTTGTTCTAAGTGCAACCTCATGACTTCTACCCAAGTGTCAATGCATCCATCTGAATCATCTTTGAACTTCTTCGGTTTCTTGAAGGTTTTCCTGGATTTGTTGCTTCCTCTGTCACTCGAGTCGGTATTCCTCGTGGCGAAGGCTTCTAGCGTCCTGTTCATCTTTTCCCAGGTGCTTGCCCAGGTCATGGCATCCGGTCCCACGTTGTTGTGAGTCGTGGAGTCCCCTGGACCACTGGTTGTGTTCGCTGTTCCATTTTTTATAATGGCCCTGGCCCCCACCGGTGCCGTAATCGCGGCCTCCCGGGTTGCTGGTAACGGTGTTGACTGTCGTTTGTTCCTTTGAGGCTCCACGAAGTCCACTCTATTACCTTGTGTCCTCTCTGCAGCTGGCCTGTCTTGTTGTGTTGAATTCCTAAGAATAGCGTCTAGCTTTGTCTGTATTGCACTTGAGCTCTCAGCCTGTTCCCTATTCATCGTATCCATTCTCGTTTCCAAACTCCCTAACTGGCAATTCACTGTGTCATATCGCTGCTTCATTTCTTGCATGTCTTTTCTGATGTTCTTTTCTCGCTCTTCATCAGTGGTTTCTACTTTGTCAGACATCTTCTGAAGCTTTTCCTCCGTCGCTCTCGCTAGATGGAAATAGTTGTCCAAGTACTCATGTTTGTTGTGTCTCATTTCATTCCTTATCACATTTCTATCCTCTTCGCTGTGCTTCAGTTTCTCATCTATCTGATCTAGCTTCGCCATCAAGTCGATTAACTCAAAAGTTGTCGTTCTCTGACCCTCGTTCTGATCGGTCTCTGTTGTTCTCGTGGATACTGTTCCTAATGTTTTGCTTTTCTCGACTTTCGTCTCCTCCACTGCTGCGTCCTTCGATCTCATTCCGACCATCATTGCTAATCTTTCAGTAAAAGACGTTCTCTTTTGAGACTCATCCTTCACTGTTTCTGGCGTGTTGCCTGTTGTGTCTTCCACGTTGTCTATCGGTGAGAATTCTATGGGATTCGGGTTAGGTTCTTCCGCATTAGGCATTGGAGTTGACTCTGTCGTCTTCTTTCCTGCTTCATCCACACTTTGATCAGGTGTCTCTAGATCAATCTCGATGTTGGGTTCTACTCGTTCCCCTTCCGTGCCCTCTTTTGCTTTGTTCTCCGTGGTACTTCTCGTGCTGACCATACTAACTGAAAAGTTCTTCTTTGTTACCTTCGGACCCATTGATGTTGTCTTACGTAGCGACGAATTATACTTTGTCTTCGCTTCGGTAGATCTTTTTTCAGCTACGGGTACCCTGCTCCGCCTCATTATTTACAATTGTTACAATTTACAGTATTATTATCTACAAAATTCTACTCTAAGGTTAAAACCTCTTTTGACAAAAAAAAAATTTATAAAAAGAAATCGACGATTTGCTAAAAACCACTTTTCTTAAGCTCTTGAAAATTTTATATGTTAGGATAGGATAGAGAATATGATTTTACAATTGGTTACTTCAACCTGACTTATGTCCCAAGACCAATTTCCCAAGACTAACGTCCCAAGACTAATGTCCCAAGACCAACGTCCCAAGACTAGTGTCCCAAGACTAATGTCCCAAGACCAACGTCCCAAGACCACTGTCCCAAGACTAATGTCCCAAGACCAATGGCCCACGACCAACGTCCCAAGACTATTGTCCCAAGACTAATGTCCAAAGACCAATGGCCCAAGATCAATGTCCCAAGACCACTGTCCCAAGACCAATGTCCCAAGACCAATGTCCCAAGACCACTGTCCCAAGACTAATGTCCCAAGACCAATGGCCCAAGACCAATGTCCCAAGACCACTGTCCCAAGACTAATGTCCCAAGACCAATGGCCCAAGACCAATGTCCCAAGACCACTGTCCCAAGACTAATGTCCCAAGACCAATGTCCCAAGACCAATGTCCCAAGACCAATGTCCCAAGACTGTTTCGTACCAGGACTGCTCTGGTCCAAGACTGTCCCAAGGCTGCACTGTCCCAAGACTGTCCCAAGACTGTGTTGCCCCAAGACTGTCCCCAGACTGCAATGTCCCAAGACTTCTTCGGTACTGTCCCAAGACTCGTCACTGAGTGTCTGGATATCGGGTCTCTTCTTCTTCGTTGTAGGGACTATTGAACCACTGTACCTTTTACCACCACTTGAGCTCTAGTAAAACATTTTCCCAAAATCCCTATCTTAATGGTCGAAACCCAAATACTAATCCAGTCTTTTCAGGCTATTTGAAACTCTAAATTCCCCGCAGGTATCTTGTGATCACCTGTTCGTTAAAATACCAACAACAAATTTTCCCCAAAACGTAAAATTTTAAACTGGAAAAAATTTCAAAAACAGATGGAATTATGTCCGAAAAAATGTCTGGTACCCGATTGCCACGCGTTTTCCTCCCCCCTGCTAGCGATCTTATGGGGTATCACAAAAAATGTCTATGTCCGTTCCCCCCTACCGATCCGACCAGGGTAACCTTAACCTGATTCTAATTTTGGATATCCGCTTCCTATAACCAACGCGTGTAAATATCAATGTAACTAAGTCGACGATGCCGAACAATTAGTTACTCTAATGTGTCCCCCCTTTTTACAATTTATAACCGCTAACCTCTAACTTAACCAGCCCCCCTGCTAACCTCCCCCCTCTTTAGCCCCCCTCTTAAGCCGAAAAATCCCTTAAGCGCCGGGTGCTAAACATCTCGAGAGAAAACCGTAGACCTGTTTCCAGGCCTGCTTGTGCAAAAACTTCCTCAAAACAATGGGACTCCGCTGATCCAATTTTACACTTATGTCCTATAATGTAATGTGGATTCTAACGATACCCGTTGCCCAATTTGAGAACACCCCTGTGCGTCCTCCCGTGGTGATCCTGTGCTGGTTCTCTGTTCTGCACTTGACAGCAGCAACACTTTCCCACTTGGCTGGTCACCTCTTCCAGTCAAGTCTCCTAGAGGTCCGGTTCGATCCTTGTGAACCACTTTCCCACTCGACTGGTCACCTCTTCCAGTCAAGTCTCCTAGTGGTCCGGCTAGGTTGCAATCTATCTGAAAACCCTTAACAACGCCCCCCACTCGGGCACCTTATTGAAGTCACTTGTTTAAATTGCTATATTGATCGAAACGATCGGTCTTATAAAAGAGTATGGGTATACTATTTAATTGATATAAAGGTTTGATCCAAATGATCCGGTATCAAAGTCACTGTCTTTTCGTTTTATGGTTTTTGTTCCTTTTTCTATACTTTTTTCTTGTTTTTGTTTCCCTAGTTACCCCGTTTTACTCGGTTAGCTAGGCTTCGTTCGGAGAGCGTACCAGGAAGTTTTCTCAAGTTTTCTTAAAAAGCTATCACGGTACAACCGGAAGGTTTACACGTTCCCGCTGAACCGTACCACCGGTACTCTAGAATGGGCATGCAGCCCGGAGCTGTGTCAAGTGGGTTCGACTCCGTAGTCATGATGTCGTAAAAACACCCAGGAGCGCCATAAAAACACTATGTAACAGTCGCCTACTTCAGTCACATATGAGGCTTAAGAAAAATAGGCCCTATAACCATTGGCTCAAGAGTCAGGGACACTATCTCTTGTGTTTTTCTACCTCAAGAACGGTCGGAGCCAATTCGGTTCGCTTGCGACATGAGACTAGAACCCGTTACAGCTTAAAGGCTACTACCAAAATATCCCCCACTCTAGAAAATAAGAACGTTCCCATACTTAGGTCTCAAAATACCCAAAATACATGAACGCCGTTAAAAACAGGGTTGGAACAATCCGTTAAGTTACTTTTTATTGGACAGTGGAGCTTTCATCCATTTCAGATGGATCAAATTAAAACTCGCCTTATCTCAACATAACAATCATAAAACACACTCGAGAAAATTAAATTAGGGACTCACATGTTGATGCACTCGAGTACAAGGAGTAATTAAATTGGTAAGCAACTCAAGAATTAGATAATATAACTAGATAAGTTTAATACTGGTCAGTTTTGGTAACAGAAGTAAGTTCTGGCTCTAGAATTTGAATTTTTGTATGAACCATTGGGACACTCAAGCTGTCCAGCTTTCCATTAAAGGTTCACTCTAGATAGTTCCGAATAATAGTTCTCTCTTCTCTTTATTATCTCTCTTCCTATTCCGGAATAAGACAGCTCTACTCGTGTCCTATTTTATACCTGGAAATTGCGAATAGCAATTTCCTGCTGTTTTTCTTGAGTATTTTCCCGCAATTGTAAATTCGGATGTTCTGATTTTTCACTTTTTGTTTTCAGTTGGTACGAGAAAACTGAGCATGACAGGCTCCATTCGAAATTTTGAAAAAAAAACTTCACTCCAAAATTACGTATTTTCGTGTCTCTCAAGGTCAAACTTCCAGATATGACCGACTGGCACACTGAAACTGCGTTTTAACTACTTTTAGCTATCGGATATGTCCTGAATTGAATCAAATAATAATAAAAATCGTTTTCAGAAAATGAGAAACTTTTGAGTAGAGGGAAAGGGTTGATCCATCTCCGATGGATATGATGATTTTTATCCACTGAGCAAAAACAATTTTAATATAATTAATAAGTAGTAGCCCTGTTTTTAGGAGTGACCACGTGGTCTGGGGATACTCTGAGCCATGAGCTCACTATTTTGCATGTGACCAAGTTAATCTGCGGGTTCTGACCGATAGGCCAAATCAATAATGATTTTGTTGACCCGATGTTGAAGATCCACACATAGAAGTGGCTTTGGAAGAGACGGTTAAATGCCTGTAGAGCTATGTTTAGACGCCAGCCAGTCGTTTCATAACCTAGCTTTATTTTCCGTCGATATTTACTTCCGGGCGAATGTTACCAATCTGGCATTTACTAGGATACACTTAAAACTTGATGAACCCAAAAAAATCGCAAGCTTACTATTTCCAATCTCAGCAGATACAGTGGCAATTGTTGGTAGGGCAGTATATTTCTTCAATGTTTCCTTTATTTTTGAGTTCTTGTACAAATTTTTTCCTTTCCCGAGTTTTTGAGATTTTTTAGACCGTTGTTGTTTAAATGATACAGGTCTTATTTTGACTGCAGTATCGTTCTCCAGACAGATAGTTTGCAACACCTCAGTATTTCCACTTGAGGGAAAGAAAAATTAAGAAGTGAAGGCATCAGAACCGAGAAAAGATAAATGGCTCAAATAATCACCCCCACTTTTCACAATGAAATACTGAGGCAAGTCATCTCAACTATTAGCTGCAAAATTTCAGTAAACATCAAAGGCTTAAATAAATTTTAAAACAAGTATTTGAAAACATACTTGCCATCCCTCAAAACTTCCTTTGCTCATGAAACGAAATCCAAAGTGGTGTATAAGCTTACATGTAGTGGATGTAACTCCACCTATGTCGGCCAGAGAGTGTGCCATTCTGCCAGATGACACAGCACAACCTTCCGGCGACATAAAAAAGAGTGACAAAAGGCCTTATGAACAAAAAAGTGTTGCGACGGAGGGTCAGAAGGTTCTAGAATTTTTATTTTTAAAATTTCGATTGGAAGAAGAACATTTCTGAGAAATAGAAAAAAGATGGCCATTTTGAATAAAAAGACGAAAAACAGAACCACGATAGAGATTGTGAAGAACAGTCGAGCAAGAAAATTACGAAGCCTCTTATCGTGGCAATAACACACGATAAGAACCTTAGCGACGGATACTTGTGGAGAAGGAGGCTTCAGTGGGGGAAGAAATATACCACGGAACCCTCCCGGGACACGAAATATAGGAGATAAGAGTGTTATCTCAAGAATATCACGGGAGCGGAGGCTTGGTCCCCCAGAGACGGTCTATGTGAAGGGACTGTGTAGACTGACTATATAGCTGCTATAATGTCATAGATCTTAATTAACACCGTTATTATTTAATATTTCAGAGCATGAGTAGCTAGAAAAAGGAAAGGGTCAATCCATCTCTAATGGATTTAATATAGAACTGTCACACAAAAACATGTTAAAATAGGTTGTTCGAGCCATGTTTTTAATGACAATCACGTAGTCTGAGGATCCGAGACTCAGCTATGTGGTTGTGTTCGCATGTAAACGAAAGCTGATCAAAAGTCGTGATGGCCTAAAAATGGTAACTTTTTACTTTGCCCTAGACAGACCAGAAAATCAACTGGCAAGGTCGAGACGGTGAAAAACGAGTAGAATTAAGGTAACTGACGTCTGCCAGTCGTTAATAGGTACTTTTTCTACGCTCCGTCGCTGTGTGATATTTGGGCGAATGTTACATAGACGTTTTTATGGCGCTCCTGGGTGGGCCTGTTAAAGGCATGAAACCATCATGATCAGCAAGCGTTTCAGTGACGAACCCTCCGCTCCGGGCGTATGCCCGAGTTAGAGGTCTTAATGACCGTTGTTGTACTAGGGGGAAGGTGCGTACCCTCCGTCTAGTACAATTTAGCTTTTTAACTTAGTTAACACCGAAAATTCCGGGGGCCGGAGGGTTAGGTGGGAAGTCATGAACCCGCTTGTCCCGAGGTCCCCGGACCAAAAACAACTAAAGAGAAAGCGTAAAACCAAACAAAAATAGTGTATAACCAAGAAAAAGCCAAAAATAAATTTATTTAAAAAAAAAAAAAAAGACCAAAAACAGTAAAAGACATAAAGTGACAGTTTATATGTTATTTCCGGACGAGATGTGATCTGACCTTCCTATTTGTTGTTGTTTCAGATTGATTTATATCGTTTCTGATAGAAAGATTGTGTGTTTTGGTGAAGGGTTGGATACCCTCCCTCGAGTGGAGTGTAATTTGAGTGTTTAAGCACGTTAGTGGTAATTTTGCCGGTGGCCGGAGGGTAGAGTGGCAAGCTGATCAACGTGTTCCACACTCAACAGGGACATCAAGGACAACATCCGCAACGACTGTTGGGTATCGTTGAAGCAATTTTAGTATCGTTCGGGTACTATTTCATTAAAACTTAAGTGGTGGGGGGCACGATTGGCGCGGTCCGATTGTACCCTCTATCGATTACAAATTTCCGAGTTAAGGGTCTTAATTCAGATATTTTGGTGCAAAGGAGGGTATAGTACTATTCATTAACGACTATTAATAGATTATTATCCTTATTATATATTACTTATCTCCTATTTAGACCCAAGAAACACCCATTTTTTGTCGAAAATTACCAATTTTTAACCAAACTGTAGACCCCCAAATTTTAGGATATCCGAGCTTTTCCGATAGGCAAAAAGCTTTTATATAGAGAGTAGCTACGTAGTTCGATCCCCTTCACTAAAGAAATCGCGTGAGCAAAGACTCAGTAGAAGTTAGAAAAACGAAAATTTTTCGATCAAAATTTTGATAATTTTTTGTTTTTTGTCAATCTGTTTTGGGGATCGAGTTTTTGAGTTTTTAGAGTTAGAGCAATAAAATTTTTTGCGTTAGGGGCGTGCTAGCATAACGTGCTCGGTTACTAGAGAAATTTTTGGGTAACCCTCCGAGTAGCTCCGTGGATAGAGCTAACGACTTAAGGTTTGGAAAAGGAAGGAATCGGAGGGTCCAAATTTGATAGTTTTTGGCCAAATTTTTGTTTCTAAACCAATTTTGGTCCGGTTTTTTGCATTATTCCAGTGCCGTACAGGGCTGCTACGCTCATTTCAAGTATTTTTAGGCACTTTTGACCGGAATTGCGGAAAAAGTCTTTCAGAACCTATATAGGTGGTGAAAAAGGCCATTTTGACGAACGCGTTTTTGGCGATTTCTCAAAGAATAGTTATCCGATCGGGATAATTTTGGTACCATAAGTCGACTTTTTTGACCACTTTTCCCAATCGCAACCGTTTTTGGGTTGATTATTTCGGAAAACAAAAATTTTTTTAGGATTTGTTGGTTCGGAGGGTCCAAATCACGGGCAACCCTCCGAGCGGCAGAAAATTTTATCAAAACATCTTTTTATTCAACTGGGAAGGTTGACCGTGTCAGTCAACCTAATTTTAAGTCAGGTAGACCGCTTTCAGAGGCTTTACTGCGGTGATATAACCCTTTTTCTTGATTTTGGGGGAACCCTCCGAAGTGACCCTCCGGAGTCAGCTAAACCCTTTAGCAACCCTCCTTAGTGGAAAATTTCCACGAGATCACCCTAAGAAGTTAAAACAGCTCCCCTGAAAGCTCCTAGCTTGTTTTGACGCTTTTTGAAGCTAGTAGGAGAACCTTCTAAGCGAGATCAAAAAATTTGAAAATTTTGGAGGTACCCTCCGAAGTAACCCTCCGGAGCGTATTAAGCATCTTATTGACCCTCCTTAGTAAGTTTAGGGGGACCCTCCGAAGTAACTTGGGTGATTAAGGTACCATCTGAAGTAACTTGGGTGATCAAGGCACCCTCCGAGGTAACCCTCCGGAGTGTCTTAAACCTTCAACGATCTTCCTTGTTAGAGACTTGAGTAAACTTTCTGTGGCAATTTGGGAAACGGAAAATATCCATTTAATTAAGATTATATTAGGATATTAGGCGTGCTTATCAGGATCATAAGAACCCATTCTGACCCGGAAATTCGTGATCAACTTTGGATTCTACATGGGGTGTATCAGAAGTACCCGAACAAAGAAATTTTTTTTAATTGTGATTTTGGTTGTGTAGTTGCCTTGAGCTACTTAATAGGAAAGTTCGGGCAATCCGGGAACAAATAAAAGAAGACCTCGGTGAGTGTATTAGGTAAATACACACTCACTTGAGAAGAAAAGTTGTTCCCTGCTCTCGTGCACTTGGAGCGTTCCGGGTGTGGGGGAGCTTTTTCATAGACTTTAGAAATTTTCGATCAGAGGTTGCCTTGAGCTACTTGGTAGGACAGCTCGGGCAATCGCAGGACACCTAAAAGAAGACCTCGGTGGGTGTAATAGGAAGATACACACCCACTTGAGAAGACTGTGTCCTGGGCTTCGTTCTTTCGGATCGTTCCGATTGGGGGAAGTCTTTTTCTTTAAGACTAAGTTTTATTTATCTGTTTCTGAGTCATCACTGCTTTTTATCAAAGATTGTTTAATTTTAACAAAGCAGTGACTTGATAAATTGTGAGGCGATAAATTGATACTGACAAAAGGTCGCTGTCACCTGTAGGATATTCTTATCTGATTATCTACTGTGTTTTGTGTGTCGATTATATCTTGTGGAAACTTAGTGATACTGTTATACTATACAACCGGGTTGAGTTAGCATTATATCAACACTGGGTAGACCCTGTGTGTAACTTTAGCTGAGTCACCAGTTTAGTCGTGAGAGATCTAAGAGACATTTTGATACTGACGGAATCGAGTAGACAGCGTTAAGTGATTTAACTAAATCTTGTTTGTGGTACGTTTGCAGTGCCATCAAATTACGAATACTTTCATTTTGTTAAAAACTATGCAGCGCAGGGACTCGCTAGGATCGACTACTAAAATTCCCAAGCTAAGCAAGGGAAGCACGCGGAAGTTTAGAACTAGGCGTAGCCAAACCTCGTTTAGCAGCGCTTCCGACGCGTTTGCTGAAGACGAATCGACTAAAGGTCAACCTGATCTTTCAGTGAGCGAAATGAAACTAAGGAGCGAGAAAAACCTCGATGGCAATCAAAGGCGGAGCGCCGAGGCCGAGCCTGCGAGCGAAACGCTGGTGGACCCCTTTGACGAAGGGGAGCGAACGCTCATTCGACCCGATTTTGAGCCAGACGAGGTCCTCGAACGGGAGGAAGCCGAGAGGACAGAGGAGACCTCGAAGCGTCCCGAGGTCGAACCTCGGGAGGAAGTGTTGTACAGGGGAATGTCCAAATCAGAGACTAAGAGCTATAGATGGAGAAAGGAACCTTCACATCTGACAAGTGCACACTCATCCTTGGCCAAACAGAGCAACAACGCGATGATGTCGAGTATGAGTCCGGGTGAAGAGCAGACGTTCTCGAAGGCAAAGAAAAGTTGGAAGTCTTTGTACAATGAACGCGTGACGTCGCTACAAGCCGGAGGTCTGTCCTCTAGTTACGACCAACCGGAAATAACCCATCCGGACGTGAACTTCACACCGTGCCCAAGGAACGACATGAGCAGGGAGGCGTCTTCTGCCTCGCCGACCAGGCCTATGTCAGATGGGATAACGATGGGAGCATCATCAACGTTTGACAGACTGATGACGTCAATGCACAAGCAAAAGGGCGGTGCGTCATCGAGTACTAGGCTACATCCACAGTTGACCTCGTCTTCTCTGGGGATAACCCCGCCATTGGGGTCAGCTGGTGACATAAGTGATATGTTCGCTGGTGTGATGAATGGCCTGGATGAATTGAGGCGAGACATGACTAAGAGGATAGATCAAGTTGACGAGAGAGCTCACCATGGTCGAGAGAGTTTGAAAGATGAGCTAACGCACGTGAAGTCGCAGGCGAGGTTTGATCAGGCTCGATTGATTCGGGACACCGATCAATGCCTGGCCGAGAGCCTGGCACAGGCAAACAAAGAGTCAGAGGAAAGAGAGGCTAGGATGACAAGAGAGATCGAGCGATTGTTGAATGATCATGATAATACCTACGCCCAAACGATGACTGGCCTGGAAAGGAGGTTGGACGCCAAATCTGACTTGATGATGCGGAAGCTTGACGCGATCCTGAATGGGAGCAGTTGGCAGGAGCGTTCCAACTCAAGGGAACGCTCACGCAATGCGAATGTTGGAGATGGTACGGGCAACAGTGCCAGATCCCAGCAAGGCTCGAGAACGAACTACGAACATAGAAACAAGGAGCGGCCAAGGGCAGCCCCGCAGAGGCCTGGCTGGACGAATCCAGTCCCGCCGGAGGCAGATGCCACCCCGTAGACAAGATTGCCAACCGTGCCACAAGTCAGTTCAGTACCAGATCTGACTACAGTCTCACAAGACACAACGATGTATGCCTCAATGTTTGAGCCTCTGAACAGATCTCTTGAAACATTCATCACCAAGCTCTCGAAGTCAACCGAGAGAGGAGAGAGGTCAAGAAGAACACTGAAAAAGCCGAAGTCATATAAAGACGAGTCAGACGGCTGCATTGATACTTGGATAGAGGTGATGAAGTTACACTTTGAGGAGGAGAATCTCTCCAAGAAACAGGAGTGCAGCGCGCTGACAAGCAACCTGGAGGGTACTGCATTAAATTGTGTAATGACGAAAAGAGCCAATGAGAGAGACAGCGCTCGCAAGATATTCGACATCCTGCTGAATCGTTTCGGCTCTGGAGTACAAGGGCACCAGGCTATGGTGAAGTTCGAGAAGAGGCGTCAGAGAGATGAAGAATCAATAGATAAATTCTTGGACGACCTTGAATTGCTCAGGAGGAGAAGCAACCCGGATGAGAGAATATCCGAGCGAAACTTGGCGATTGCTTCGAAGTTTATGGATGGAGTAAGGAGTGAGGAGCTGAAGACGATGTTGGCCACTCATTTCACCCTGTCGCTTGACCAGGTACCCACGCCCGACGACTTGCGTATGAAGTCACGCGAATATTTACTCATAAAACCGAGGGCGCAAAACTGTTACAGCAATTATGGTAACTATAGCGGGACAAACACTGGTGCGAATTCCAGTTGGTACAAACCTCGCGATGACATGGACAAGAGGAGGTCGTGTGCGAATTGTGGTTCGATGGACCACCACGTTTCTGCGTGTTCTGCATACAAGCAGAACATGAAGGCCATAGGCTACTTTCTCGAGGTTGCCGACGCGACCGACGAGGATCATGAGGAGTACGTCAGAGGACTTATCATGAAATATGGTCCGAGGTGTTTCTTCTGTAATTTGGAGGGACACTTCAAGTCGGATTGTACTCAATTTTGGGACGCAGTAGCGGACGCGAAGCATCCCCGCCACGAAGAGGCGCTTTCGGGCGTCAAGGCCAGTAGAGCACGTCTGATGAACGAGGCTGAATCTCGGAGAAAGGAAGCGACACCGAGCACCTTTACGACCAAAAAGGTTAGGACATGGCCTGACGAGGTGGTAGCCTCGAACCTCGAAGCAGAGTCGTCTAGTCCACTCAAGGTGGATTACGGCCTGGCGGCAAGGACAGCGCTGCAGAATATCAAACAGGACCTTGCCACGAAAGAAGTGGAGCAATGGGTAAGGTCGGAGCTGGAGAGCACAGATCTTCGGGAAAGTCTTAATGTCCTGGGTAAAACGACAGAAGCAGAAGACAAAGAGGAGCCCAAGAAACAGGGACTAAAACTGAACGTCATATCTGGTAAGACTTTCGGCATGACGAAGGCGGGGACCAAAATAATGTCCATTATCTCAGTCGCAGGGCAGCAGGTGGTCAAGAACTTGAGTGAACCATCCGAGATTACACTAGTCCACCTGGACATCTATGCCGACTACCTGAAGGAGAAGGATCCCAAACTGGACTCCAGGGCAGTGCGAGCGCTACTCACAACGGGAGGTCCGAGGCTGATGAAAGTGGACGGACATTATATCGATTTCCATGGACCTTACCCGATCCTGATGAATGTGGATGGCATCAATATCTACACGAAAGCTCACATAACTGATGCGAACGATCAGGTTGGCCGGATATACATTGGTCAAGAGGAGCTGAAGGTCAGACGAATCGGACACAACGCGATGCTCGAACAAGATGCGGTGCATATTGGTTGCGAGGCCGATCTGGCCGCACACGTTCTGGACGTGCAAGGCAGACAACTTTCAGTAAAGGGACTGCTAGACACGGGAGCAGTGGTTAGTGTCATGCCAGTCAAAACTTGGACCGACATGGGTTTCGAAAGGTCGGATCTCATACCGACAAACATCAGGTTGGCAGCTGCCAATCAGGGAGCGATCTATGACGCCGGACGAACCCCGATCATCTCACTGCAGCTCGGAGGAAGACATCTTTGGATGAGCTTCCTAGTAGTGGAGAAATTGAATGAATCCGACCAGTTCATCAAGGAAGGGATTTTGTTCGCAACTTTGACGTCACGATCGATCTCAATGACGGATTGATTAGGATCAAGGATCCTGAGAGAAAGTATGAGAAAAGACCCCTTAATAAGATCTTAATTAATCAGGCCAAGGTGCCGATCTTTCTGGATCGAAAAGTTAGATTAAAACCGAACCAAGCCGTAGTAGCGACGTTTAGGATGAGGAACTTGAATGAACTCAGCAATGACAGGCAGGTGTGTCTGGTACCAAATCCAAACAGTAAAAGCTCGGCTATTTTAGGAAGAAGCTTCTCACTCACTCAGAGCGGACTGTGTGTGAGTGTGTTATTGAACACAGAAGCAACAACAGTGACAATACAGAGGGGAAAGAAACTTGGCTACGCTTTGCCTCTGAACACAGACTTTCTGAGTGTGGAGAACTTGAAGAAGTTTGATGTAACTAAATGTCCATTGCATGCGAACCAAGAATGTATAATGAAAAGAGTAAATGAATTGAAATCTTGTAGGAAATTGTTTTCAATGAAGTCGGAAACAGATGATGGGCTGTCTAGTTGTTCCAACTTTCCTGAGAGGCCAACGGAAGCAGAGTTAGTAGCGAATAAGCCTGTCCTACCTGAGATAGAACACCTGAAGGGTAAAATATCAGATAAGGAATTAGATTCGCTCAGAGCGGTGCTAAATCGGAACGCAGACGTTTTTTCAAAGCATAAGGCCGACATAGGTTGTTGCAATTTTGTAGAGCACGAGATTGAGATAGAAGAGGGCTCGGTACCTCATAGGGAAGGGGCGAGAAGAATGACCCCAAACAAGTCAGAAGCGTGTAGGAAGGAAATCGAGATGTTAATGGAGTACGACATGATCGAGCCGTCGAAGTCCCCATGGGCTTGTGGCGTGGTCATGGCGAAAAAGAAAGGGGGACAACTCAGATTTTGTTGTGATTTCCGTTATCTGAACGCAGTGACTATAAAGAACGCATACCCGATTCCCGCATCGATGAGAGCCTATCCAAGCTGGGAGACGCTAAGTTCTTCACGACGTTGGATTTGGGCTCCGCATTCTGGCAAGTGCCACTCAGAAAGCAAGATCGAGAGAAAACAGGTTTCGCGTGTGAGCTGGGACTGTTCCAGTGGAAGAGGATGCCATTCGGATTGTGCAACGCGACGGCCACATTCCAGCGACTGATGGCCCAGGCACTCACGAGCGTCACTAAGAAATACGGGAATCTCATTATGTGTTATGTCGATGATGTCGTGATTGCAACACCAACCTTGGAAGACCACATAGAGAGGTTGGAGGAGGTGTTTTCTTGCATGAAGCAGGCGAGTCTGAAATGTAAACCCTCTAAGTGTGAAATCCTCAGGGATTCCATAAAGTATCTGGGCCGCCTGGTGGACAAACATGGAGTGAGACCAGATCCCGAAGCGGTTGAAGCGGTGCTGACCTGGAAGGCACCTAGAACAGATACACAGCTGATGAGTTTTCTGGGATTCGCAAATTATTATCGAGAGTTCATCAAGGGGTATGCTGACAATATATACCCATGCAGAGGTTGATGAGAAACAAGGGCAAAAAGTTCACCTGGACTGATGAGGCTCAAGTTTCATTTGAAAACATCAAGCGTGAACTTTGCGAGGCACCGGTCCTCGGCATGCCGACAGAGAAGGGGATGTTCGTGCTGGACACGGATGCATCAGTGGTTGCGATATCGGGCATACTTCACCAGGAGCAGGAGTGGAACGGGAGGACGGTTCTTCGTCCGATAGCCTACGGGAGTAAAGTCCTGAGTGATACTGAAATGAAGTACGGCGCGCCAAAAGCGGAGATGTTTGCGGTGATCACTTTCGTGGAAAAATACAGGGCCTACTTGGGGAGTGCTCCCTTCAAGTTACGTGTGGATAACCGTGCCCTTGCCTGGCTGAAGACCTATTCGATGGACCAAAGCTATATTGGTCGTTGGATCGTGCGCCTGGATGGATACCACATGATCATAGAGCACTGTACCCGTGACAAGCACCAGAACGCAGATAGCCTCAGTAAAAAGACAGAATTTTATGAGCGCCTCGAGGAGAAGCAGGCTAACCAATCAGAGATCAAAGACGGGTTTTCCTTTATGGACAAAGAAACCTACGACAAGCTGCCACTTACTAGGTGGTTAGACAAATCAGGACATCCTATACCTGGACACCCTGACCTTCCAGTGGAGACGGCCGCGGAGATAAAGCTTTTAGCCAGAGGCGAGCCCGTTCCGTTGGATCTGCTAGTCCGATCCAACTTGGTACAGCAAGAACTGACCAGGCTGGGTATAAACAGCATCGCTCTATTGAACAGGACGGTGAACGTGGCGCCGGACGTCATGGGAAAACTCCGTGACTTGTTGGACAAGGAAGTGGATAGGCATGATCGTGAATGGATGGAGACAATGCAGCGGTTGACTGTCACCGAGAGAACAGAGAAGAGGCCAGTGTCCATTCGCAGCCGAGGCGTTGAACGGGATTGCAGGTCGATCGTCAACTAGCTGGTGAGCTCGATGCCGAAAGAAGTCTTGTTGAGAACTTCGTTCACTGAATATGGAACATTGAATCAGAACCAAACTACTGAGGAAGTCAGGATCAGGTCGAAATCTAGCTTCACGAGGAGAGTGCACTTCACGGATGCAAAAGAGGAATACGAGCCAAGCCCAGATTGTTCGTCCGTGGACGAGACAATGTCCGGGGAGTCTGACACCTTCGAGCCAGTCAAGGATGACTCGTCTGAGGAGTCAGACACCTTTGAGCCCGTGCAGGACGACTTGTCCGGGGAGAGGTTGACTAGACCACCTAGGGGCAGAATTTTGTCCGGGGAGTCGGGGTCGAAGCGACCGATGGACAGAGTTTTGTCCGGGGAGTCGAGAAACATCTCAGACAACTTGGGAGATGATGTTGGAGAATCAGTCGACTCAAGTGTTGACTCGGGACCCCAGTCCTGGGACAACACTTCTGAAACAACTTCCAATTCCGATGTGTCAGAGATCGCAATTCACTCCTTATTGGTAGACTGGAAGCAGCGTGGGCTGGACCGAGAAACACATCAGGATCCAGACAAGGACAGATACACCTCAGATGAAGAGGGCACTGTGGTAGATAATGCCGCAGACGAGCTCGAACTGATTGCAGTTTCGAAACGCCCAGCCAGATTGCTGCCACATGGTACGGTCGTCCGTAACAATCTGGAACCATCTGTGCAGGAAGCGACGCCTTTGAAAAAGATATGGTGTGTCAAGTTGATGGACGATGCTCATGCTCCGGAGATAATAAGTGGGCAAATGAACGTGGTGAAGACGTATTTGAAAGCCAGGTACAGGCTGTCGGATCTCCTAAGGGCTCAACGAAATGATAGAATGACGAGCAGTCTCAAGAGATGGATCGAGAATGGAGCACCTGACAAGGGAGACTTGGAAGAAGACAGCTACAAAATCCTGAAGCAATTCTACCTGAAGCGAAACGACTTGTTGTACCTGAATAAGGACGGAATCGTAGCCTGTAAGCGCAAGGAGGAGGACAAGGTCCTTTATAAATACAATTCAATAGTGTTACCACAGTTGTACCAGACCGAATTGCTCTTTCGTTCACATGATCAGATGGGTCATCAAGGCGTGGACAAAGTGTACAACAGGATACAAAAACGATTTGAATGGCCGGGATTGAAGAAAGCTTGTGAGAAGTGGATCGCAGCATGCCTGTCATGTCAGCAAGCGAAGGATCCCAGGAAGCTAAGGTTCCCCCTACAGTCAATAGAGTCGTCAGGTTTCAACGAAGTGGTGCAAATTGATCATCAGAAAATCTGTATGACAGCAACGGGCTATAATCAGGTGCTGGTAATGATCGACCATTTTACGAAGTATGCGGAGGCAGCACCCTGCATCACAGCATCGGCAGAAGAAACATGCGATCATTTGATAAATGTGTGGATAGCAAGGCATGGCTGCCCCATCACGTTCCAATCGGACAATGGCAAAGCATTTGTAGGTGACCTCACAAAAGAGTTAATGAAAAGGTCGCAGGTAGCGCAGGCCCACTCGACCACTTATCACCCGCAAACGAATGGCCTAGTCGAGAGGCAGAATCGCACTCTGGTATCCATGTTGAGAGTCTACTGCTCACGCTACATGGATGACTGGGACAAGCACTTGCCGCAAGTGATGGGTGCTTACAACAGTACGGAGCATTCCACCACGGGAATAAGTCCGCACATGATGTTAACGGGTCATGAAAAAGCGCGCCCGTTGACGTTTTTCTACCCTGAGCATGAGGGGAAGAGGACAGCACCGCAAACGTACGTGCGGGACGTTATTAGAAGACAACAGGACCTCAATGACTTATGCAGGAGGAATACGCAACAGGCGCAAATTAGAAAAAAAGGAGGTTTGATAAAAGGACAGCCGATGCAAAAGCCTACTCAGTTGGCGATTACGTCTGGGTGTTCCAGGAAGTGGTTCCACCAAAAGGAACCAAGAAACTATTAAAGAAATGGCGTGGTCCATTTCAGATAACAGAGGTGCACTAAGGAGGTCGTTTTTATCGACTGAGCACTGGAAGAGCGGCTCATTACGAGAACATCAAACCACACAATGCCTCGTCAGAGGATTGGTGCATCCCAGCGGACATGCAAGAGGGAGACTATTTAATAGTGGATCCTGCTTGTGAAAAGAATGAAAGGGGTACTCGCGACAAGAACGACGGGAATGAGGTGGTGGACGATTGCGATCTACCACTGGATCTCGAGTTGACTGAATGAGTAGAGGTGGACGATGAAACTCTACCCTATGCCGAAGAAGACTGGGATTGCCCGGAACAAACCGAAATCGACAAAGGAATACAGCCTGACTTTCCTCTCACCATGGAAACACGCCAAAGCAAGAGAGGAAAAAACCAGAAGAGATACAATCCGTATGGCGAGGACTTCGTTGTAGACCGGATAGTAGTGAGTGATGTCATAGACTCGCTGGTGGGACTGGACGAAGTGGCGATGCTAGAAGAAATCGACCTTGTGAACGATATGGATCAAGATTGGATCGACGATCGATCAGAACCGGAAGTGGAGTTCGAACCAGAAGCGGAACAGACTCATGAGCAAGAACAAACAAACTTGCGCGTGCTCGAATGGCTCCACGATCTGCCGACAGATCCAAAAGAGACGATCCTGACGATTCAGGACGTCGATAGAGACGGCGTCAAATACATCAGTCATGACAATACCGAGTCCAACTGGGTCGCCCCAGATGGTCCTCTACGTGTTCCACAATCCAACCTCGGTCTCCTAGACTTTGGGCGATCGACGGGGACGTCAATGGATATTTTTGTCCGGGGAGTGGGGGTAGGACTCACCCACACCGAAAATCTCATAATAAAAAAATTGAAATCGGCAAGAGAAACCGGAGAACTAGAGACAGAGGGCGAGAATGCTAAGAAACCACCTTTTGGACGAATCTTTGAATCGTATTTTGATCTACCGAACCACTATTTGAACAATATCGTCATAACGGACAGCGATTTCATACTCACGGAACGCACGTGCGCCATAGCGATAACGGCGGACGTAAGTTTCAAAACAGCACTAGCGGCCGACTTTAAAAGAGAGTACAAGAATATCGAGTTTTTGTGGAAACAGAGGCCTGGTGTAGGAGGGATGATAGCGTTGCCCCCTGTTGCATCACAGATACCAGGGAAATATTTGTGTTTTTTGGTTACGAAAGCTACTGATAGGCAACACGTGAATCCGGAGAGCTTGGTATTGGCCTTGACTCGACTTAGGGATTTCCTGGTTGAGAGAGGTGTGACCTCTCTCTCGTTACCAGTTTATGATCCCAATAGAGGGAAGCTAAACCCTAGAGAGTTGTACGCTCTTGTGCATGTGATATTTTCAGAGACTGACATAGAAGTTTACTTACATAAAAAATACTATCTGAGTATATGCTAAGAATTGCGCTCGGCGATAAGTGGTTTTTATTAAGTTATTCGATAGGAATTAGAGTCAAGTTTTAGGTTAGGTTAGGTTTTAGGCACAGTATTAGGGATTATGTTTTTATGTGATAGTATAGGTGTGTGATGTTTATGTGTCTATGCTATGCAATTGTTATGATAGGTTTTATGTTTGTGTCATAAAAGATCTGGGGCACTCCAGGTCATCAAGGTGACAGCGCACATTCGTGCTACTTTGACAAAGGCAAAGGTGGACGATCCACCTTGGTGCTAAATTTTAAATCAGAATTGTGAAAAGAATTTCAATGAAGAGTTTTAAAGAATTGATTGATGTTGTATCCAAAAATGATGGTTCTAAATCGCGACTTGTTTTTTAGATCTTGATTGATCAGAAATTGTTTATTGAATTCATTGAATCAAAAGAAGAATCCACACGCCGACAAGAATCAACACGATAAGAAATGGCTGACACGAACGAACTCATGGAATTCCTCTCAGCGAGTCTAGGAGCAACTCTAGACGAGATCTATCAGCGGCTGATCGATTGTGATTTCACACGAGAAGACCCGGGGTTGGCGATGTTTGTGGTCGCACTCCTCAATGCACTAGGAAGAGAGGGTCGAGGGAATCGCCCTACAGAAGTCGTGTTGATGTTGGCCTTCGGTGAGTCCGGGACCGCCGAGAGAGGCCGAAACCGATTGATGAGATGGAAGCGTGGAGAAATGTCTGGCCACGACCTGGCTCGTGAGCCAGGACTAGGTGAACAAAGGGACCACCGGCTAGGTGAGATGCCCTTACCCGTCCAACCTGCGCAGCCACTCATTGGAGCGAAGAGACAACGTGATGGGCCAGGCCCGTCACACTCTGTCGACTCTCCAACAGCTGCTCCTCCCCTGAAGAGAGTGAGAGTGAGCGAGATAGAGATCCAGACGTCGGAGACGATTGAGACACTGGAGAAGAAGGAGAGAGATCAGAGTGAGCTGTGTGCCAAACTTCAGGAGTACAGGGCGATAGCTCGAGAGAGAGACGAATGGAAAAAGAAGTTTGAAGATCTGCAGGTGGCCTGCAAGGAGGATGAAATAAAGCACCTGAAGGAGCTGTATATGGCGAAGGTGAGCCAAGTGTCACCGGAAATCCTGGCGAGCATGAGATCCTCGGAGGGATCCAACGACACACGCCCCAGGAAACAGCGCAGGAGCTGTGCGCATCGAGAGGACCTGAGGTTCTGGATTTGCGTGCATCAAGGAGGCCCGAGGCTCCTCAGCAGACACGACCGTCTGCTTCGAGTCAGAGGTTCACGATACCAGACCCTTCTGACACCTATCTAGCTCCTCAATTTCAGGAATCATTTAACCAAGTGGCCAGAGCCGCAATGGATGAGATCAACAGAGGCACTGAGCGGACACTGGTTAGGATCGTTCCTTCCCAACGTCGTGATCATTCATCAAATAGCTCGGAGCGAACAACCCGCACGATAGCGTGTTCTGCGCCTGGTGGAGTCTTTGAGAAGTCTCGCGTGGTAGACATCAGGAAGAATCTGATGGCACGTCATCAGTTCACGCAAGTGCCAGCCGAGCATCCTCGAGCCTGCCTGAATGACATGAGCTGGAACCCCGCCACGAACGACCAGGTAATTCCCCCAGGGAGTCGCCATTTGATCATTGGAGACAGTTTGGTGAGAGATCTGAAGGAGATCTTCGTCTATGGTCAGACTACCATTCTGTCCTTTGGAGGAGCCTCAGTGGCTCAGGTCATCAAAATGATGGAGTTCCAGAGCGAGGATCATTTGGATACATTAATAATAATGCTGGGGACCAATGACGTCTCGAGAGCCCCCGTGACTCCGGAGAACAAGTGGGAACCTCTATTGGTGTGTCTCTTGAACGAATTGAAAGAAAAGTACAGACCCAAGCTCGTGATCCTGTGCACGATACCACCAAATCCTTTGGTGGGCACCATAGCTGCAGATTTCATGAATGGCAACGTGACGCGGTGGAATGAAATGACCCGCAGTCTGGTGAGAAACAACCCTGGCGAGTTGCGACTCCTGGATCTCGAAAATATGCTGCGCATGACTGACCACATCGCGCTCACTTAAGATGGAGTGCACTTCAATACCCAACGAGGGAGGCATTGGATTAACGATGTGTTTCAGACACAATTGAGGGAAGCGGAGCAAGAGTCGAGGGCGACCGGTTCTTTGGCTCGGACCAATTCGACCGGAGGGAGTAGAATAAGGGCAACCGTGCCCGAATCCCTCGCCAGCCGTCTAGGGCCCTTGGCAACGGAGACGGTTGGAGCCGTAACCGTCGCTCCGAGCTCAAACGTGAGAGACAGGCTAGGGACTGCTCCTCCTCCCAGGCCGCAATCGATTGGAAGCCGACTCGGCAGATCGGTGGAACAGAACAACAGGAATAACTCCCAGACCGCGTCTAGGAGGAACGATTCGCCTGCCACGACAAATCCTGCTTCGACAGCAGGACCGTCTGCAAGTACCGTGCCAGCGGAGGGAATCGAATCAGGCAGCAGGCTGCTTTGGAATAGATCAGATCCTAGTCATTGGGGTCAGTATAAGACGGACATGTCGGCGAAGTTGAACATGAATACCTTGACGTGTCGGGAGGATGCAATGAGAATGACTGGCGGAGAAAGTCCCACAGTGTCGCGACTTTATCGGATACCGGGCGTGGATTGGCTGCTAGCAGAGCAGGAGAAATTCAGCTCATCGACCTCACTCCGACATGTAGACCTGGATGGATTACCTCATGACAATACCTTTGGACCTCTAAACACCCGGTCACTCACCGACGTTCGAGATAGGACCCGGGAAAGGACACCACCTGCTCGCAAGGGCAAATTCCAGACGGAGAACAAGCCCAACAACAAGCATCACAAGATGTACAGACAATTTGCTAAACCACCCGGTCAGACGCCTGGCGAGTATTCGAGGGACTACCCCCGAACTATAACAGTGGTTGGAGACGATAAGAGATATGGGAATCTGAAGGACCCAGTAGGCGATGGCCTTTTTGCAGCTTATGATCCCTTGGACATGAAGGCTGCAAAATATCTGATTGTGGCCGGCTCCGATTATCTCTACACGCCCCGTTCTCTCTTTTGGCCCGATGTGATCTTCTTGACGGCGCCTAAACTGGACTGGGGACAGGCGATAGGCATGATGATAAGTGTACGAAGGGTGGTCAGCATGGAGCCGCAGGTGATAGTGGTTGCAGGCTCAAATGATCATCTACAAAGCAGAGGCTTATTGTCACGTCTGACGGATGGGTCGATCCCGAGTAACGAGGTTATAGGGGAGGCGATAATGACACTGCTCTCGGCGATGGCCGAGGTAGAGGCAGCAGCAAGACAACGCTTCACCATGAATGTGGTGAAGGTGGTCTTTGTATTGTCACCAGGCTACGCTGCGTTGCCAGAACCCCTTCAATTTGTGTACACAATGGTCACAACGATAGCAGAGGGGATATTTAACGTGATAATTCCTGTCCCGAACAGAGTAGTGGACCCGGACAATTACTATCCGTCCCGATCTGAGCTTCCCGCCGTTTGGGCTGACATTTCGAATGCCATACAGGGGCTCAGAGATTGTAGCACAACTCGGTTGGTGCTAGATGAAGTTCTGGGGTTGGAGCTGTCCAACTTCGCCAGATTACTGAAGTTAAGACCAGGGGTAGATGACGATCATCTGTTAGTACAGCAGGTGGCTGATGATCTCTGGTTCAGACAGATGGATCATGCAGAGAATGAGCAGGGAAGGATGATCAGAAAGAACATGACGTCAGCGGAGGAGGACCTCATGGCAATGGCTTTGCGTACGAAGCCGCACAACAACATATGGTTGTATCTGTCACCAAGGCTGTGCACCTTGGGTGAGGACGCGTTTGAGCATGCGCCGGCAATAATTAAAGAAATACACGTGTATCTGAAGAATCTATTTGATGCCCGGGAGTTGGCTGGAGGCAAGATGTTGAAACTGATGCAAGACGTAAACACGATGTCGCTGGACAAGTTCCAAGCTGACGTGCTGGCCACGAAGGCACAGTATGAACGATCAGATGCTATCTTGGGAGGAATGGGAGTGGGATGGACGCCATCTTTCCTATCGACATGCTATCCGAAGGCATCTAGGAACCTGATCGCGAGTTTCGTCAAAGACATCAGGAAGTTGTCGATTGGCCTGGTGCTAGCCTTATACGTGACATTTGGTCATGAAAACTTTGTGAAAGGACCGGCAAACCTCTTTACCCAAGCATTGGCAGATTTGAGATTGGATGGACTCCTGACTCTGATTGCCATGACCTACGGTCGACTGGGAGACTTGCTTGTGCTGTTGCGTTACCCTGAACAACTACAGGGACCCAGTCGTGAGTTCAATGCACAGTTGGAAACCGCCTCGCTCAAGATGATGAAAGACTGGAGGACTCTCCTGCTTCAATACCTCTTGCAACAGAACAGAAGCGTCATGGGAGAAGACAAGGTGGCGACGAACGCAGGCGAATGCAAGCAGTATTGTGGCATGCCCTTACCAACGGACTTGGCTGTCATGATGCGGATTGATCCGTTGGCTCTGGTCCACGGACTGAGGGAATTCGTCACAGTGGTGTATGGACCGGTGATGTCTTTTGCGTTCCCGGATGTGCAAGTTAAAGCGTACAGGAATTCAGTGTTATACGTCAACCTGGTCTCAGTAGTGGATTGTTCCGTGCTGAATTGGGTAGAGCAGAGTGAACTGAGAAAACTGGCTAGCGACGATAGGCTGTTCGGAAGAATAGCAGAGCCAGGCTGGGTGTTGATGGACTTCAACAACCACTTCAAATGCCGAATGGGCCGTGAGGATCTGTCCCACATCCAGTTTAACCCAAAACTTTGGAATTTGAGACCAGTGGTGAAAGATACGGGAGAGGCTGTGGGAGTACCTCAATTGCCAGGAGCCTATGCCCACGCGAAAGAGAATCAACAAACATGGCTTCCTGGGTCCAGGCCGCTGCCGGACCAATGCCCTCGATATCCACCGATAAGGAGGATGTTGTTGGGAGTCACATCTCCCATCATTGCCCCTCGTATCGGAGCAGCTCGTGACGCAGAGAAGAGAATGTTGAAGTGGAGTGGAGGGATGGAGCCGCGCTTCATCAGCTGGAACGCTGCCGCCGCGCATACGTTTGACTTCTCATGCCCCGATGCCTGGAGCAGGAAAAAGATCAAGGCACTGCCCTCCAGGAGACCAGAGGTCTCGGCTGAAACGTGGAACGAAGTGTATTCTTCCGCGGATGACTTATCGAGACTGAAGTGGTCAGGAGAAGCGAAAGTAGTGATGCTGGAGGTGGCAAGAGAGAGCAGAGGAGGCTCATATATAACGATAGAAGACCTGGCCCCGCATGGCGAGGAGTTGGTAGAATTCCTGGTCGATGATGAATTGTTTTATCACGCAGGAGACATGGCCGTACCGGCTCGGCCGGATTCGGGCGTGAACGCACGACAAGGACCCTCGGGACCTAAGCCGAGACCTGACACGGACGACGATGAATTGATGGATCAGGACGATAACGATGACGGGACCGGAAGTAAGACGGAGAAACCGGGAGAGACCGATCTAGGAGCGTTGGAAAGGGACTTGCTAGAATACCGGTTCAGTGAAGACGACGATGGGGAAGTCGATGGGAGTTTATTGTTGATGGCACCATCGTCCTTCATGTCTCCTACAAAGGAGGCGTCGGCCGATCTATCTCCGATAGACCCAATAAGCCAGGCTAGAGAGTGCCGAAGCAGGGATCCGCAGAAACTGCTTCATGAATCACCGAGGAGGAGGAAAATCGAAGAGTCGATGAAGATATCGTTTCTCAGCACGTTAGCAGAAGAGGAATGGGAAAGATATCAAATGGAGCTGGAAGGCAAGATAGGAGCAATCTGGAGCCGAGTGAATTTTATGGAGAAATCATGGGACGTGATAAGGCGATATGGGACGCAGTCCATAATGAAGGTGGGATTGAACCAACCCATCATGCGTGAGGTCCTGGAGAAAATAGTGAGCTCCATGGAGTCGGATGTTCTGACCGAGTCAGTAACAGAAGACAGTGCCGATGATCAGCATGTTGCAAAGAAATTACCTGTCAGACGAGCCAGGAAAGGGCTGAAGCGACTAAAAGGGAAAACAGGAAGTCGAGCCATGAACCCGAGAGTGGTGAAGTCGAGAGCCAGCGCAGTGGTGACCTCTTTAACGAGCGCAGGTCGTTCAGGCGAGAGCGGGCAAGGAGATAGCGCAACGCTGACAGGGGGAGAAAAAGAGAATCTGATACCCCCTATGCTCTTGGCAGGTCTGACCGTAACCGCCACTAGATCGAAGAAGACGGCGCGAACCCTGGCGGACACTAAGTTAGAAATGGAAATCATCAGTCAATGTGGATCTGGAGGACTTGAAGATTATAGGCCCTCGCGAATCAACATGGCCAAGTTGAAACTGGAAGGACAGCTCGACGTGGTCGAGTACAGTCGAATAACTGTGCCGGAATCGGTCCACATGGGAGATCCGGCAGGGGGTTATGTGGAGATGTTGAAAGCGAGGAACTCCGCGAGAGGGCACCTGATGGCTTGGAGCGAGAAGCGAGCCATGCAAGAATATCTGAAAGGGCTTACGGAGAACTCTAACTTCAATCGAAGAGAGTATGGCACAGTGATGTCATCAGAAGCGAATGAAATTGGATTGGAAAAACTGCTAGAGATTTCTTGGAGGGCGGCCCTCCAGAAATACTTCGATGAGACGATGAATGCACCTGCGAAGTTAGCAGCATACCTGGCTCATCCTTGCGTGAGAACTGATCTGCAAGTACGGTTGGCTTGGTGCCTGATGGGCATCAAAAAGGCGGAGTATGAAGCCAGTAATGATTCGAGATCACGAGAACAAGAGCTAGAATTGTTGGAAGCTCTACAAGCATTGATTTCGAAAGACGATTCAGCGATAGCATGGGCTAAGCGTAAGGATGCCCTTTGCTTTGTCAGGTTCGTGGTGGATCGTATCCCCACTCCTGTGTTGGGAGAATGTATAAAGATCATTCGGCAAAAGGGAGTTGATTGTGAAAGCAACTTCCTTAGGGCACTCCTAGAGCTATATCAGGACATGCCATTGACCGTGCCAAGCAAGGAGTCGAATGATATGGAAAGCTATCGCAAGTTGGAAGAGGTGAGAAGATACTCCAACAAAGAATTGAAAGTGAGCCGAGAGTTGATTGAAGCGGTCAGAGGACAAAAAGAGTTTGCAACACTAGGGAAACTGAAGTCGTTCCAATATGTGTCTGGCATACCGGGGATGGCGTATAATCCCTTCGTGAACGAAGAAGCCAGGGAAGCGTACTTCGACTATGAGCAAGTCACAGTGCTCAACTTCTGGGTTGAACGAATTAAGGAAATCGGAATGCTGATGGTGGAACAACCCAAGCTGGGAATTATTTTGGAAGAACGAGTGGTCGAACCCTCGATTCCCGAGCTAAAAGGGCAAGTGAGTTTTGATTGTGGTTCTTGGGACGGTCCCTTGAAAACCAGTCTAGTAGTGATGTGGGAACTCATGAAGCCTTCCTGGTGTCCCCATCCTAACGCAGGCTTAATCTGGGACAAGACCGCGGATATCATGTTAGACCGGGATGATGATGCGAGTTTACATGATCTGGCCATGATACATCACCTGCTGGCCATGAAATTGACGAAGAGGAAGAGCAACCCGTCCACGGAGCTGTCCGAGGAAGGTACACCGAGTAATTGGTTGAAGCAAGGCACATGCTTGGCTCAACACAGTGGGATGGAAGGACATGTTTATAACCTGGGACACTGCCTGATTACGCTGAGCGAGCAGCATCGACAACTGGCACGACTGTACGGGAGATTGAGCATGTCAGATAAGAGTGCCATGGAGTTGGTCGCGGACTGCCATGGGGTGACGGACGTAAACCTGATCACAGCCTTGGGATTTTGTAGCATGACGAGTTCGATAGAATCGCTCGAGCGCCTGGAGCGTGCCCATGAGCTAGTGACGTCCCTCAGCGTGGAAATATTCCCTGGAGCATTGCAGACAGAGCAGAAGATTGGAGGCTGGCGAGAAGCTCTAGAAAATGAAATGAATCTGAAGGATAGTGAAGCCTATCACAGACCTACTGGTTCAAAATATATGGTGGGTTCAAGCTCCGCGCCATATTGTAATAGCAAGTATCCTACGCACATGGTGGTAATGGATGCGAGGACGCAACAAGTGTTGGTTGACCAACTTTTCTCTGTGCCAAAGTGCGTGAGGTTGGCCAGAATGTCAGAAAGGTCATATGACTTGTTGGCAAAGATCTTTCGGGCAGTCCCGAAGAGATCCGAAGGCGAGTTGCAAGACGTTGTGGGTGAAGAGCTCATGAGACTGAACGAAGGTAACGTGAGTGAGTTCCAGAAACAGAAAGCGAGTGGAGCGTTACCCACTGAATTCCCTACCATAGAAGAGAAAGACGATTTACATAGAATTCTGATGGAAGTGGAACAGTTGCTGGGAGCCTCAGGGTATCGGACCCGAAGGAACATAGTGAGAACCCATGGGGAGTATCCTTGCCACTGCTTGGCGCAGACGTTGTGGTACCCCAAACGCGGGAATCTGATCCTAGTATGGGACGTGGAGGAATTGTACTCCACGGGGTTGCCCGATCAGAATCAACAAGTGGCAATGGTGGTGGTTAGCGCCATGCTAGCAGTGAGATGGTTGGAGGCTAACGCGGACACAAGTCAGCAGGAGACGGCCGTGCCGACTCCTGAGCAGTTGATCAACGCGAATATGAGTCATGAATTGGATCTTTTCAGAACCACCTGCAAGGTTCTGAGGATACCTAAAGCCATTGAAAAAATATGGTCAAGGCAAAGATTGATGCCTTGGTTCCGTGCAGTGATGACATCTTGGATGTACGAACGCGCGAAGCGTCACATGTCAAAGAACACGGAAGCCTATCAATCTTTCCAGCTAGATATAGGACCAGGAGCCTATAAACGAGCATTCTTGACGCACAGAAACGCGGTCACCACAGCGGTAAAGCGGGTAGCTGGAACGCCTTGTGTTACTGAAGAGGAGAAGAAAGAGGTCTTAAGAGCTGACCTAGAACGAAACGTGAGCCTATGTCTTCACAACAGCTTTTGCAGGAACCGGGAGCAGAAGGTGAATGTGGACTTGCTACCTTGTTGCAAACCGAGGCTGCTGGAACAGGAGGGTTGGGGCACGGCCCGCAACTCTCTGGACATGTTAGAGAAAGTCCTGGAAGACAGTGACGCTGAACATCAGGATGGAGAAATGATGGAATAAAGATGACCAAAGAAGAGAAGAGAGGGAGAAAAAACTTGATTGTATTTGTGTGCTAAAACTTAAACCAATCAACCAAGTTTTGATTATTGAACTTGTGAAATTTTTTGTTTTGATCTAGTTTGGTCAGACCAAACTTTGAAAATGTTGCAATTGTTAAAATTGTTGAAATTATTGATTTTAGTTACTACTATCTATGTATGTATATAAGGAACATAGGTGAGTATATTTACCGATTTATTCACGACTGAAGTTTTTAACCTGTGTAAGACACAAATTCACTGTGTGGCGACATGGTAAGTTTGAGTAAACTCGCTCGAGAAGGGTGGGTAACTCAAGAACTTTCCTAGCCACAGAGTTTCTTAGTTTTAATATTGAAAGGACCGCATAGATGACTGATTATACTTGGTGAGTGAAGTTAAGTTAATTTTAACGGGTGCGTGGCCGTGCCACGTCCCACTTTTTAATCAGAGGCGAAAAGAAGTTTTATGGCGAGATGACGTAAGTAGTCAGAAAAGAAATTTTACCTAGGACACTCCTCATGGTGCAAATTTTGTGAAAATGTTGAAAGGCAGTGAGATGTAGTACGATGCCATTTGTGAACACGTAGTGAGTTGAGGTGTGGTAGATAAATTTCAATTTCTTATGCGATTTGTAAGAAAACTGGATAACTACTTGACGATAATTCGGTGTTATGCGATCAATAGGGACTTGTCCGGGGAGTATGTGCCATTCTGCCAGATGACACAGCACAACCTTCCGGCGACATAAAAAAGAGTGACAAAAGGCCTTATGAACAAAAAAGTGTTGCGACGGAGGGCCAGAATGTTCTAGAATTTTTTTTATTTTAAAATTTCGATTGGAAGAAGAACATTTCTGAGAAATAGAAAAAAGACGGCCATTTTGAATAAAAAGACGAAAAACAGAACCACGATAGAGATTGTGAAGAACAGTCGAGCAAGAAAATTACGAAGCCTCTTATCGTGGCAATAACACACGATAAGAACCTTAGCGACGGATTTTTGTGGAGAAGGAGGCTTCAGTGGGGGAAGAAATATACCACGGAACCCTCCCGGGACACGAAATATAGGAGATAAGAGTGTTATCTCAAGAATATCACGGGAGCGGAGGCTTGGTCCCCCAGAGACGGTCTATGTGAAGGGACTGTGTAGACTGACTATATAGCTGCTATAATGTCATAGATCTTAATTAACACCGTTATTATTTAATATTTCAGAGCATGAGTAGCTAGAAAAAGGAAAGGGTCAATCCATCTCTAATGGATTTAATATAGAACTGTCACACAAAAACATGTTAAAATAGGTTGTTCGAGCCATGTTTTTAATGACAATCACGTAGTCTGAGGATCCGAGACTCAGCTATGTGGTTGTGTTCGCATGTAAACGAAAGCTGATCAAAAGTCGTTTGACTGATGGCCTAAAAATGGTAACTTTTTACTTTGCCCTAGACAGACCAGAAAATCAACTGGCAAGGTCGAGACGGTGAAAAACGAGTAGAATTAAGGTAACTGACGTCTGCCAGTCGTTAATAGGTACTTTTTCTACGCTCCGTCGCTGTGTGATATTTGGGCGAATGTTACAGAGTCCGACATCTAGCCACAAGGGTCGATTAACACATCAAAGGGGACTCGCCAGTAGGGCAATACTTGTTAGAATGTAATAAGGGGGTAGGAGGTACTGCTCTGCTGAAATCACAGATTAAAGAACAAACAACCAAAACTCATAAGCTGCTCACACCAGATACTTTGCATATTTGGAGGTAGAGGCCGAGAATTAACACGCGATGAATTCAGGAGCCGGGAATTAACACTTAAGTTATAGTCTATATATAACATGACTAAAAGTGAAGAAACATGACAGAATCAAAAATAATCCCAAACCGAAATTTATAACCATGAAAAAACAAAAAACTAAAAAATCTAAGAAGTTTACTGGAAGAGGTTATTAATGATTACGTAATTTATTTGTAATTACAAATGTTTAAAGTTGATTGGTCAAAAAATGTTAAAGCATTTTAGACATGTTTCTCATTTTTCAGATCTTTGATCGTTCTGTCAATATTGTAAAAAAAAATTTAATCCTCATGATGCACTAAATCTGCGAAAACGTTTGAATTAACTTTGTAAATCAATTACTTCAACTTGACTGACACGTTCTTTCTCGGCTTTGGCTCACTAGTCGCATGATGAATGTCGTTGACACCTTTCGATTGAGTTTTATTTTCGTCACGTTCAGGAATTGCAAGAAAAAAAGTCTTGGCTCGTTGACAAAAAGTTCGCAAGTTCGATAATTTTGTCAGCTGCTAAAAGCCCAGGGCTATCAGTTGGCGTTGTATAGTGGTAGAGTTCGTTACCACCAATGAAGAGGATTATTGTATCAAACAGGTCTTTCAGGTGGAAGTAGTCGTAAAAGTGATTTGCACTTGCACCAGGTAGCGATAGGATATTCAGGTGTACAGCTTGCACTAATCTTGTCACTAATATCCCTCCATTGAGGGCCTTCCTCACAACATTTGTAACTTCATATCATATAAAATTATTTAATAAATGGATCAAAGGTCCACTGCTGTCCAAAGAAACAAATGGTGTTTACTTGAGTTCTAACCATATTTTATATCTAGATTGGGGGATATTTTGGTGGTAACCTTTAAGATGGAACACGATCTCGATGTCCCATTTCTTGAGTGAACGGAATTGGCTCCGACAGATTGAGGTGCAAAGGCACAAGATGTAGTGTCCCTGGCCCTTGAGCCAATGGTTATAGTTCCTGTTTCTCTTAACCTCGTGTGTCACTTTAGTGGACGACTTGCACTTCTAAACTTTCATTTTAGATTGTGTTTTGAAAATTTTGCTGAAATTTGCAACATTTTGTGAGTGAAAGTTTTGAGTGGAAGACTTACGGAATTTTGTCGAGTTTCCATGAATCAGTTTGGAAGTTACCTGGTAATTGTTTTAGTAGACAAGTTGATGTTTAATTGAAGTAGTAGCAAAATGTCTTTTAATGAATGTTTAGGCGCAAATATCAGTGTCAACTCCTAAGCATAACAAAGTTGGACCATCAAAATCTAATAATGCACTCTTCGTTAGCTCTAACAGAGCCAAGGCTAAGGACCCAGACCCTGCTGATAGCGATAGCAATGATGAGAACCAGGATCCGGGGCAGAGGCATCTCGTGTCCGTCTGTTCTCCAAGAAAGGGTCGTCCAGTCGACTCGACGCTAGACGAGTCATACTCTAGAAGTTCTCGAAGTCGATGGAATGAAACTGCCGAGGTGATGGACTTCGATGAACTTCCTCTGTTTAGAGCAACACCTCCATCGGATGATGAAACAAACGCCACTGCTGTGACTTTGGATTATTTTGTCCGCAGAACAACTCTCGAATTCCCAGCCATTCTGCCATGGAAAAATCGGAAAATGCCGTTGAAGTTCGAGAATCCAGCAGACGTTGAGCAGACCGTCGAGTTTAAAAAATGTCCGAACAAGAAAGGGTTTTCTCTTTTGAGAGTTTTTAACAGCGATGTCGTTGAAAGCAATTGTGTGAAAAGTGAGGAATCCTATATCCTACGTGTTCCTGCCGGGATGTCAGTTGTACAGTATTTACAATTTACACCACCACCTGAGTCTGCTAAAACTGAAGTTGTGAAAAGCTACGGCGATGTGTGGTATTTCTATGTGAGCGCAAGTTACTGGTGAGAGCCTGAACTAATACTTTAACACTAAAATTTGTTTTATGAAATTCATTTGTATTATTTTCTAATACAAAATAACTTATCAATCGAAATGGCAAAAACAGCGGTCAAAGTAGTCTTTTCAATCGCTTTTTTATTTCATTAGTTCCAATCTTGGAACTTATGGAAACTTTGGTATCAAAAACAAAGACAAACGCGAGCCTGAAAAAGCGTTAAGTTGATGCGCTTTTAAGGATGAGCGCTGTTGAAAACTGGAACAGATACGAATATTTGATTTAATTGATTTTTGTTTTAGGGTCAAATTGGTACTTGTGGCGAAAGTCTTGCCGGTTCCGAAGAAGCCTAAAAAGGTGGGTGTGATTCAATTATCGAATTTGCTTTTTGGCTAAGAAACGGTTTACATAACGAGGTTGTTTTATAACACAGCTCAGATCAAAATGTATTGTTCAATAAGCAAGTGTTAATCGTAAAATTTTTTCCTGTAAGCGAATCGAGTTGTTGAAAAACGTATTTCGATTGAAATACTGCATCATTTCGCAGGTTGCCTAAGAACGCTCCTCGGCTGAAATACTTCCACCTCGGCATTTACTAGCCACATTGTTTTCTTGAGTTTTGCTCTATATGTTTTCAGGTTATAAAGGTTCAATCTATACAGGTTCTAGCGGTTTGTCGAGGGCTATATCCTTTGGATATATTCGAGTGATTTCTTCTCAATTATAATTGAATTTACTTTAAAAAAAGTGTTCCAATTATTGAAGGAAGTGAGAATATATATGCTTGGGGTGGGAATTTAGACCAATTTTCAAGATTTTTCTCGGGGGATCGATCCCTGGATATGTGGGGGCGTACCAAGTTGCGCACCACTGTAATAACCTGACACGAGTGTAGCTAAACTGCTCGTTTTATACTTTGATGTTGAATCGGTCTCTTTTTAAGGGTTTACATGCATGCAATAAACAGTAAGTTTTCATACGAAATCGTTCGGTGGTTTCGGTGGTTTTGTTGTAGGGATTGCTATGTGCTTGCACAGTAAAGTTTTCTATATGTTTTCGTTTTGTTTGAAATTAAAAAAAAAATTAATTTCACTTCATTTAATCGGCTGAAATAGAGTCCAGAAAATTTTCATACTTCGTTTTTCATTGATTTGATTCCCATTCCATTTTTTTTTGAAGGTCATTAGACAAGGAGAAAAAGTTTCATACATTTCTTATAACATCGTTAAAAAAAAATTTCTTATTTTTTAGATTCTAACTTTTCTGTAATCGAGTCCGAATTTCATTTGTGAAGTTCTAGAAAATTTATCTTAACTTGTAAATTGGAAATATTTAGCACTTAATTTTTTAAGTGCAAAAGAACGAAATTATCGTCACTTATATAAGTCGTGATTAATTTTTTTCGTGTTTGTTTTGAAAAACAGTCATAAATGTTGTTCACGCACATGATTGGTTTTTCGCGGCTTGGTTTTTGATTTCTCAAGTTCAATTCTTTTCCTGTGAACAGGTAGGTAAAATCTATCGAACAGAAAAAGATTACGATAAATGTGAATGATTTCCAGTTTCAAAAATGGACATTAATTCTCCTAATAATGTAATTTGAAGAAAACTTTGAAATATAAGCACTTTCTGAACCTCATAGAGCTTTCTGCTAAGTTCGAAAGTTGAAAAAGTTCAAACATTTTCAATCGTGTATTTTTTCGGTTCTTTTCAATCTCTCTCCAAACATCTTTTGGCTATTTCGTTCACATTTTCTGATTTATCTCTTTTGCTATACATTAATTAGTTTTTTGTCCTTCTTGGTGATTGAATTCATACATTCCTTTTGATCTACTTTCTTTTTCAGAGCTAAGTTTTCTTGCTTTTAGAGAAATTTTTTATTAGAAACTGGCAAATAGATCTTTTTTTTTCTACCGCATTTTAATTCTGTCTTTCTACACTAACGTATTTTAAAAATTGAATTTTCATAATTTCTTATTGACGGTGTTGCGAAGCTCCGCTTTGCCTATGTGTTCGAACATGAACAAACTTTTGTATAACGAATTTTGTGCTTATTACTTGCATTAGTTTGTGCATAACAAAGAGCACTTAGTAGCTTTGGCAATTCAATAGAATGTGATTTTTTTGGTGGCTGATGTTCGGAGACAGCCAGGCGCTACGGCGCAGTTGTAAAAACATTGTAAGGTAACATCGAGATAGGGAGTTGTAATCATTTAGGGAGGAATTTTTTCAAAACCAAATTATTTAATTTAATTCTCGCATTTTAAAGCTCGTTATTCTTTGGTCGTGGTTCGCATCTGTTTTTCCCCGCCTCGATTGAATTAGCTATTATTTTAATTTTAGTATCTAAAATAAACTGAGTGGTCAGTGATGGGTAAAACGAAAAATATGTCTTGCTGCTCGAGACAGAAGAATCGTTTCAAGAAATACAGTAATTTATAAAAATGAAAAGACGGAAAAATTTTGGGTTGTAGTATATTCCCTTGACGCTCTAAGTTGATTTCTCTTCTTAAGGTTGATTTTTGTTCCGACATTTGTAACGAAAGAACCCGAATATTTGTGCTCGGGGTGTTTTTTTTTTCTTCAGACAAATTTCGGCTTTTGAACTAGCCAATTTTGACGGAATTTTAAAAAATCATTCAAAAGGTATTGTTGTCTTGAGCTTAAATTTGAAATGATATTTCACATGTGATCATTTTTTGTAAAATTATGGGTGTTTAAAGAATACCAATTTGGGACAATTAACGCGCGATAATTTTCGCGATATCAACGCGTTAGCGGAGATTCAATCCGTCTTAGAAGTAGTTTCAAATTGGTTGAAAGGATTTTATTTGCCATAATTAGTTTGTTACTAGGAGCGAAAGTTATTACTCTGTACTTTATATGGCTTGTTGGGTGTGTGACTTTCACAAAAAATCTGAAGTTAAAAAAATCATTTTATTTTCGTTACATTTTATTTTATCATGTTATTACTGCTCCATAGACCTTTAGAGGCAGTCGGAACATTGAAGGATTCGCCCTAATACGAGCAGTTTTGTTAAGACTAGCGAACGCTTGCGTTGTTACGTCTGTTTCAGCATTATTGTTTAGCCTTTGTTTCAAGAAAAAATGGTGGTTTTGTATTCACTGCTAACTGAGCAGTTACTGCAAGCTTGAGTTGGTTGACAAATTTGTATAGTGATTAGCTTTACGGTGATTTTTTTTTCAATATATCTCATTAGTCAGTCATTTTTGGTCACTTAGAGATCATAGACAACTGTAAGTTGTCTATGTTGTTAAAAAGTTTCTTCAGAGCACTTAGTTCGAGATATTGAGTTTTTCAGAAAGTCGTAACATTTATTCGTGATCAAATTTGATTTATGTTGTCAAAAAAGTATCCATCCTTGCACTTGCTAGCATGCGAGCGGTGAGTATTAGTACGGACTTTCTTTTTTTCCAACCTAACTTGGTTCATTTATTTGGTGGCACTTTTGCTAGAATCACAATCTGTACCATCAGGAGTTTCATAGAATCTGTTCTCTGCTTCGTTTGTGGCCAGTGTTTGTGATGTTTTTAAGCATCCGTGGCTGAGTGGTTAGTGCTTGAGACTCATAATCTCTAAGTCGAAGATCGATTCCGAGACGTAGCCGAATTTATAGTAATTCGATGCTTATTTCTACTTTTTATTTTTGCTTATTATAGAGCTGCTTCTTTGTCGTGTTCTCGCTAGTGTTTTCGAAGCGCAGCTTCGCCTCTGTGTTAAAGCTTCTTATAATTCAATGAGCTTTTTTATGGCTTGATTTTTAATAACCTCATTGGTTTATAACTGGCGGTTCATGTTCAGAAACATTATATCAAGCGGTTGATTTTTAGAAACCAGAAAGTTTATAACGTTTAGTGAAGTGTAGTGAGCGTAAACACGTCGTTGTGGCTTGTCTAGATAGGCCTAAATTTAGTTTGTAGATTGTTTTCGTCTGCCAAAGAATCGGTCAGTCAGATAGTTTTTTGATTGACTATTTGCATTACTCGCAAATCCTACGTTTACCATATAATCCTTCATATGAGTGCACTGAACCGGCCAAACTGGGTTACAAATGTTTTCTTTTGGTTATGTTAACCTTCGCGTTAGTTGATTTCTCTTCTCATTGTTTATTTTTGTTCCTTGGGGGAGTTTTTTCGGACAAATTTCGACTTTTGAACTAGCCATTTTTCAAAGAATTTGTTTACATCATTCAAAAGGTAATGCTGTCTTGAGCTTAAATTTGAAAAGATATTTTACCTGTGATCATTTTTCGTAAAATTATGGGTGTTTAAAGAATACCAATTTGGGACAATTAACGCGCGATAATTTTCGCGATATCAACGCGTTAGCGGAGATTCAATCCGTCTTAGAAGTAGTTTCAAATTGGTTGAAAGGATTTTATTTGCCATAATTAGTTTGTTACCAGGAGCGAAAGTTATTACTCTGTACTTAATATGGCTTGTGGGGGGGTGTGACTTTCACGAAAAATCTGAAGTTAAAAAAATTCTTTTTATTTTTGTTACATTTCATTTTATCATGTTATTACTGCTCCATAGACCTTTAAAGGCAGTCGGAACATTCAAGGATTCGCCCTGATTCGAGCAGTTTTATCTAGACTAGCGAACGCTTCCGTTATTACGTCTGTTTCAGCATTATTGTTCAGCCTTTGTTTCAAGAAAAAATTGTTTGTGTTTTCACTGCTTACTGAGCAATTAATGCAAGCTTGAGTTGGTTGACAAATTGCATAGTGATTAGCTTTACGGTGATATTTTTTTCAATTCATCTCAGAAGTCAGTCATTTTTTGGTCACTTAGAGATCATAGACAACTGTAAGTTTGTTAAAAGTTTGTTCAAAGCACTTAGTTCGAGATTTTGGTTTTTTCAGAAAGTCGGAACATTTATTCATGATCAAATTTGATTTTTGTTGTCAAAAAAGTATCCATCCTTACACTTGCTAGCTTGCGAGCGTAGAGTTTTAGTACGGACTTTCTTTTTTTCCAATCTAACTTGGTTCAATTATTTGGTGGCACTTTTGCTATAATCACAATCTACATCATCAGGAGTTTCATACAATCTACTCTCTGCTTCGTTTGTGGCCAGTGTTTGTGATGTTTTTAAGCGTCCGTGGCTGAGTGGTTAGTGCGTGAGACTCATAATCTCTTAGTCGTAGATCGAATCCGAGACGTAGCCGAATTTTTAGTAATTCGAGGCTTATTTCTTCTTTTTATTTTTGCTTTTTATAGAGCTGTTTTTTTGTCGTGTTCTCGCTAGTGTTTTCGAAGGGCAGCTTCGCCTCTGTGTTAAAGATTCTTATAATTTAATGAGCTTTTTTATGGCTTGATTTTTAATAACCTCATTAGTTTATAACTGGCGGTTCATGTTCAGAAACATTATATTGAGCGGTTGATTTTTAGAAACCAGAAAGTTTATAACGTTTAGTGAAGTGTAGTGAGCGTAAACACGTCGTTGTGGCTTGTCTAGGTAGGCCTAAATTTTGTTTGTAGATTGTATTCGTCTGCCAAAGAATCGGTCAGTCGGATAGTTTTTTGATTGACTATTTACAATAATCGCAAATCCTACTTTTACCATATAATCCTTCATATGAGTGCACTGAATCGGTCAAACTGGGTTACAAAAGTTTTCTTTCGGTTAAGTTAACCTTCGCATTAGTTAGCATCACACGTTATTCGAAACTCGGATATAACTTTTCTAGGGTGAAGCTTGTTTAGTAAGATCTAAGTGTAGTAGTTCAGATCATGTAAACTAAGAAAAGGACTTCGTTAATGATCAGATTATTTTCTTATATGCTCGTCATATTGTGTTTATTGTTTTAAGGTGACATTGAAACACTGTAAACAAACTTGATTCACCGCAATTGTCGATTGTTAAGCAATAGCAAATTTATTGACAAAAATGAATTTAGTTATAGTATGGTTTGCATCTTTTTGGTTGTTTAGCATCAACTTTGGAGCAACATATGATATTGTTGTTAATTCGACTGTCAATCCAGCTTGGTCTTCTTTGAAGTTCTTAATTCCTGTTAACATCCCGTATAATTACGCCTGGTCACTGTGCAATAAGCTTAGTAGTTACTACTGTCTAACTACTTTTGTAACTGAAGAAGGCATATACAATCCAGCCTTTCAAGTCCGGGCCATTTCTGGATCATTTATTGCCAGCGATTCGTTTGGAAGTCATCTTAACATGTTGAAGAGATTTGTTAGAGAAGAATGTGTTGATCTCTTTGAACCAGTGTATGCGAAGCATAACCATTTTCTACGCAGAGAGGGTTGTTGTCAAGGTCAATGTTTTTATTATTTCAGGTACGGTTACAGAGGAGCGTTTCTTTCTCCTAAGGAGTATCTATCAAAACTATTTGATTACTCAGAGGAGGGCAAGCAACTTAATTATATTTTATCATTCCACGACTCTGATTGTCATGTTAATATAATAACCAAAATCGGTTTCGGTATCGGAGAGCTAAAACGAGAGAGTCATAGGAGTGGTTTGAGAGATCAGCGTCAGGGTATCCCGTATCTATTAAAGGTCGGGGTTGAATGGACTCCAAGAATACCGTTTGAGAATCCGGCTGATTTCATAACCTTCAGCTGGTTCAAAACGAATGTAATGTGCCCTGACCAGCCCTGGATTTGTCAAAATCAAAGGAGCTGATGCCCGGAAAGAGTTAACTTAGTGGCAGAGATTATTTGGATGCAGAAAAAAACTATCCAAATCTTAGACATTAATTTTGGTTTGCTATTTTTGAATATACATGAGTGTTGTAAGATATGAAAATGACACATTTAACTGCTAAGGGTCATTGATTAGTGTGAATGTTTAACTATATTGTTAATGAGATTTTTGTCTTCGGCTTTCTTGTGCCTCAAATGTTGCCCCTTTGTTACTTTTTAACGACATCCATTTTCGGTCAACCGACCCGAAAATTTACTGTCGCTTTCTGCGCTAATATATACTGCTTTCGAAGAGGGAGGGCGCGCCGAAAACCTTACAATGACCTAAAGCGGTCTTCAAAATTTAGCCTGCCGCGAAGAAAAATTTAGGAATTTCGAAAATTGATTTTGCCGGCCTACAAAAAATAAGGTCGACAGAACCTTCAAAGTTTTCTTTGTCTTCCTCGAGAAAAAAATCCTAGATCCTCCCTGGTTCCAAACGGAGATCAAATTAGGTGCCTTAACTGGAAAAGAGCAGATTGATTTGAATTTCAAGTTTCAGAAGTGTGAATAAATTTCCAATGAAATATAAAAGTATCTAATTGCTCGATTGTTAAGCGTTAATAAACGAAGGGATTAATTACCTATTAGGTCGTTTGCTTTTTTTTTCAGGAAAAAGTCTTTTTTTTTCACGTTCAAATCGATCTCACGTTGTGAATTATGATATTTTAAAGTTCAATTCAAACTCATTTGCTAAATGAAAGACACATTACGCTCTCCAACTGTAAATGGCGGAAAAAACTCGAACGACTTTTGGTTTTTAAAATGAGCTCGTTTTTTTTTGCAGATTTCCCAGAGGAATGAAAAAAATATGCTTTGGTTGGTTTTATTCGGTTGGTTTATCTATTTGGTTGGTTTCGTCGAAATAGTCAAAAAATGTTGTGTTTCAATGGACGAAAAGAAGACACTTAATTAGGTCATGTTTCACTTGTGAGAGCAAGTGACTTGTAATTAGAAACTAAAAATTTTCTTGACAAATCTGTTACAGTTTTAACATGCTAAATTATGGTACCTCAATACCTTTGAGGCCTCTTCTGGCTTGGTTTGGTGTAAGCATGCGTGCCGTGAGAACTGAGCGTCTTGGATTCGAATCCCGGGTGGATTTTTTTTGATAGCATTAACATAATTTTTTTTTCTGAGAAGTTTTGAAAAGTCGGTCAATTATTTCTCTGCTTATTTTTTGGTTGGCTTTTTTCACAATGTGTGGAATTTTGTTCCGATTTAAACTTAGTTAAGTTTTATCGAAAATCGTTCTGTTTCTTCCTTAATTACGAACTCTGACTGTTAGTACTACCTTCTGTAATTTTTTTTTCGAGTTTCAACTGTTTGATATCTTGAAGTTTTTTTGACATTTATTTCTTCCGGACATTTTGTGTCTGCGCACGTATTTTCGGCTTAGTTACCGCTGCGTAAATTTTTTTTCGATGCTTATTCAGCTCTGGCAGTTGTCTCAACTAGCCTCAAAATGAACATATGCTAATCGAAACAAACTTTTCGACCTTTTTCAAAGATTTTTCACTGATTTTTCGTCTGATTTTTTATCGACTAGCGTGACATGTTAAGTTTGTGTTGTATCGCAAATGGTTCGAAACTCCGCTTCGCCTTTGTGTTTATAATGAGAATGAAATTTTGAACATAGCTTTCAATAACTCCTGTTCTTTTTTTCAGCGAATTGCGATTTGGACCAAGGCACCTAAAATACCGGTGAAATCAATATCACGAGGAGTGCTAAAACCCATTACGCAATCGCCCATGCTGAACAAAAAGCAAAATCATCAGCAAAGTACTTTAGGCAGTACTTATTCAAAGTTAAAAGAAATTGAATGTGATGAGAGAAATATTCTGGTCCAGCCGAGTTCAAGTCAGTCAAAGCCTGTTAACAAGTCGGCGACAAAGCGAGCGGCTTCTCGGACTATTTCGGACACGGGGAGTCCAGATACGCGAGACAGCAAGTTGAAAAAACAGCCAAAAATTGTTCAAACTGAACCAAATTGGCGAGGCGTTGTTTTAAGAAACTCTTCGTCAGTTAGAAGGAAAAAAACGGGTACTCAAGAAACAGATACCAAAAAATCTTTCAAATCTGCAATAAAATCGTCGCCGTTATTACGAAGAAAACCGAGCGCAAAAGAGAAAAAAGTTGCCAATGGTAGTGAAATTTGTGAAAAAAGTACTCAAGTTGAAGGGTTAACTGGTAGTTGTGATCAAAATTCCGACGAAATATGTAGTGAAAAAGTTCATGAAGCAAGTACTCAAGTGGTTAATAAATTTGATCGAAATACTGAACAAATGGGTGGTGATCATTCTGACAAAAATTCACAAGACTCTTTGGTTGTTACACGTGAACAAAATAACGGCGAATTATGTGGAGTTCATGCAGCAAGTACTCATGTGGCTATCAAAGGTGATCAAAACGCTGAACAAATTGGTGGTGATAATTCTGAAAAAAGAACTAAAGTAGACGTTGTGATTCTCACAGGTGAACAAAATAACGGCGAATTATGTAGTGAAGTTCATGCAGCAAGTACTCAAGTGACTATGAAAGGTGATCAAAACGCTGAACAAAATGGTGGTGATAATTTTGAAAAAAGAACTAAAGTGGACGTTGTGATTCTCACAGGTAAACAAAATAACGGCGAATTATGTAGTGAAGTTCATGCAGCAAGTACTCAAGTGACTATGAAAGGTGATCAAAACGCTGAACAAAATGGTGGTGATAATTTTGAAAAAAGAACTAAAGTGGACGTTGTGATTCTCACAGGTAAACAAAATAACGGCGAATTATGTAGTGAAGTTCATGCAGCAAGTACTCAAGTGGCTATGAAAGGTGATCAAAACGCTGAACAAATTGGTGGTGATAAATCTAAAAAGAGAACTAAAGAAGACGTTTTGGTTGTTACATGTGAACAAAATAACGGCGAATTATGTAGTGAAGTTCTTGCAGCAAGTACTCATGTGGCTATCAAAGGTGAACAAAACGCTGAACAAATTGGTGGTGATAATTCTGAAAGAAGAACTAAAAAAGACGTTTTGGTTGTTACAGGTGAACAAAATAACGGCGAGTTATGTAGTGAAGTTCATGCAGCAGGTACTCAAGTGGCTATCAAAGTTGATCAAAACGCTGAACAAATTGGTGGAGATAATTCTGAAAAAACAAGTAAAGTAGACATTTTGGTTGTTACAGGTGAACAAAATAACGGCGAATTATGTAGTGAAGTTCATGCAGCAAGTACTCAAGTGGCTATCAAAGGTGATCAAAACGCTGAACAAATGTTTGGTGATAAATCTGAAAAAAGAACTAAAGTAGACGTTTTGATTCATACAGGTGAAAACAATAATGGCGAATTATTTAGTGAAGTACATGCAGCAAGTACTCAAGTGGCTATCAAAGGTGATCAAAATACTGAACAAATGGGTGTCTATAGTTCTGAAAAAAGAACTAAAGTAGATGTTTTGATTCTTACAGGTGAACAAAATAATGGCGAATTATTTAGTGAAGTACATGCAGCAAGTACTCAAGTGGCTATCAAATGTGATCAAAATACTGAACAAATGGGAGGTGAAATTTTTGAAGAAAGAAGGCAAGTTCAAGGGTTTACTTCTAATGCAAGTGGACAAAAAAGTGACCAAATGGAAATTGAACTTGAAAAAAGTGCCCATAAAATACAGACCTGGTGGCGAGGGCGGAAGCAGCGTATTAAGTATCTTAGGCTCAGATCAATGACGTTACATATACAAGCTTTTGCTAGGGGATATTTGGAGCGTTCTTCGTTATTTGACGATAAAAGGGCGGGCGATACTTTATACAGGTATTACCTAAACGCTGTTAAAAATTCTGGAGTTGAAAATTTGGAGAGCTTGGGTTCATATAGCGACCAGTTGAAATATTTTGTCGAAGAGAAAGCAGCTTATAAAATTGCGGATTACTTGAAGTGTTTATTAAAATCAAGACAGGCAAGAGATGAATTTATTGCAAAACGCAGAGCTGCGGTTGTGATTCAGAATGCGTTTCGAAATTATAAATCCATTAAAGCCGCGAGACTTTATTTGAACCTGGTGAGAGAGAAGAAAAATCAGGAAATGGTTGCAGAACGAAAGAATACAGAAGAAAAAGCAGCGATTTTGATTCAAAAAGGTCTTCGCTCTTACATCAATACCAAACAGACAAGGAATAGATTTATAGTTCAAAAATGTGCTGCAATTATAATTCAGAGAGCTGTCCGCGCATTTTTTACAAGAAAAAGAAACATTGAAATTCAACAACGCCGAAGATTATCAGCTAATGTAATTTCCTCATGGTACAGAGCCAGAAGGGAAATTTGCGTCGCAAGACGAAATTACAGATTAAAAATAGAGAAAATTGTTCAGTTACAGAGCCTAGTTAGGGGATATTTATTCAGAAAGGAGTTGAAAAGAAGAACTGAAGCAGCAATTGTTATTCAGGCGAAGATTAGATCTAATTTACAGAGGCGGAACTTCCTGAAATTGAAATCAGCTTGTATGAAGATACAGCGAATATTTCGCGATAAACAAGCTGATAAGCTTCATGAACATGAGATTTATTTGGAAAAGGTCGTTTTGGCGCAGAATTGTGTTCGAAAATTTATAGCTCGGAAGAAATTCGAAAGAATGTGCTCGGTTATCGAACCTGTTAAAAAGTCGTTTGTGGAAATTCGAAGTGCAATTATTATTCAAAGAAAATTCAGAAAAGTTCGAGGTAAATTGTTGCTGAGATATTACACTACCAGGTTACATCGGTCGGCCCTGAAAATACAACGTCTATGGCGCGGGTACTGTTTACGGAGGGATTTAGAGTATTTCAGGGAAAACGTTATCACAATTCAAAGAGCATACCGAAATTACAAAGAATGCAAAGATCTGAAAATTGAATTGGAAACAAAAATGAAGTCAGTTATAAAAATTCAAAGCGCATGTCGTGGATTCATTGTTAGAAAGAATTTCAATCTACCCAAAATGAAACAAGCTGTTAAAGTTATTTGGAAGTTTTACACGGATAACAAAGAAGGATATATACAAAGGAGAACAGAACTGAGAGCTGCTATCAAGATTCAAGTAAGTATTGAAAGAGTTTCAATTTTTTGTCCGAACCCTTAAGTGGGGAGGAACTTTGGACAATGTATTTTTTTCCACAAAATATGGCGAAAAGTTTCATCACTTGACTAGCTTGATTAGTAATTATGTTGCCGGAATAGCTTGCGGTGAAAAACGTTGACGTTATGCAAATCGATTCGCTTTATAATTACCTGAAGTTTGTTTGGCTTTCAAAGTTTGTTTGGCATACTAAGAAAAACTATCTTGATTATGAACCGATTTGAGAAGATTCAGTGCTCGATTGGCCTGCTGAGAAAAAATAAACTTTTCTGAACCGATCCGCTCTGAAATAATTTGACATAATTCAAATTTTTGTTGCTGAAATGGCTTACTCAGAAAAAAAGTTTGAACGAATCAATTTGAGACATGACTTAACTTGAACCATCTAACGGCTTCATCGTTTTATTGTCTTGCTTAAAAAAGATTTTAGGGAATCGATCCGCAGTATGGAGTAATTTGAAAAATTCAAAGTTGCATCACTTGGGCTTGCTCAGAAAAATTAGCTTCTTGCAAATCAATTTAAGGTTTGAAAGAACACATTAATTCAAAATGTCATCACTTGCTCAGAAATTTTTAACTTTTTCGAATCGATTCACAATGATATAACTTGAATTGTTACAAGGCTTGTTTGGCCTGCGCAAATTGATTCATGGTTAGAAATCATTTTCAATTCTTTAGCCCTTGAATGACTTGCTCAGAAAAATTTACTAGCTGCGAAGCGATTTTGAGAAAGATATTACATAAAAAATTTTAATCTCTTGAATGGTGTGCTCATATAAGCTTTGCCAGCCTGTATTATTTTCAAGGTTACATTGCTTAAATGAGTAGCTTGCCTCGAAAAATTCAAAATTTGTGTTACGATCTGGAATAATTTGACATTAATTCAAAGTTTCATTGATTTATAGCTTGATCAGAAACGAACTTTTTGCAAGCCTATTGATAAACGGACATGGGATCGCTAGTTTTTCTAAAGCAAGATTTTTTATTCTCTCTTTGCTGACATTAATCATTCATTGATGGCTAACACAGTTCTGATTTTTTTTTCTTAAATCTTCAGAGTATCTGGAGAGGTTACAGAACTCGAAGTGCAAACAGGGTTCCCGAACTACCGGACAACAACTCGGAGCAGCAGCATCATCATCATCATCAACAACAACAACAACATAACATCGACCATGTAGTGGCCGTCTCTTGCCATTCGCCGACGGAAGCAGAAAAGAAACAGCGCCGTCTTTCTGAAATCTACTCCAACCTAAGAAGTCTGGATCCAGATAGTCTCCCGTTGAGGGCTAGAATGGCAACTGGATTAGCCAATTTGTTGAACTTGAACATGGTGTCTAAAATCATACCGGTGCTGTCTGATATTGGTAAGTTAGTTTTGTTGTTCGTTGAGAAATTTCGAGTCATCGGTTTTGCGGATGAGCATTACACAACCGAATTCGTGCGTTTGCAGGTCAATTTCAAATAATAGTTACTTGAGTTATTTCCTAAGACCATTTATCCACTAGGTAAAATACCACTATATAAGCAGGTTTGCTCGTTACGGAGAATCGCTGGTTTGTTGTTGCTTAAGAGTTTCATGCAATTCTTTAGGTTATTTTTCTTGGCTGATAAATGTTGTCATCTACTGACAAAAAAAACACTTTAATTGCACATCGAAATTAATTTCAATACACAAGTGTATGTCAAATGTTTTCTGTTTTTTTCCTATCAGTTCATAAAAATATTATAACATCATTAGATACACATAGTTACAATAACAATAAACAAAACAAACTCGATTACAATTATCGATGATTACTTTTCACCTGAGAGCTTCAAGATGGTTGGTAAATAAATGTTATTATATAAACTTGAAGCTTTTCCATGAAACTTTACCATGAGTTGCCACAGAGGGGTCTTCTTTAAATAATAATAAATAATAATTTTTGAATTTTATCTTTGCTTTTCTGTATGTTACTATGTCTTTAAAGTTGACTTTATCATCTGTTAGTTTGTTCCAGATTATGACGGACTTTTTAAAGAAGGAATTGTCTATGTATTGCCCATGGTATCTGTCGCCGAAATATAATTTTTTGTTTCTTGTATTAATATCTATTTGGTGGTTATCATACTCAATGTTATAATAGGCTGGCAATAATTGATGTTGTATTTTCCAAAAGTGACATAATATTTTATAGTCCAGAAACATTGTTACTGGTAATATATTGTGTTTTAGCTTCAAGTCTGAAGATGAGTTGTATTTTGCACGATCGCAGCAAGTTTTTACTGCCCAGCTTAATTGTTTTTCCAGAGATATCATTAGGTTAGCGGATATTCCACTTAAAAGAATTGCTGGGTAATGCAAATGACTAATTACCAGTGCATGCATTATCAAGAGTCTTGTTTTCACTGGCAATGGCTTTTTGATTGATTGAAGTGTTTTTATTCCGCATGCCATTTTCCTGAGAATATTTTTGATTTCATCTTGGAATGTGAGAAATTGATCTAAAACTACTCCTAGGTATTTAACATTGGTTTTTTCCTCAATTATTTTATCTAGAGTTATAGTATACTTTTCATCGTTTTTCCTTGAATGTTTTTTGCTGAAAACGATGAGTTCTGTTTTTTTTGCATTCAATTGAAGTGAGTGTTCTAAAAAATAATTTGACAATAGACTGCAATTGGCTTCGAGTGCTTTAATAGCTTTTTGTGGATCGTTATTTTCACAGAATAGTAATGTATCATCCGCATATTGAACTGTTTTACATGTTTTGTCAATTTGTTTGTTGAGATCGTTAATGTAGAGATTGAATATTAGAGGGCCAAGGACAGTGCTCTGTGAGACACCCTGCTCAAGTGTAATCCAATCGGATTCGGTGTTGTTAACAATTGTTTTCTGACTTCGGTTGGTGATAAAGGAATTGATCATTTCTATAGCTTCTTCGGAAAAATTTAACCCTTTTAGTTTTTGGTTAAGATAAGTATGATCAATAGAATCAAATGCTTTAGAGAGATCCAGTAAGGAACATGCTAGTTTTGTTGTTGTCTATTGCTTTTCTGAATGCTTCAGTGCAATAAAGAATAGCGTCGATTGTTGAATATGATGTTCTGAACCCAAATTGGGTATTACTTAGTAATTTTTGGGATATCAGATATTCGTTGATTTGTTTATATAACAATTTTTCAAAAACTTTTGAAAGAGCCCCAGTTATAGAGATAGGCCTATAATTTTCTGGCAGTTCTGGATCTTCTTTTTTGTATATTGGTGTGACAATTGCTTTTTTGAGCTTGCAAGGATATGTCTTGTTTTTCAAAAACTCATTGTACAGAAATGTCAGATGTGTGTATATTTCATTGCAGCCATCCTTCACTGCCCAGGCTGGAATTTTGGATGGACCTGGTGCCTTTTGACAATTTAAATTATGTATTTCTTTTTTACATTCAGCTGATGTGATGAATCGGAATGAAAATTTATTATTTCGAATTTTGCATGTTGAAGTCGGTGGACTTTGCCTGATTTTTGAATTTTTCTCATAAAAGCATCCAAGAGTTGAGAACTTGTAATTTAGCAGGTTCGCCATCTGTAAATTATTGGTTATGAAATCGCCGAAGGAGTTTCTAAGTAATGGAATGAGGTTGGAAGATTTTTTTGAGTTTCTTGTATCGTTTATTATACTCCCTTTTTCGCGTTCGCTTTTTTTCGAGTTAAACAGTTGGGAAATAAATTTATCATCTTCGTAGTTTACCTTTGGTTTGTCGTTGCGAATGAAAATAGTCTTCTGTGGGGCACATTCTTTAATGGTGTCAGCAATGTTAGATGTGAAGATGTCGAGCATTATTTCGGGATTATTATTGCTATAGAAACTTCTCCAATTTATAGCTGATAGTTTTTGTTTGAATTTGTAATTGGAGTAATTGGATTTGTCATATATTTTACGTTTGATTGGTTTTACATTGTTGTTCAGCTTAAGTTCTGTAATGAATGCTGTTGCTTGGTGGTCGGTCTTAATTGGTGGTGTGAATACTATTGAATTATTTGTTAGATCTTTTATGCCTAGGTCGGTGATAATATAGTCAATTAGTGCTTTTGAGTGAGTAGGTGTTAATTTGTTAGTGACGTCCAGATTATATGGTATTAGGATTGTATCTAAAGACTGTTTGTCGTCTTCGTTGAGATAGTTGAGATTGTAATCTCCTAGTAAAATTAGGTTTGAATTAAATGACTGTGCATGGTCAATTGATTTGGCTAGATCTTCTAAGAAGTCTGTTTTGTTGTTTCTATTAGGATTGTAGGCCAGGTTTAATAGAGTGGTTCTATCATTTTTGTTGAGTCCGGTTTTAAATTCTATCCAGATGCTATCATACTTTTTGTGCATGTTGTTTAAGTCATGTCTTACTTTTGGGTTTAACTTTTTAGGAACCAGTAACATGACCCCTCCACCCTTCAATTTTTTACTTGATTCATAAGTTCTATCACATCGGAACAACTTATGTTTGTCATTGTCTATGGCCCATAGTTTATCGTCATTTGTATCATTGAACCATTTCTCGGAAAATCCGAAAATTGTATTATCATTAAAAGTTTTGATAAGTTGTTTGAGATCTGAACGCTTTCTAGCTAAGCTTCTACAATTAAGATGTAGTACTTTTAAGTTGTTGTTGTAGTTTTCCAGTTTTTTCTTTATTTGACTGAATTGCATGAATGGTCCTAGATTAGGGTGGATATCCCCTGATGTTAGGAGAGTTTTATGAAGGGACCTTTCTTGTTTTTTATTAGTCTTGCTTGTATTTTTTATATAATAACTGTAATAGTAATAGCTTATATTATTAAGTATAGTGCAATAATGTTTGTTCGAGTATATTGTGGCAACCCATGGAAAAAGATACTTTCCTTTTCTTTTATTCAGTACCGCATAAGCTACGAATTGATCGCTTTCGCAGAAGCTGATGACAGATATGCTAGTTAAGGCAAAAAGTAACAGCATATCGCTTTGTAGAACAAATATAGTTAAAATTACAAATAACAGTCGTTTATCAAAAAGATAGTCTGAACTAGCATTACTTAATAATGAAAACCTTGCGAGTAGTTATATGACTGCTGGTTACGATTCAGATTATGGTTATAATTATTATCACAGCCCCATGAGTTGTTGTTGAAATTATTTTGACCAGTTTGTCGGCCATGACCAGTTTGTCGGCCATATGGGTGCATGCGATCGTTACTATAGGGTCTATTGGTAGACCTATAAACATTTTTATGTTGATAATTGGAAAGCGATTTTTGGTTGGAATTTGCTTTTCCAGTATAATCAGGGGCTGGTTTTACCCTCGGGAGTTTACTTGAGTGTTTGAACACGTATGAGCCGAGGCAATTGCGCAAGAATGGTATACCTAATTCATCGTTCAGGTGTATAGTGTCAAAATATAAACTCTGATAGCTCTCCAAGCTTTTGATGTTTGAGTTTAGATTTAGCACCTCAAATCCCGTCGTCGAACCATACATTTCATTCAGAAAACGATTATAATGATCAATTTTGTCATTAGCATCATCATTGTTAAGTATTGGTGGTATTTTGCAAATAACAATCGATTCTGGTGAAAATTTTGCAGTTATTAAAGCGATAAGTTCTTCATATTTGGCGCTAAACTCATCAATCGTTGAGTAAATTTTTTTAAGATGGAGTTTGTCCCATCTTGGATTATCACACACTTAAGTTTTTTTTCACTATATTGGTCAAGGACTTTTATTTTTTCCTCAGTGGAGCTACCCCTGTATGCATGAACAATCGTATCATTGGGGAAAGTTTCAGTTTTTACCCTATCAATTATACTTGAACCCAAAATCAAGTTTACACACTCCTCTGGTACAGGATAGGGCGAAAAGTTTCTCACATTTTTTGATACTTCTTTTGCTTTCGTCGATGTTGACTGTAGTTTGCCATCCTTGTCTGCTTCCGATGTTTTCTCAATAAACTCCATTGTTTTACGATAATCTTCCTTCTGGTCGTACAAATCGGAGTAAATCTTGTATAATGCTGATTTTTGAAGTCCATTAAATTCTTATTGGCTAAGTTTTTTGCTTGACATGGTTAAAATCGATGCAACTGACTGGTAACTGGAAGTACAGTGTTTGATAATGACTTCAGATCCTGTAATTCTGCTAAATAATCTAATTACAGTGCTGAGATAACTATCTTTTTCTGCAAAATAATTTCCTTTTTTCTGCTGTATAACTTTCTTCTGCAAATATACGTTTTTCTCCTTTCCCAAATTTATTTTGTTCGCTCGTCTGATTCGATCAAGCAATGACTACTGATTTCTAGCTGTTGATTTCTGGCTGTCTATTTTCTTTCGCTATGCCAATTCTGGGCGAACGATGAGTTGAAAGTGGCTCGATCAGGATGCGGGGTACAATCAGTTGAAGGGGAAGAGACTGTGATCAGTTCCCAGTAAATAATTGAATTGACGAAATAAATTGCCGTCCAGAAGGGGAAGAGACTGTGATCAGTTCCCAGTAAATAATTGAATTGACGAAATAAATTGCCGTCCAGATCAAGCAATGACTACCTGTTTTTCTGTTGAAAAATATTTTCTGCTAGAAATAACTTTTTTCTGCAAAAAAAAAATTTTTTTTTTCTGTCAAATAATTTTTCTGCAAAACAGTTTTCTTTTCTGTTGAAAAGCTATAATTTCTTTTTCTACTAAATCGTTTTTCTGTAACTGTCTTTTTCTTTTTCCAAATTCGGTTTTTCAATACAGATTTTCGAATAGAGCATGTATGGAATTTTCCAAATTTTAGGGTTCGATAATATAATGCACGGATGTTTTGTTTTTATTCGAATAAATTTTCTAGTTCAGACTAATCTCTATCTAAACGACTGTATTTTTGTTTTTAGAGAATTTCCATTTAATGTTTGAAGGTCAAAAAGATCAAAGGCGAAAATAATGAAAAAAGAGCAAAAAAAGCCGACTGATTTCTAGCTGTTGATTTCAGTCGGCTTTTCATGTTGAAGGACAATTCATGTTTTCATGTTGAAGTAAATAAGGACAACGAGCACATATCGTGTTGGGACCTTATTTACTTTTCCATAGCTCCTCAAGTGTTTCGAAAACAAGTGAATGTTGAAGTAAATAAGGACAACGTTGAAGTAAATAAGGACAACGAGCACATATCGTGTTGGGACCTTATTTACTTTTCCATAGCTCCTCAAGTGTTTCGAAAACAAGTGTTTCGACTGTAAATTTTGCACCTCTGCAATTTGACGAAGAGAAAAATTAGTTCGAAGCAGATTCTCGATTTCATAAAAAAAAGTCTTCTGTTGTTGAGAAACGTTAAGACGTCCATAAGAGTTTGCTGACTTAAAAGCAAAATGAAAACCATGGGAGCTTTCCACATTCCGCTTAGCTGTAGATCTAGATACCATTGTGATGATTTTCACGCGACAAAGCGTAAAAAACGCCATCTTGGTAAACTTCAATTAAATCAGAAGAAAAACAAACAGTGAAAATTAAGCTTCACGATGAGCCTAGTTAGTACGAAAATATAACCAATCAGAAAAAGGCAGATTTACTGTCTTTACGCAAGCGCAGCGTAATGTATTATAGTAATGTTTTCTCCTGTCGTCCTAATGTACTGTTGTTTGATACTAATACTAAGTGCAGATATCAATACCCCACAATCAATGTGATAATTTTTTCTCTGTGGAACTTTAAATCATTCAAATTTCAGAAGTGTGTACTCGCTGGAGTGAAGCATGCTGTATCCAGTTCACTACTGCAACTGTAAGCGATAGATCTTCCTTAACCAACGGATCTGACCACCATCCGAACCATCATCATCACCATCAGAATCATTCAGCCATTCGATCTCCAGAACCGAATAGTGACAATGAGTGTGCTAATCCGACAAGCGTGTTGATTGAATTAATGGAGCGTTGTTGTAGATCGGTAGCTGATCAGGATATTCTGCTGCTATGTGTGCAGATATTCATCAATGTTGTCAAGGTCAGTGCGGAGAAGACATTTCGAATTTAGAAAGAGTTACATGTTTTTTCAAGAACTACTCGGTAAAGTGTCTTCAAAATAATTTACTTCCTTTTTTCACGAGTTACTTGGTTAGTACGCTAAAGCCGTTAGTACGATAAGCCGTTGCCTCTTCAAAACTGCGTATATCAAAGCAGAGCCGTGAAAGTTCCGACTGCTTTTTAAGTAGTGTTCAGTAGTTTTTGTCAAAGAAAATTGTGATATATTTTAAATTTTGAATTAACAATAGTTATAAAGTGTTAAAATTGGAGATGGAAATACTATTACCAACTAGGTTGAAATAGTCGGAACCTTTGGTGAAATTCGTTACTCGAATCACAGTAGTCAGATCATTCTGTGCTAATCATGCAGCAAGCGTCTATTCCTAATGTTGATTTTTGATTACTTGTTGGTTTTTGAATTTTTTGCTACAAGTTCTTTGGTGCCTCAACAAGTTGTGTTTATTGAGCAGCAACTGGTCATACTAATTTTGAGAATAATTCTGAAATTATTTAAAGATAGAATGTGGCTTATGGTTAGTGTAGGCTTGCAAAATTTGAGTTTAAACTAGATGCTTTTTATTAGGTGAAAACATGTCAAGACAGTCTGAAAAAGGATCAACGTCTGTTTCCCTTTCTCCTCTCACAACTGGGAAAGAATAACCCCTCTGCCTGCAAGGGAACATCGGCTGCGAAGTTGTACTGCCACACCTGTTTCCTGCTCCAGATACTTTTGCACTTCCAACAATGCCAGAAGGTGGGAATGTTTTTGGATGATTTTAGATTCTTTTTGGATTTGGAATCCTTTGGATCCTTCATTTGGATTTGGATTCTTTTTGATTTTTTTTGGACTTAGAATCCTTTGAATCTGGAATCTTTGAAGCCATCCTTTGGATTTGGATCTTTTGGAATCTTTTTGGATTCCTTTGCCTCACCGCATGTTAAGGGAAGCACTTGTTGAGACCATTTATCCACGAGGGAAAGGAAAAACACGAACTGTTCAACTGCTGCTTAACCCCTTTTTTAGCATCTGCATGCATTTTTTTTACTTGGCCTTAGCAACTGTTTCCTCGTCCTTGCAAGCCACATATCATCGGGTAAGGGATGCTTCAATTGTCGATCGTTCTACTTAGAAGCGCAAACCTAAACAAGTTTTGGCTTTCTTGTTTCAGATAGGCAACCGCCCCTCCCATTTGCCAATATTTGAATATTTGTTTTTTAACTTATACAACGTCTATGGCGCTCATTTAAGACCCCCCTTTCCTCTCCGCCTTGCAACCTGATGAATATCTGTTTTCTGCATGCGTTTTTGTCGTTTTTTTTGTAACTAATTCATGTTTTCTTGTATTCAAAATTAACTTCAATCTGTCGTTTATCATGGTCATTTTCAACAAACAGCCTGTTTTCAACTATTTTCATGACACAGACAATAGTAATCGTACATGTATATTTGCTTCTATTGCCAAAGTGTTATGTTGTTTTTTGGGTCTGGAGAAGTCTTGTTTTGGAGATTTAGTGTAAAATATTTAATATACGCATTTTGTTGCATCAAATGAATTGATATCGTGTAAAAAAAAATGAATTTTTTTCTGCTCCGTACATTTTACGTTTATTTATAATTAGTGGTACTTTTGAACAGATCTATACGTATAAACAAGTTACCGAAATCCAAAAAACTTGCGGTTGATTAAATTAGACTCGCGGTTGATTAAAACTCGACTCGCATGTGATTCTAACTCAAGATATGCGCGTGCAGTGATTATGTAGCACACATTTGATGCGAATGATTTTATGACATTCTGCGGCAAAACGCAGCAAAAGTTTATAGTAAACAAGACTGCTCGTATAACAGGGCGAAGCCCTGAGTGTTCTGGTTGCACTTTGAGGCCAACTTGAATTTTTCTTGATTGAAAAATTGACGTAATTATCGAAAAAAAAATTCATTTCTTTAATTTATCGCCACACACCAATGTTAACTACAAATGGTTTTTTTAGCGTCTTGCTTCCTATTAACACGACTAACTGACTTGCCTCATTTCAAATTAGAACGCACTAATACGCCACTTAAGCCTGTTATAAGGGTTCCATGACAATCTACCCTATTCGAATCTACCCAATGCCATTCTACCCTATACTAATCTACCATATATTCCAATTGTCCCTATGCCAATCTACCCTATGTTCTATAAACTGTTCATTGGATCAGGTAACTGAGTTGACTATCTCGGTTTAAGGTCACCGGTTTTCGTAAAGAGTTCTACCCTCTGCTGACAAGCTCGCAACAAGTGGCACGACTGAGGCTATCACTATTTTGCTGTTATCATTCCATCTCTAATTAGGCGTAGGGTAAATTGGTATATAGGGTAGAATAGTATTGGGTAGATTAGTATAGGGTAAATTGTCCTGCTACCGTTACAAAAACGCAACATATCACGAGATAAGTATCCCAAATTTGCAACTTTAAAACCCTCATAATTTTACGAAAAAGGATCACAAGTGAAATATCTTTTTTGAAATTGAGCTCATAACAACAATATCTTTCAGTGGATATAAAAACAATTCCGTCAAAAATACTTAGTTGACTTAATAAAAAACCACCCCAAAAAACAACAAGACTGCCCGTATGTTCAGACTGTTCTTTAACGTATTAGGAGCAGTGTTCAATTAGAAAAAAAACTTAACGAATTTTTCAAAACGACACGTTATGTATCTTTCGCTCACAGTAACTTTTTAAATATCTTGCTGCAGTTCAAAGTTGATTGATTTTGGAGCAGTTTTTAATGGCTGTTTACGCGTTAATAGCAGGAATTAGATCGCGATTCAATTATCCCATGTCGAAAATTTTCAAGCTCCCATAACTTGATGTAAAATGATCACAGGTGAAACCTTTGCTGAAATTTGAGCTCAGGGCGACGAAACTTCGGGATAAAATTTTTAAGGAACAAGAATGGCGCAAAAAATTGCAATTAACTTCTAGTTTTTTTTTTAAATTCGAAAGCTGATGGTATGCTTTAAAATTGGTCATTTTTTATTGCTTCCGTTCACTGACGGTGTTCCGACATTCTGTTGGTTATGTTTTCAAAATTTTTGACAAAAAATGGTAACGAGAGAGTACTTTTGTGCTCGTGCAGTTCAGACTGAGACATGACTGGAGCTAAAATTAATACAAAATTATGATTAAAACTGATCACGTCGTTGTATTTAGATTGCCAAGAGCTATTCGAGACTCATCGAGAAACTGCGCCGACAACATCAGTCCGAAGCTATCAAAGAAAGGAACATCCAGAAATCTCATGCGCAACATTCAATTTCATCATCGTCAACTACAGCTGCTACGCCGGGAATAAAAGGGGGAACTGGAAAGAAAAAAGGTGTCCAGAAATTGGCTTTCAATCTGAAACATGTTCATCCAGCTTGGGAGTTGAAGCAAACCAGACTAGAACCTTGTACTAGTGTAGTTATGGCCTTAGAAGCGTTTCTGGAGCAGTTGAAAATAACTTTTGATCGGACGTGTTAATTTTCTGATTGTGCTGTCGAGGTCAAAATATTAATTAAAATGGATATTTTGTATCGCACAAAAAACACTAGAACATTCACTAATTTTTTTCTTATTGCAATATCTTTGCATTGTAACTCCGAAAAATTCGTTCATTTATTCTTAGAGTAGATTTGAGATGCAGAGCTGTTAATGATAAATTGAACGGCAAAATTGAATTGAAAATAATGATTATGATGTTTTTTAGTTTTGAAGTGAATATTTAATTGAATTTTAAACAGATGTGATCAACGTTTATTTATACGAGCTTGAAAAACTTCATTGTCTCAAGCTTCGAATACAATGAAGGTTGTGCAATTGAGCTATTCAATGTTTCTTCATTCAATTAGTAGGAGCTTTCAGTTTGGAGAGATAATTAAAGCTAGTTTGAACGTGTAAGTTAACTAACACTTATTGTTGTTTGAGTTCTTGGCAAGTGTGTTGAATTAAATTTTAACAATTTTTTTTTCAAATAAAAGTAAGGGGGGTGTGTGCGCATCAGGAAAGCGCTGACCCCGCATGCAGAATTTGTGTAAGACTAAACTGTCCAATATGGGTATTGCTTATTAGGAAACTGAATATTTACACTAGCGATATTTAGTGAAGGTTAGTGTTATTACCCTTGCGATAGCAAGGTTATTTTAATCGGGTACTAGACGTTTTTTACTTGTAAACAACATGGTCCACAGATTTATTGTGTTCCTGGTGGTACCTTCATTGGTTCATAGTGAATGCAAATTTTGTACTATCTCTTGCACACTTAGTCTGATGGTAACGAATACTAGGACGGCAGAGTTCCTGGGTTCGAGTCTGACCAGGACTAAATTTTTTTCTAGCGGTAAATGTTCCGTTTCCAAAAAAAATTCGGCCTGTTATTTGTCTGCTTGTTTTGTCGGCTTAGTTGCCTTGTCTAAAAATAGCTTGTTTTATATCAATCGATAAAAGGAATTCAAATCCAAACAAACATCCGGCGCATCTCGCGTAGAGGTTAAACAACTGCTTGAGACGGCAAAGATTTGCGGCTCGAATTCGGCTGGTTCCTTTTTGTGCTTTTTCGGACTATCTTCCGTTTGTTTATATTTGTCGGCGCAGTTCCCTTAGCTTAATGGTCGTAATTATTCTAAGTTGCTGTTTTTCTTGTGAATTCGTTATATGTGAATCTGCAATTTGTTATATGTGGTATAAAGCTTGATCGTCATTAATTAAGTAGCTTTTTAAATAAAAAAATTAAATTTGATAATTACAAGCGCCGAATGCTGGAATCATTTTGAACAGACCCAGTCAGTCTGTTCAAAAAAATGCTATTCATTCAAGTCATGCATGAAAAACGTATTAGGAAAACAATAAAAACATTCTGGATCTAATTTCGAAGAAAAAAATTGAAAATATGACATCAAACGAGGAAAAGTCAAATAAGCAATTTCACCTGATTTTTATATATAACAAACAGTATGATAATTTTTTTGTGCTTGCGTCAGAAACCAAGAAGGCTACCATTTCTGAACGTTGTTAAGCGATAAAAAGTCAGCTTATTTTCAATGCTGAAAAACTATTTTGATTAATTTAGCATACCTTTTACACAATGAACAAAGAAAAAGAAAATCGAGCGAAGCTTTGGGCTGAAGAGATATTGGGTAGTTCTTTGGATGCTGTGGCTGGAGAAAATCTTGTAGAGGCAATTGGTGGAGGACTGGCAGAGAAGTTGGGCCTAACATTACCCGGTTTGTATGTTATTTTGTTTCCAATTTCAGCTTTATTGGCAAGCGAAAAGATTTTATTGGGTAGCTCAAGTGTAAAAGTCACTGACTTTTTCTATGTTTAAGCTAGTAAAAGCTTGCTGAAACTATAAAATTAAAAATCGTCAACTGAATTTTACAGCGTTTGCTTTGGGATATATTTAATCAGTTCGTTGGAGCTTTTGTTGAAAATTTTTTAAATTTAATTCAAAAAATTGGCAGGAGATTCCAAGAAAATTGTGCCTTAATTGGGAAACGGTTATAAATAATGGCACCGAACAGTTTTCGGAAGCCTTTTGCTTCTTAGCACAAGCAAGCCTAGAGTTATTTTCTGAGCCAACTCGGTCAAACTTTTGTTTTTTGGTTTTGGCTCTTGCTGCATAGCGCTGGCAATTAGAAGCAGGTGTTTGGTGTTTGATACGCTTTATTAATGGATCATTTTTTTAGTTCAAGTTCACATGACTTAGATGTGAAGACTGTAGTCTCGCAGCCGATGACACAATTCCGAAAGATGAAAAAATGTTTTTATTTTTCCTGATTACTTTTGCATTTCTTATTTTTTTGCCTTTTTATAGCAATTTACTGCAGTTATCTCGGTCGTGTTAGCAAAGTTCAGCTTCGTCTCTTCTTTTTTTTTACTAAATGATTTAGGCTTGCTTGAGTTGAAAACTAACATCAGGAGATTTTCTAATCACGGCGGTAGTAATTAGTCGTATTTTCAACGAAATACCAAATCTACAAACCTCCAGATCTTGAAGCCGTAATACGTCAGAATAACGTGAACTATATCAGAATTACGTTACATTTGCATCGCAAAAAGTATAATATATCATGTTTTGGCTTTTGGAATGGTAATATTATTTTTAGCTGGTTGACCTTTCACCAATAATTAGCTTGTGAAAACTTAACGTCAATTTAAAAGGGTCAAGGCTGCTTTAGAAGACTTTTTTTAACAGTTGCGATAAGCAAAGATTTTGCAGTCGTGTACTTGACCTTTTTTTTTGTGAGTTACTTTGTTCAAAAGACTCGTCTAGAGAGTGGTACCGTATTTCATGATGTATTGAAATTTCTAAGAGTTTCCAGCAGAAATAGCCTGGTCTTTGATGGTTGTGTTGCCTGGTCTGGTCTTTGATGGTTGTGTCTTTTGATGGTTGCGTTGTATCGCAAAATGTCCAGAGCTACGTTTTAACCTTGTGCTTAATACAGTTTTTGTTTTGACTGCGAAGAAAGTGGCTGAAATTTGTGCTCGGGCAGGTTTTTTATTCAGACCGAAAATTTCTCGACAAAATTTTTGCTCATCTTGAAGCTATTGATGTCTTGGGCTCAATATCAGAAAGATACTTCACCTGTCATAAATTTTTGCTAAACATGGTGGTTTGAAAATTGCCAATTTTATTGATAATTAACAAACCCATTTGTTGTAAATTAAGTTGAGACATTTGCACTTATTAAACGGCTAGCAGACTTAAAATAAATCACTCTATGTTGTATTGTTTTAGGGGATAAAAACAAAAGAAAATGAAAAATTTGCTACTTTTCCGAATATTTCAATTTTTAACAAAAAAATTATTCCATGGAGTTTTTAATTTTTAACAAACAAAAATATTCCATCGAATTATTCCATTCCCGTACCTAGTGAATGTTCTAATTCTGATCTGAAATAACCTTTTTCAGATCTAAAATTCAGATCTGAAATGGGTTGTGAAGTGTTAAAATAACGCTTCGATACTTTACAAATGAGTTATTTCAAATGTGACATTTTATTTTTCCTGATTTTTTCAGTTCTCAAATAATCTATTTCAGATCTAATATCAAATCTTAAGTTTACTTTTTCTTGGTTTTATCGGATCTGAAAAATCAATAATTCTTGATAGCTTCTGCTAGCTACTAGCAATTACACAGCAAAGTCTCCAATTGAATACTGCCGAATATGTTTCCCCAAGCATGAGATAAACATTAGACACGCATAAGTAGCGCGTGAAAATCAAAAAATTGATAGGTCTTTCAACAGTTTTAGAAAACTTTTAAAACAGTTCAACGAAAAGTTTAGTTTAAAAAAACAGTTTGTGTAATTATTTAGTTAAATTAAACAAAATTGTTTATTGCAGAAATATCAAAAAATAAAAACTCAATTGTTTGCTCGAAATGCACAAATTAAAATTTGACTAAGGGTTTCTCGGATCTATTTTCAGTTTTGCAATCGGACACTTGATTTTTTTTCGTCAGTAACTTTGTTCAAAGGACTCGTCTTTTTCAGATGTGTTGAAATTTCTTAGAGTTTCCTGTAAACATAGCCTGGAGGGTACGAACATGTCTGGGATGGCAAAGACCTCGGGTTTGAATCTGATCAGGACCTCTTTTTATTCAAACTGGACCCATTTTTTTTGGGTTTCACAAAAACTATCACTCTCAAATCTTAGCTTTTGGTTTTTGGTTATAAATAGAACGGTTTTGAAAAAATACCCTGCATAAGCGGCTTACCCTAATTTTTTAAACTTATAAACATGGACCTCGGAATTGTCAACTTTTTCATTTTGAAACTGTTTTGTAATCTTTTTGATTTTCTAAAAAAAATTAAGCAGTAAAATCTCATAATGTGGGTTCAATGGAAATAAACGGTAGTGGGAAGCTCTCCTGTATCAGCCGCCATTCACAAATTTTCTAACACAAAAAGTTAGCGCCCTTGGAAAAATCAAATTTTGAAAAACTACCCTGCCATATCTGGCTTCAATTCAAAGAACGGGTTGTGGAAAGCTCGTTTGTTCATGTGACTTTGTCCAAAGTTTTTTGAAACTTTATGGCATTTATGGGAACATTATGGCCCTCAAAGAAGTCAAAAATCTGATTATGTGACAGTTTTTTGAGAGCAACCCTCCCAAATCTTAGATTTTGGCTTCAATCGAAATTACAGGTTGAACAAATCCCTTCTGCAGAAGCCGCTCCTCCCTAACTTTTTACACAAAAAACTATGCTATGATTCTGGCAAGTGTCAAAATTTTGTCCTGCCAAATCTGGTGTCATAGATTTAATCAAAATAACAGCTTGTTGAAAGCCTACTTTCAAGTTGCTGTGCCAAGTCTCTTCGACAAAAAAATTAGGGCCTTCAAACAAGTCAACTTTTTGAAACTTTGACAGTTTTGTGGAAACTTTTTGATTTTATGCGAAAAATAACGTGCCAATTCTCAGATGTGTTCAATCAAAAAATCCGGTTTTGGAAGTCTTTTCTGCTGAAGCGGCCACAATTTGCTTTTTTGCAGAAAGATTTGATGAATTTTGAGAAGTTTTTTGACCACTTACTAGAATTTATGCTTAGTTTACTTGTACTTTTACTTCGCATTTCTTTGTTTTTTTGTTTTGCTAAAAAATCACCTCAACCGAAATTATTTCGCCGTATTTTTAATCAACCTAACGACCTAGCGCTTTGTGTTAATTCAAGGGAGACAAAGTTTAAACACTCCCCTCCGCATTTTCCTAGTTGGTTGTATGTTTATCACTCGGTTTGTTGAAATTTTTTCTTTTTTCTTTTCGGAAAAAATTTTCACTTTTTGCAAATTTTTTTTAGTTTTTCTCAGAAAATTCTATTATCGATTGAAAGACCGCCTTCTCCTCGGTGTGCTTGCATAATCTCCTAGAGTCTTTTTTTACTTGACTCCTCTGACTACAGCCTCCGAAAAAATCTGTGAGGGAATAATTGACCGATTGTTTTTGGTTTGTCAAAAACTACCGCTCTCAAATCTGAGTTTTTCGTTTTCAAATAATAGAATCATTTTGAAAAAACCTTCTGCATAAGTGGCAACGCTCAAACGTTTTTAGACATAAAGTTCTGGCACTCGAAATTGTCAATTTTTTTGATTTTCGACCGTTTTGTGAATCTCTTTGACTTTTCTCAAAAATCAACCTCTCAAATCTCATATTGTGGCTTCAATAGAGATAACGGCTAGTAGGAAACTCCCCTGCATCAGCCGCGCTTCAAAAAAATTTTTTCACAAAAAAGGTTATTGCTATTGGAAAAGTCTTTTTTTTTTCTTATTTGTGACCACGTTTTCAAACTTTTTAAATTTTCTCAAAAACTACCCTGCCATATTTGAGAGTTCAAAGAACCGCCATCGCGGAAATTGTTCCTGCAGAATCGCGGACTCCTTAATTTTTTGGTCGGTTTTTGCATATCTTTTTTAGTGTTTTTTTTTCATTCCGCGTTTTGCTTTATAGTTACTTTCTGTTTTGATGTGTGCTTTTGGGCGAGGTTCAAATATTGAGTTTAAAAAAAGTTTTCGTGCCTCATATACCAACTGTTGCTTACACTTGGGAGAGCAAGTGACTTGACTTGTAATCAGGAGCTGGATTTTTTTCCGTAAATAATTTTTCTTTGAAAAAATTGAAGCTGCTTTATAAGTGAACCTTAGCAACCTCGAGACTTTTTCACAATTGGTTTCGAGGTAACGAAGTCGCTTTGTATCTTAGATCTGGGGTTCGAACCCCGACAGGAATTTTCAATGTGTGATTTTTTTTGCGGTAAGCTTTGTATTGCGGACTTTTGTTTTTCCGCTCAAGTTTTGCCACCTAACGAATTTTTCTTGCGCTGGAGTAGTCGAATAATTGAATTATGTCTGTTTTCAATTCTTTTTGATTTTCTCGAAAACTTCAAGCTGATATTTGGGTTTTCTATCTCAATCTAAAGATTTGCTTGTTTAATATTCTCCTGAATAAAAATTATGGCTCTCGGAACAGTCAAAGTTTGATTTTTTTGATCGTTTTAGAAATGTTATGACTTTCCTGACAAATTAACCTCGCAAAACTGAGAATTTAAATTCCATCCAAAGAACGGTTTGTGGAAAGCTGCCATCATATGCGGATATTCCCAATTTTCTTCACCTTTTTCCGGAGGCCATAACTTCTTGTTTGAAAAAATTGGCCTAGCCATAAATGCAGGCCAGTTTTTCTTAAACTTTTTTTGAACCCAAAAACTCAGATTTGGGAAGGTAATTTTTGAAACGGTCTAAAATTTTCATGAAACGGTCAAAAAAACAAACGTACTTTTCCGAGGGCCATAGTTATTTGTTTAGGTTTTTTGTACCGTTTTTTGGAACTCTTTGGTTTTTCTCGAGTTTTTGCGTACAACTGAAACAACAGGTTGCGTGAATCACTATTGCATAAGCGGCTACGAGCAAAATTTTTTAATAAAAAAAGCTATGATTCTCGAAATTTTTTAAATTTTATTCAGAAACTACCCTATCAAATCAGAGATTAATGGCTCAATCGGTAGAACCGCTTGCAAAATTTTTTTTTCTATAGAAGCGACAAACCCCCATTTTTTGTAAGAAATTTGTTATGTCTTTGCGAACTTTCCAGTTTTTCTGAAAGTTGCCTTCTTCTCACTTCTGTTTGTAGAGATTAACTAAAGTTTTGGGCAAAGTCTATTTTTGAAATCAAGCAGTTCATCCTGCAACCGTATAGCTAATTTTTTCTAAAATCAAGCAGCTACCTCCAGCTTCCGCTGGGCCCCTAATTATCTTTTATTGAGGCATACGAGAATTTTGACTCACCTTGTTTTTTTTTCTTAAGATTTTTGTAAATTTTTTCTCTACATCTTATGTCTTTTGATGGTTGTGTTGTATCGCAAAATGTCCAGAGCTACGATTTGACATTTTGTTTAATATAATTTTTGTTTTCAATTTCGAAGAAAGCGGCTGAATTTTTGTGCTCGGAGTCGTTTTTTTTTCAAGACCGATTTTGGCTTTTAAAAAGACACTCTGACAAATTTTTAATGCATCCTGAAGCTATTGATATCTTCAGCTCAATTTCAAAAAAAATACTTCAACTGTTATATTTTTTTGTAAACTATAGTTAATTGGAAATTGTCAGTTTTATTCATAACTAACGAATCATTTTGTTGCAAATTGAATTGAGACATTTGCTCTTATAAAACGGCTAGCAGACTTAAAATAGGTCAATTTTGTTTTACATATCGGGTAGGAGATAAGAACAAAAGAAACTGGAAAATTTGCTATTTTTCCGATTATTTCGTTTTCAACAAAAAAAGTATTCCGACGAGTTTAATCAGCTTTTGAAACATTGAGAGCTTCAACCTTACACAAGCTTCTTTTATCCTATACATAATGAATGTTCTAATTCTGATCTGAAATAGTCTTTTTCAAATCTAAAATTCAGATCTGAAATGGGTTGTGAAATGTTAAAATAACGCATGGACACTTTAGAAAAGGGTTAATTTAGATCTGAAATTTTATTTTTCTTGGTTATTTCAGTTCTCAAACAATCAATTTTAGATCGAATTTCAAATCTAAAATTTAGTTTTTCTTGGTTATATCTGATCTGCAAAATAAATAATTCTGACACAATTTTTGCTATTTTTGATATTTTATAGGTACTCAGCAAAGTCTCCAATTGAAGACTGCCAAAATATGTTTCCTCAAGCATGAGATAAACATTGGACACGCATAAGCATTGCATGAAAATCAAAAAAATTCATAGGTCTTTCAACAGTTTTCGAAAACTTTTGAAACAATTCAACAAAAGTTTAGTTTTAAAAAAAGTGTTTGTGTAATTATTAGGAAGTCTTTACCGCTAGTTAATTAAACAAAGTTGTGTAGAGCAGAAACATCAAAAAATAAAAACTAAATTCTTTGTTCATGCATAAATTATGAGTTGATATAGGGCTTCTCAGATATAAGTTCAGATCTGACATTTTGTTTTTCAAGGTTGTTTTAGATCTGAAATGTTCTCTTACAGGTCCAAAATTCAGATCTGAAACTTTAAAACACTTATCAAGATATGAAATAAAGATTATCAGATGTCATAATCAACTGATGTAAGATACAAAGAAGTTTAGATCTTGCACAGAAAATCCTCTGGGTGCTCAAGTAATCTACTTTGTCTGAAACAATTTCGAACGAGACAAAGGATTTTTATTCTCATTCGCACAAATATAGCAAAATTTTAATCCTTACATAATCAATTAGATACTCCTGCCAAAACTTTCCCTATCAACTTATGTGTTTAATAACACTAGCAAGAGCAAATGTCTCGTTCGAAATTGTTTCAGACAAAGTAGATTACTTGAGTCACGATTCTGAGCTTAGGTAATTGAAGCTTTTGTGCGTGAATAAATTGTTTTTTTTTGCCTAGGTGATACGGCACAGAAATTGGCTTACACTTTAAGCTACGTTGCTCTCAACGAGTTTTCCTATCATGTCATCGGAGTGGGAAGCTCCTTTTCTTCCACGGATCCAAGTGGACTTACACTGGCACAGATGAAAAAGACATTCATGGATATCACTCCATTGAAGACTGCAGTCAATAAAACATTGAGTGCTATGAACTTTCTCCAAAATCATCAAATAGAAGAGCCGGTGGCTGAGTTTAAGCTAAAGATGACGCTCAAACGGCGTTCCAGTATGCTAAAAGTCTGGGCAAAGATCTGCATCATATACAACAAGTGTCATCAGCCACGCGACTTATAATTTTGGCCAAACTTTGCGTTTACTACTTTGACAAAACTAGCCAAACAATCGAACCTTGTTATTGTCTTGACGACAGAAAACAAAAAACTATTGCGATTGAACTTGAACGAGACTGCAAAGATTTTTCTGAATATCACCAAACAGTCAAAGTAAGAATTTTCAGTCGGAAAAAGGACACAAAAAGTATGAATTGCGATCAATTAGAAATGAATTGTTGAAGGTTGTGTATCCATACATATCTGAGGGAAAAAAGTATACTTGTTCAACGAGAATGCTTAAACAGGATTTTGTAATCACGTCCGATTCAGATTTATTACCTGAAGGGGAAGAAAACGCTACTGTGGTCAATTTGGGCATACAAAAAAAGACAAACAGTAAAATAACTGAAACTTTTTATAAATTACCCAACGGAAGTATTGAAATTGGTAATATATGTGAGGCGATTGAGTCCAATGAAAAAATAGAATCTGGAAAAGCAATAAAATGTATGTTATTTGAACATTTTATGTGTTCTCAGGATTGCTTGAATGACCTAAGACTCATACGAACCACCGATCTAGGCCCAATTTCTACGTTAAAAATATCCCAATGAGCGGTTGTAAGCGTGGTGATATCTTTTTCTTGTATTAGTCAAGCAATAATGGCTGGTACTGCTCTCTTTCCAAAGAAAATTGGGGTGATTGTGTCTTGAGGAACAGGACTGTTCAAAACACTAAAACTGCACTGGAATCGCCTCCACTGATTCGCTAGGAATACTTTCCAGTTCACATCAATGAAGACGGAAAGTGTTCGAATTATATGCATAAGTTATCCGCTGATCAATTCATTACTTTCAAAAGTTTGGATTGCAAACAGTTCATTAGTAAACCCTGGGGAACTCTAGACAGGAGTAAATTCAAAGACGAAATCTCCCTAACTGCATCGGGAAAAAGTATTTGAGATGATATTCACATATTTGATTTGTTTTATGGATTATATGAAGTAGATGAGGGCACTGAGCACAAACACAGTTGTGTTTACAAGCAGTTAAATGGTGACCACTATATATACAAAATAGATGGAGGGAAGTGGTGCATTTATTCGATAGAAGGAGCCAATAACCCCCAGTTTCATAATGACTCCTGTCCACACAGCGAATGGCCTCCTGCAAAAGGATGGAAAGATGTCGTTGGTGATCATATGCAGATCGAGTTGAGGATTAAAATCAATCCAGTTTGAAAATGATTGTCTTACGACTTCACTCTGTCTCCTTTTTAGAGTAGATTCATAGTTATAATAACTACATCAGCCTGGGTTGGCAAAAATGCATATCTTACTATTTCATACATTAAAAAGACAAGTGTTTTTTCAATAAGCAAATTTTGAAGTATTCTGATAAGCATTCTTTGCCGCATTCTGGAATTGAATAACAAGCGGTTTGCCAAATTTTTATCACAAAAATTTTACGAAAATGGCAAAAACAATTTTTTGTTTTTTGAAGTTTTATGATAAACGTTTTTTCCATAATATGAATTTGTATGATAATCATTTTTCCACAATAAAAAATACAAAAGTTTTTGTTTTGAGTTTTTGGGTTTCATCCGAAACATTTATCAAGGGTTTTTGGCATAATAATATCCCAAGAGTTTTGGTGGTTGAGAAAAAGTTTGGTGGTTGAGAAAAAAGACCTGTATTTTTCACAAATTTATCTTTATCTTAGCATATGAAACAAAAAAAATAATCGTGTTTATTAAAAAAAAAAATTTCTGGTAATTTTTGGATTTTTAGGGTGAAAAACTCATTATGGACTACGTTATAAACCACAAAAAGTCAAATTCTGCAAGCAATTTGTCGAAAAACAATTAATTTTGAGCACAAAAGCAAGTTTGCAACCAAAAAAGGGATTAGATGGTTTTTAACTCAATGTGGTGTTTTTTTTCAATGAAAAAATGCATATCATACAGTTTTTATATATGAACACTAATTGACAAGCGTTTTTGCGACCGAAACTGAAATTTTTTTTTTGACAACAAGTTGATTTCAATCACTGAAAACCCCAATTAAATTCATCTAAAATTGACCAAAGAAAGTTTCAATTCATTTTTGAATTTTCTAATTTTTCTCGAAAAAAAAGCTGATCGTACAATTTCATATGCAAAAGTTATATGATATATATTTTTTTTAAACAAACTAAAATCATTTTTTGATATTTTAATTGCTCTTTGTCTTTGAAAACGTTCATTTACCTCATTTGTAATTACCGAAACAAGTTTTTAGAGAAAAAAAGTTCTATATTAAAATGTTTATTATACAGTTTTCATCCATGAAAAAGATTTGATAAGTATTTTTCTGTCAAAACTTTTTCACATGACCAGAAAGCTTCACATGAGCCAAAAAGAATGAAAATGTGAATTAAAAATCTTCAAACAGTTTTTAATTTGTGTTTAAAAATTGTAGGATAAGCATTTTTTCCACAAACGCCATATATGCAATTTTATGATAAGGGTTTTCCTTCTATGGATGTCAACCCGGGAGTTTCGTTTTTACTGAAAAATTTAAACATTGATTTAAAGCATAATTAGATACTTCCATCATATTTCTTTTAATAACACTTCCGAAATATCCTTCATGTGCTTATAAGATTGTGAGTAGATTTATACTTAACAGTTTGATTACATTTTAACATTTATAATTTTAATAGATACTCTCCCCTTATTCTACTCAATGACACTTTGAGTCAGAAATTATCATGCATACTTTAAGTGTGTGAAGATTTATAGTGATTATTACTAACACTGATTTAAAAATTAGATTAGATTATCACCTCGTTTCACCTATTGTTTTTTTTATAATAACTGTATTCAGAAAATCAATTCATTTTCAAAAAAAAAAACCAAGTTATAAGCCAGATCAATTTAGCTAAAAACAGACGAGGCTTTTTGATGAGAATTTTTTGAAATTTTTGTCAAAATTGAAGTTTTTTCTACCACAATTGGTTAAAAACTTTTTAGTGTACATCATAACTTTTTTTTTCGCACTGATGTAGATGAAATGGGTATATTCAACAGAGGTGTCCAATAACTGGTCTAAGTTATTGTGCACTCAGTTGCGCCACAGCAATTAGCTTTGTTATATTGATTGATCTACCACTCGATAAGGTTCAACAAAGTTCATTTCCCGTACCTAGCAAATTTTCTACTTCAGATCAGAAATAATCTTTTTCAGATCTAAATTTTAGATCTGAAATGGGTTGTGGAATGTTTAAATAACGGTTGGATACTTTCAGGATGGGCTATATCAGATCTAATTTCATATCTGAACTGTTGGTTTTCATGATTATTTCAGATCTAAAATCAGATCTGAAATTTTGGTTTTTCTTGGTTATTTCAGATTTAAAAAATCATCGTTTCTGACTTTATTTGTGCTATTTTTGATACTTTTGTATCTGACAGCTTCTACTAGCTTGTAGCAGGTACTCAGCAAGTTCTCCAATGGAAGACTGCTAAAATATAGGTTGAGGAAAAAGGTTTCCCAAGCATGAGGAAAAAAGTTGGAAACGCATGAATAGCGCATGAAAATCAACAATTTGTTGCGTTTTTGAAAACATTTTATCACAGTTGAGCAAAAAAACTAGTTAGAAAAGAAAACAGTTTGTGAAATTATTCGAATTTTTTTTACTGTTTCAGATCTGAGAATCAACTAATGTAAGAATTAATGAACTTCAGAGCTTGTACAGAAAATTCTCTGGGTACGGGATGGCTTACATTAGTGGAGCAAACTTTGCACCTCGTCAAGTGTTGTCATTTAACAAAACGAAGCTATCTTTCGTGGCTTGACTGAGTCTTGGACTTCATTAAACCCATAGAAGTCGCCGTCTTCAGCTCCTGTGTGATGCCTATATTCGCTCTCTTAAAACACTGAGTTTGTAGGCTCTCTTACATTACTTTTAGTTTGAACAAGTTTATGATAGCTAGCTATGAGAAAACCTTAAGTTTGCCTATGAATAATTTTGGTTTCAAGCTTCTATAATGAAACCAATTTTTCTCTGAAGCACAACCATCTTCAGTTCAATGTAGTTAGGTTTTAACGAAGTTATCTGTGAGGTGGATCTTAAAAGTTTGAATGAACTATCTATTTTTCAGCACATCCTAATAACAGCTATTTTCTTTCTCGGAAACACCTGAGTAAACAAGACTACTCGTATCAGGACAAGTCCCTGAACATTTCGACTGCCTAGTAACTTAGCAATTATGAGAAACAGCCTGCTTCACCCAATTTTGAAGGAATTTTAAGACGTATTAAATCGCCCCTTACGCGTTAATGGCGCGAGATATATTACACATTAATTGTCCCAAGTCGGCAATCCTTAAACCAAAAAAAAATAAAAAACAAGAAAACTTTTTTGAGGCACTTGGATTTTTTATTTGCTCAGTTTCGAAAAAAAAATAAAATAGCTTAATGTTTTGAACAAAATGGTTCAAGTTTTGCGACGAACTTATCTTTTTAGTCAATTTTTGTTTTGTTGCTAATTACATCAGCAAGAAACTTTTCGGATATCCCGAAGTACAGCTCTGCAATACAAAGCCAAACTGTGCACTATATAGAAGCACAATTTTGTGTCTGTATGTTCCTGGTGGATTCCAGAGAAGACTTTAATCATGTTAAATTACTGTCGTAACAATCAAAGGAAATGAAGGAACAAAAGAAGAACAAAGGGAGCGTCCTTGTTGCGGAATTCGCTCACAGTTCACAAAATGCATAGCTTGTATTGCACTTTGTGAGCAGACACCTTCTCTGTTAGTGCTTCAGAATAGTTTGGTTACAATTTTTTTAAAAGCTAAAAATAAATGAAATTAAGATAAAGTTATCTTAGTCGGTAAAGATGCAGGCTCTTAGTTCTTGTCATCAAATTAAAATGATTGCAAATGAAACGAAAAAAAAATGAAGAAAAGAATTCAAAAAGCTGAATTAAATTTTTTACACGCCCATATCCTGCACACGACGGATATCTAATACTAAACAGAGGCTTGGTATAACAAAAGATAACGCACACAGACACACAGAAAGTTGTTTATGGAAATGAACAAATTATCTATGCAGCAGTCTTAACTTTCAGCAAAAATTCAATACAACATCTTTATTTGACAGAAGCTTCTGGAGACTTTTGAAGATCATAGCTTTTTTTGGAAAGTTTTCTTTTATATAGATTTTTGAGCTAGGAAAGTGCTGTTTAAATTATCCGGACAAACAAATAAGGCTTGCTTGAAAATGAAAAGTTTTTTTTCTCAAATTTGGTTTGATATTAGATGAAAAAATATCACGACAAAACATGCCTAAAGTTTTGGCAGAGTTATTATGGTGCAATTTGTTTTGCGAAGTTCGAACCGAAATTTTTGCCCCAACAGCGGATCATTTTTGGCGTTTTTAATCAATTAAGAATTAGGCCAACGCTACTCTGTCAGTCACTGTGTAGCCCAACAAACTTTAAAAAATTACTCAAAGTGTTTCAAAATCGATTTTAAAGAAAAAATTGGTGTTTTATATAGGAAAAACTAAGTTTTTTTCTATCAAATAAAAATAAAATTCTTTATATTAAGTTGACATGATTAAACTATTCTTAACAAGTATTCAGCTATAAAAAACTTACTATGATATAGTTTTGATGGCACTTAAATTGATGGTTTTAACGTTAATTTTGATCCGCTAAAAAGCCAACAATGATCTTTTTTGAGTAAAATTTTAGCCCGAATTTTGCAAAAAAAACTGCACCACTTTCTTCATTCTGCCAAAATTCGAAAAGAAATTATTTCTCGTTATCTTTTGCTTCAACTCAACCCAACATCAGACGAACTTGTTGTAAAACTCAATTTTCTATTCGTTTTGTTTGGATAATTTAATCTTCAAATTTATGTAAATCCTTGAAGACTGAAACCTAATTTTTGTAAAATTTTCCTATGTTTTATTTGTTTATGTAAAAATCACGCCAACGCTACTGTGTCAGTTTTTGTCAGGTTTGTATCAAAGTGAACTTCATACGTAGCCCAACAATTTAAGAAAAGTAAACTTTCCTACAAAATTGCGCCAAATTATTGAAAGTTATTTCTAAAAAAAACATTGGTGTTTTTTAAAGTAAACACGATATTTTTTGCTTATAACGAAAAATAGTTTTATTTTTACAAGAAAGAGCAGATGATAGCATTCTCAAGTTTTGTTGGGCTACTTAAGAGCCTTTTATGATAAAACTTTGTTGGCAATTGAACCAATGCTTTTGACGTAAATTTTGATCGACTAAAAAATCCAAATTTGCCCTTCTTGGGCTAAAATGTTGGGCTCGAGTTTTGCAAAAAAAACTGCACTATAATAAATCTGTTTAACTTCTAAGCAACTTTTGCCCTCGTCATCTTTTGTCTTATATCAACTCAGTTTAAAAAAAAACGCATTTTGAATTCAAACTTTATTCGTTTTGTCCAGATAATTTAGATGAGCACTTAGATTTTGCACGCTGTTAAGTTTGATTCATTGCTGAAATTAAAATCACGTACCCAATCAAGTGTGAAACCATTTTTTGTTAAATGTTTCTGTTTTATTTGTTTCTGCGTAAATCACGGATTACTTGTGTTCAATTAATTTTCTAGAAGATTATAGGTTTGTATCACAGAGTATTGCACATCCGCGGAAACAACTGAAAGTCTAGAAAATGCTTTTTTGTTCTTCAGAAAAGAATCATTTCCGGACGGTTCTTGTAATTTCATACGTAATCCGTTGAAATAATTTGCCGCAATCCAAACTGACATTGAAGTTGACTTGGTAGGACACGAAAACAAGTACGATAGAAAAATTTCTACAAATGTCAAACTCTTTTTAGAGCCGAGGAGCTAATCGTTTCGGTTTTTTTTTCATGAGAAAAAAATATTTTCAGAAGGAAGAATTGCTTGCCATTGCGATAATCTAAAATCATTTTAGAATTGGCGCAATTTTCATCAAGCTGGCAAAAAGAAGTAATTACGGAAAAAAAACAGGTTACGCTTTCGAGTATCAACGAAAATTGTTAAGAGAAGACATGACGGTGATGATGCATTGATTTCTTATGACAAGTTCAGTCCACCATGTCGAGAAAGTAAGGAAGAGAATGAATGCGTGGCTACGCAAAAGTCCATCTTTGACCTTGTTGTTGTTCCGACTTTTGAAGAACGTGACGGAATGTTTGTGCTCGGGGTGGTTTTTTTTCTCCAGATAAATTTTCAAATTTCGACTTTTTATCTAGCAATTTTAGAAGAAAGTGTAAAAAATCGCCTGAAAATTATTGTTGTCATGAGCTAAAAATTAGAACAATATTTCACCTGGGATTATTTTCCAAAAGTTATGGTGGTTTAAAGATTGCCAATTTGAACAATTAGGGTCAATCAAGGCGTAGTATATTTCCCGCTGTTAACAAAGCCGCGATGTATTCCGTCTTAAAAATTGTTCCAAATTAGTTTAAGCAGGCTATTTGTTATTACTGCTTTGTTAAAACGTTATTGCGAGCTTGCAAACACAAAATAGGACACCACCACAAAATAGGACACCATCGCCACCGGTGACTTTAAAGCAAAATTATTTTTTAAACTTGCGAGTTATCGCTTTCCCGAAATTTTGCGAGTTGTCTTTTGCTGCGAGTTGTCTTTTGCTGCGAGTTGTCTTTTGCTGCGATTTGTCGCGGTACCTCAGAGATTGCCTGCAATGTTGAAATATAAATTTGGGAGAATTCCTATAAAGATAACTAGTTTTAAATATTTCATTCGGCGCTTGTTTGGCAAAAAAAATTTTTAAAAGTTTTTCTTTATAAATATGGTCGAAACATTCTGCGCTATTTGCACAGCAACCAGCCTTCAGTTTTTAAAATGCTTTTGGTGAATCCTTTTTTCTATTTTTGCTTTCAGCAATTATCTTGAATTAAATCAGTGGTACTTCGAAAACTTCTGGTGGTTTATTGTTCCAATTTTCGATGAAAAGGATGAGAGTGACGAACTATTTGTTCTCGGGGTGATTCTTTTCCTCCAGAAAAATTTGAATTTTTAACTAGCAATTTTTGAAGAAAATTTATAAATTTTTCAAAAAATATGAATGCCTTGAGCTCAAATTATAAAAAATTATTTCGCATGTGATCATTTCTTGTGAAGTTATGGGGGCTTAAAGATTGCCAGTTTGGTACAAATGAAGCACGATACAACTCGTGTTATTAATCTGGGTTGACCTTTGCTCAAAAAAAATATTAGTCAAACATTTTTACAAATGGAGCTATTGTTAAAAATCTAGTCATACTAATTCGTACTATAAAAATTGTATGACTTGCATGATTTTTTAAAAAAAAATAGTGCTCTCTTCGATATCAACAAAAGTTTTATAAATTACATTACAGGATGTTCAAAACTGATACCCTAAATTTAAGGCTAATGGAAATGACTTGGGAGACCAAAAAATCCAGAAAAATATTTGATAATATGAAAACTGTGTGACTGGATTTAAAAAAAAACAAAATCGAGGAAAAAAATTTTTTTTATGATTTTTTTAATCGCAAAAAAATTTTTAGGTATAAAAAAAACAATTTCGAAAAAAAACTTTTTTTGCATGCAAATTTGAAAGTTTTTGTCCATTAATTAAATGAAGGCCGGTTAAATATTCAGGCCTTCTGCATGCTGTTTTTTGGGGTCTTTTCTGTTATGCGGCCCAAAACTGATTATTTAAATTTTTGATCAAGCTGTACTTTTTTCGATGCTTTGATACAACTTATCAAATTGTTCTCGAAATTAATTTACTAATAAACTCGGATGTTTCCGTTTTTTTTCTTGAAATTTTACTCAATTTATTCGTTATTCCATTTGAGTCAGTTAATTTCATTTCGATACCAACACTTTTGACCTAAAAATGTCAGTTTCTAACGCTCAAATCCGATTCGATTTTTTAGTAATTGGGTTTCCAAGTCGCTTCTGTTTTTTGAGCAAGGTCACTTTGGTCATCACACTTTGTCAAGTGCTTTCTGTTTTTCTAATCAATTCTGAGTTGAATCAAGAGCTTGACATATTTTGGGCAAACGGGATGTTTGATTGCATGGGGCAAATATTTGAATAGTTTTTGGAGACTCATTTGATGAAATATCATGCTAGTACATTTAGCAAATCAGCCACGTTGATTTGAAGCTATTAGACTAACCAATTCATTTCAAATGTCAAATAGTTGCTCTTATGCTTCAGAATCCATCATAACTAAACTGCATTAGTATGACTTAGCAACTATTTGTGTCTTTTTATACAAATCAAATTATTCTCTTTTTATACAAATCAAAATAATTTACTAATAAACTCTGCTGTTCCCGTTTTTTTTTTCAATTTTTTACTCAACTTACTCGTTTTTCTAACATTTTAATCAGTTAATTTTATTTCGATACCATCATTTTTGACACAAAAATGTCAGTTTCATCAATAGATTTTTCTGCACCCGCTGTGTTTCATTTTCCTTTTGATATTTCAAGTCCAAACTCTCAAATTCCTAAACTACTGGACCGATTAGTGTATACTTTGCTAAACTTTAAGACTGATAGCGCTGAAATATTCCAATCAATTTTTGATGAAGACCCGAACTGCTTTGCGGGTCAAGTTATACTAACTGCCGCTGAGTTAACCGAAAGCTTTACGGGCAAAAGTATTGAAGAAAACATTAAGAAATGTCACCAATTAGCCGACAAATTAGGCAGCCGAGTGACGGATTGGGAAAGCAGATGGTACAACGCAGTTTACACGTTTAAAACTATTTCATGCCGCCAGGGATGTCATATTTTGATGGATCTTTTAGCCGAATACCCATTCGATCTAATTGCTGTGATAATCGGAATGTTCTGGGCATTTTACTCTGTGGATAAATTCATAATGCGGGATTTAATTGGGAGAGTTTTGCCTTTTCATCCCGAATCACATCCGTATAGAGCGTTACTTGAGAGTTTATATGGGTTCGCTTTGATGGAATGTTTCGCTGTTGATCGAGGTATTGGGGATAGATTGCAATAGAAGATAAAGAAGATGATCTTGTTATTTATTTCCCCCTATTGCAATAGGGGGGATAGTTACCAAGGTACAAAGCTTGTAAATGGTCAACTGATCGAGTCTTTCTTAAACGGGGGGATATTCGTAACAAGGTACCATAAGGGGGGATAGTTAACAAGATCCAAAGTAGAAAACTCTTCAATTGCAGTTCCGATAGTACAAGGTTGCGCTCACAGTTATCATTAGAGGAAAACCTTTTTCAGTATTTTATCAAGGAGGGGGCATTTCAAACTTCAACTCAAAAATAGGTTGTTTTATGCAAAACTGGTCGAACACAAAAAAATCAGCTAATTTTTGATTTTGTTTTACAGCAGAGTTTTTGAGTACAGGAAAATTCGAGGCCAGTTGGCAAACGAATGAAACGAATTTTCACCTATAAACAAGTTGATTTTTTTTAGCCATTCCTAAAAACAAAAAACAAATTTTATAAATAAACAATTCCAAAACGTTCCAGGTGCATGAAGTTTTAGAACAATAACAGTTTTTTCGTGTGTTTATAAATCAGTAGCAAAGATTAGGTTCCTGCTATAATTACATCTTAAAAATATCATAAAGACAAGACAATAAAATTGCAATCAATCAAACACAGGTTCCAAACTGGTCGAAAGAGCGTTCCAGAAGGATCCCAGACATCCCTGGATAATCCATGCCGAGTGTCACTCTCTGGAATACAACGGAAGAACAGAAGATGCTCTTAACTTGATGAGGGATGAAGATGACTGTTATGTGGATTCAACACTCGGGTTTCACAATACCTGGCATGTAGCATATTTGCTAGCAGGTAAAACAATCAGTTTTTTCTTGGTTTTTTAGCCTGACCTGCTCCGTGAAGCAGAAAAGGTAGTCTTGCGATTTCAAATATATGGCAATTACGAAAAATCCTACAAATTTCATGCTGAAAACTTCATCAAGCGACCAGGCAAGCTTTTTGTTTTGCAAAAACATACTGGACATATAGTTTTAGAATTCAATTTACTGGCAATACTCATATAACGGAAATTGTATGACAATCCGTGTTGGAGTTCCATGAATAAACATCGATTATAATTGAGTTTGATGGTCAGTGTCCACAAAAGTGGAAAAAAATTTTTTATTATCAATTAAAACGGATTTCAATATTACTATTTTTCGAGGCAGTAAAATCCATTTTTAATCCATCCTAATAATTTTTTTCTTTGTTTTTGGACACTGACAATGAAACTCAATTATGATCAATTTTAATCCACTTTATTGAGATGCAAATTTCAACGTGCATATAGTATTTTCTACGCTTTAAATTAAAAATGGTTTCGTTTTCAATTTAATTTTTTTCTGCGCAACTTTGATATATTTTTTTTTACTTTTCTTATATTACTCAATAACTGAGTTTTGTTCCTTTCAAGAGTGTTTTTAAATTATTAGAATTTTTGAAGGGGTAAAATTGGAGGTGGATAATCCCCTTCGATTAACAAACCCCCCCTCCCCCAAGCGTTTGCCCCTTTGCCCCCTTACAACAACCCCAACGTTTAGTTCACAACTCCTCTCCCCCCAAATTACATGAACACTAAATGAACCGAACCCCCCACACACACAAACCACCATACCTGAACCAGATCAGAAGATGGGGGTTGGTTCAGGTGCGGGAGGGGGGTTGGTCCAGGTGTCATCAAAAGTTACCGAGTTGACGATTTGTCATCAAAAACTTTGACATCAAAAATTAACGATAATGGCAATAAAACGAGCGCCATGTCAGGAGGCAGAATTTTGTTGCATACAATTGTCGAGATTATATGACGCGCATGTAAAATTGGAGCTGAGAAGGTCCATAAAATTGCTCAGCTTTTAACAGCAATCATTGCAAACTTTTTGAAATTAACTTTTTATCAAAGATTTTTTCAAAATTATTTTTGGAGTCTGTAATTCGGCGCAATTTTTTACCCACCATGTAAGCTTGATGACCTCGGTATTTTCATGTTAGAATTATGAGGTGACATTTTTTCATACAGTCCTAGAAACAATTTTGAATTCATTTTCAATTTCCATAATCTTTTTATGAGTCCTTAACAAAACTTTCTCCGTTTTCCTTGCTGAATTTTTGTGTTCAAACTGACAAAAACTATTTAAAATTTTTTCAAACAATTGGTACGCCATGTTCATACAAGTTTTCTAAGATTTTTTTTAAATCTTTTTTTTTCAAATTGTTGTGAATCACGATCTGTTTTGTGCAACAGTTTCTTCTAAAACTAGCTGTCGGTAATTTAGGGTCCTTTGCGGAAGTTTTTCTTCACAAAGACATTGATAAAAGTTTGTAATACTTTTCAGTTCAATTCTGTTATCGATTCCAAAATATGATTTCCTTTTAAGCAGAGCTGCAGAAGTTGTTAGTATCGATCCGAAAAATGTTTTTCACCCAAATTCAGTTCAAATGCTTCTCTAGAGAAAGCACTAAAATTGCGTCGAACTGATGTTAAAAAGTACAGCATATTCTAAATGTGATAAAACTAAACAGTGATGCGAGGCAAGTAAAGATTTTGTGAGAAGTTGTTTTCCAATTGTATCTTTTGATTTAATTCTTTGAGCCTTTTTCTGCGAAATTGTTTGCAAATGTGCTTAAAATGACAGTTTGGATTCAAGAATAAGACTTAAATTTTCGCATTCAAAATTTTTTTCTACAATTAGGCCAATGGTTTACAATTTCTGTTTATCATTTTTTTGGGAAAAAACTATACATTTTGTTTTTCATGCATTCAATTACAACGGGTTTTCAGCAAAAACATTGTTAGCTTCAGTAAAGTTTTTCTAATAGACCAAGAGCATCCTTTGAAGATAGTTATGAAGCCTAAACTATACAGCCGTCTGCATTTTGTACCAAGGTAAGTCCATCACATAATCAAATTTGAACATCATTCTTACATAAATTGAACAACAATGGATCTAGTACCGTTCCTTGTGCCTATCTGTTTGAACTTCGAACCAATCGGAGAAAATTTTTTTAAACATTAATTCTTTGGATTCGGTCATTTAGGAAACTTTTTTTCAGTGCTTTGTCAACCGTTGGAATTCACCATACTGCGTAGCTTTTTCACTTAAGTTTCTTGAAAAATAGGGTCGAAAGCTTTTAAATGATCCACTGAAGCTGCATGAACAAATTTGTTTGGATTTTTTTTCTTGTAACATAGATAAGAATGCATGGAATCTTTCTTCAAATTCCAAGTTGAAATAACTTTTTTTCCAAATGTTCCGTGATTTGAGAATCAATTGAAGTCGAAAGGTTGAAATGAATTAAAATCGGAGCGCAGGTAATAAATATCAGTAGTTTTTAGTGTCAGTTGGTTCATCTTTTCTGAATCGTGGTGTTATTTATCGGAAAACTTTCTCATCTATACGGGCGTTATTGACAAATTTAGCTGGGGTCCAACTATTGATTTACTATCAAGAAAGAACGCGGTCCAAGGGGTTTACTGAGATGAAGTACTCAGTGTACATCATAGCAGTGCTTCACTGTTTTGGGCTGAAAGTGGAAGGGTAGAAATTGAAAAAAAACACGAGTTGTAAAACTGTGGCGCAAAAGACCAAAAAAAGTCACTTTGTTTGAAACTGAATAATTGCAAAATAAGCAATTTTAATATTTTAAATTATCATTACATTGAAGGAATTACATAGTGCCATTACATTTGAAACAATGGAACCGCAAGCGCGAACCTGTTTCTATAAATTATAAGTTTTGGCTGAAGTGCTGAGAAGTGGGTAGCAGTTTTGCGACTATTTTCCTTGCTGAATTCTGATAGCTTAGGCTTATATATCAAGGCAGATCGGGTTAGTTTCAGCAGTTATTCTTTTACTTCTGGTTTTGGTAAATTGACAGTAAAAGTTGTTTGTTTTTCGGTTCTTGTTTGCATTCTGACTCAAACCATTCCTTTTTCAGCACATTTTTTGCTTCAATTGTACAAAAGTTTTCTAAAAATATGAAGATCACATTATTAGCACTTAAGAGCAAATTTTGAGGATCGGTTAAACTGTTGCAACGGGTCTTGTATTGGTTTCTACAACCCCGTGAATAAAAAAGTAAAATATCAAAAATGAGTCAGTGAGATTGATCTTCGTTCATTTTGTTTCAGTTTCGCTGTCTAGGTTTTTTGTGGGAGCTGATGCTACCCCGTAAAATATGTCAGTTTTCCTAAACTTGCTTTTCGAGACAAAAAAATTAGACAAGCAGCAAAAAAACGAGCAGAAATTTGTAGTATGCAAAACAGAGTGGTTTTAAAGTTAAATCGCTCAAGTTTCCGAGAAAAAAAATGAATTTGTTTTTTGAAAAGTCTTCCACTGATTTCAAAAAATAGTAACCTATCGGTTGCTTGTTTGGAAAAAGGTGGACGGCTGATGGTTTTTTTTCGACTGTACAGTAACATCAGATTGATTGGCTGAAAATTTGGAATTACTGATTGAGTCTAAAAATGCGCTATAAATTTCACACTCGTATCAGAAGGATGGGGTCCATCTGTGGCTGAAAGACCAAATGATCTGTATAATAATTTTGTTATTGTCCAAAATATCCATTTCTACTTCATCTAAATCCTTGAAATTTATCGCTGATTTTAAAATCTGCTGGTTTGGTTTCTCTACATTTGCATTCAAATCCTTTCTAAAAGCTTCCAAAGGGTTCACTGTTTAAACGGACATTGCTTTAGGGGGAGATTTTATGATTTATTAAATGCATTATTTTGTAGATAAAAAAGTTACTCAGGTTTTCCTTTTCATCAGTTTCTTTATTTGCAGCCATTTATTCGAATCAGGGCTAATACAGGTTTAAATTTGCTTGATTTGCTGTTTCTCGCATGCTCCAATAATCCAGATGCTTTAAATCCTACAAAACCTATTGGCAAATATTTTGCAGATACCTGTTCGCCATTCATTCTAACAATTGAATCATCCAACAAAAGCCACCTTGATGTCCAGCTCTTAGTTTTAATTTTTGTTGTGTTCTTGTTGCTTTGGTTTATCAAATACTTGGTTGCTCATTTCTTGGTTACTTACATTTGTTTGCATTCGCTCGTTCATTTGTTTTTTTTTTATAATGTGATTTTTTTCAAAGTTCCCAGTTTTATTTCCAAAAGTGGCTTTGGAATTTTTGACAAGCCACTATTACAAAAAAGTTGACATCGAAATATATTATATTTTTCGTATTTTGTTGATGCAATCAACTTCTCGATATAAGTTTTTTTAAATAGATATTGTTTTCAATTGCCTCTTTGTTAAGTTCGAGTTTTAGGTATTTTAGTTAAACGTTAAAAATTGTGAATTTTTCGAGGTCAAACATGGCAAATAAGATAAGAAATTTTTAAGAAGGGTCTCAATTAAAATGAACCCTTCCATCATATACAGGTTGGATAGGACCATACCATCGCATTATAAATACATCAGCAAAGTCTTATGAAGAAATCAAGTCGATTTTACAGCATCATACTCGGACACAATAAAGTTTATAAGAACAAAAATAAGTTTTGCACTTCTGAGGAGTGCAATCCTCTGCCTCAGGGGTTGCAAAAAAACTTAAAAATACATCCAACATAGACAATTCTATTGGTGCTATAATCGAGGAGGGTAGATTTTAATTGACAATTCTCTGGATGCATTGATTTATTCATAAATTTTTGCGGATGTATTTATATAGCGTTGGTACGGCCCTATCCAACCTGTGCACGTATCGTCGCATGACGGAAGGGCCCATTTTAATTGACATCTTTTTGAAGGAACAGATTTTTTGCTAGAAAAATCAATTGGTTGTGAAAATATAATAGGAATATAAGGGGAAATTATAAAAGTAAATTTAAATAAGGAATATGTTTACTTCACTCATCAAAGGTATATGATAGACCCTTATTATATGATAGGCCCGTAGCCTCATATCAAGTCAGTCTTTTTCAACTTCAGTTTATTCTGTGCAGGTGTTAGTTTTCTCAATCTGGTTGGCTTGATTCCCAACCATCTGTTTCTCTTTACTTTATGCACATTATTCTTTGCTCTTCCATATCCAGGAAATTCGAGGTTTTTGACTGGATAATGTGATGACGGGACTCCTGGTTGTAACCTCCGTTACTATGATACTTTCGACCTTCCGATTATTTTAAAAAGAAAATTTAAAAAAAAAAGTAGGAACGACGGGACTTTCCCAACCTGTTATTGATTTATGTCCCTAGCTCATACGTCTGAAATTTCACAGGAAGTAAATGTGTTCAACGGCTATTTACTAAGTTTATTTAATAAGTGTATCTTAACAATTTGACTCAGTACCGTTCCGTTTATAATGTAGGTTAGCAAAGCTTATAAAAGGAAATTTGGATAAAAATATTTTCAAACATTTTCGCAACTACGTGCATTGTCAGGATATTTACAATAAACTAAATTGAATGACGATTAAGTATCATCTTACAAATATTATTTACATTATGGTTCATAGTTTTTGGTTCTTAAAAAATTAGCCAATGGCGAAAATTTAGCCCATAACAGTTGACCTCTAAAATGAGTTAAGCCTTTTTGGGTATCAGATGGTTTCCACACACATTGACCTTTGTGTCAGTACATATTTACGTACAATTCTTGGAAAGCCAAATAACCGTTTTGATCAGTTCGATGCTATATATATTTGGTGCCTGTAAGACTACTTCAGGATCCCCTTTACTGTTCTCTGACTTTACTGTTTGGAGTGCGGTCAAAAAATAGACAGTCAAAAAGTAGACAAAGTCGTGAGCTAATTATAATCGAGAGAGGAAATGTTTTGTACGTTTGTTTTCTTATATCGATTCTGATTGGCTCACGACTTTGCTACTTTATTACTCTCTTCTTTTTACTACGCGAAAACGATATATCAGCACACTGAAACAAAAAAAAAAAAACGTTTTTTTTTTTAGAACACAGCCAATATGACGAGTCTCTTGTCGTATTACAATCAAAACTCGCTGATCAAGTCAACTCAGCTTCACGGCTCAGCGACGCATGCGCTCTCCTCTGGTCACTGCGGATGTCAAGTCAAATTGTCGACAACGCTGAGTTCACGCAACTCCTTACGAAAGTGAGCGACAAAATAACGGACCATGGATGTGCGTACTTTGCTACGCATTTCGCCGCCGCGCTGCTTGGCGCCGAAGATTACTCTGGTTACAATACTTTTCGCCACTCTGTTAACAACTTCACCAGTAAATATAAAGAGCACGATATAGTTAAGAAGTACGAAGACTTCGGATTGAGCATGATGGATTCTGTGACTGCGTATTCCTTAGATGACTACTCACTGGCAACAGACAAAGTTTACAGCGTACAGGTCTGTGAACAGTTTACTGGATTGAGTTTTCAAGAGAAACTAATGATGGTTTTACCCGTTTAATGTAACACTCACTCCAATGTTTGAATAATAGATGGGGTAAACCACGAACGAAAATAATTGAAAAAGCGTCTTTGGGCCCTTTAAACAGCGCTAATTGATTAACAAGACTGTTCGTATCAAGGCAAGACCCTGAATGTTCCGACTGCCTCTTAAGGTATATGGAGCAATAATAACATGAAAAAATTGAATGTGATAAATAAAAATGATTTTTTTTTAATTTGAGATTTTTCGTGAAACTCATCCCCCCACACGCCATATAAAGTATAAAGTGATCGATTTCGCTTCTAGTAAAAAATAATTTATGGCAAATAAGCTTCCTTCCAACAATTTGGAACGATTTCTAAGACGGATTAACTCTCCGCTTACGCGTTAATAGCGCGAAATGTACGCGCGTTAATTGTCCCAAATTGGCCAAAATGGCAGTCTTTAAACCCCGTAACTGTACGAAAAATGATCACAGGTGAAATATTTTTTCAAATTTGAGATCAGGACAACAATACCTTTCGAATGATATAAAAAAATTCCGTCAAAAACGGCTAGTTAAAAAGTCGAAATTTGTCTGAAGAAAAAAAAACCCACCCCGAGCACAAATATTCCGTTACTTTCGTATACAAAGTCGGAACAATTAGTCTGTAGAAGATCACAAGTAAGTGATCTTTGTATGTTTTGTTGTTCCGCCTTTCGATACGAAAGTAACGGAATATTTGTGCTCGGGGTGGGTTTTTTTCAGACAAATTTCGACTTTTTAACTAGCCATTTTCGACTTTTTTTTATCATTCGAAAGGTATTGTTGTCCTGAGCTCAAATTTAAAAAGATATTTCACCTGTGATCATTTTTTGTAAAGGTACGGGGGTTTAAACATTGCCATTTTGGCCAATTTGGGACAATTAACGCGCGATGAATTTCGCGTTATTAACGTGTAAGCGGAGAGTTGATCCGTCTTAGAAATCGTTCCAAATTGGTTGAAAGAAGAAGCGTATTTGCCATAAGTGATTTGTTGCAAGGAGCGAAATTTATCCTTTTGTACTTTATATGGCGCGTGGGGGATGATTTTTTTTTTTTCATTTTTATTTCATTTAATTTTTAAATGTTATTACTGCCCCATAAACCTTAAAAGGCAGTCGGAACATCAGGGCTTCGCCCTGATACGAGCAGTCTTGTTTTAATTTGGTTTTTGATACACTTGAAATAAAACACGTTTCATATCAATTCGGCTGTTTTCCATTCCCGCTTAATTTTTCTGAAAATTGATTAAAGGAAGTCTTCTTAGATGACTCACGAGGTTCTAAACTACAATAAGCGTGAACAATTTTAGACAATCGTGGACAATGGAAATTTTCAAAAAACCAATTTTCTGACAGTTTTTTTTATTATTTTCAAGGAGGGTGGGCAGCTGGAAAAGAGCCCAATTTTTCTTTCTTTGTAAAGTGGCAAATTTTTATTTGTCAGGATGAAATTTTGACACTTGGTGGAAGTCAAACCCAGCGTGAGTTTTACTACAAAGTGATGTACAGTTCAATGCTGAAGATGAGAAGCAAAGAAGTTGACAGACGACTCCTCTGCTCACTGAACGAGAGAACAGGTCATCGAGAGTTGCCACCTTCGGCATTGAAAATATACGAAGGGCTGACTAAGAGCTTAGAAAGGGACGGAGAAAGTTTTTCGTTCTAGCAGCTCAAATAATTGACATAATCATTCAGTTAGAACAAGTACAAAAACTAGTAGATGTTTTTTGTTGCACAAATTTATATCTTTATTTTAAAAATGAAATTATTTGTTGATTCTGATAATCTATTTTTTCTAAATCAAATCTTTTTAAATTGAGCTTAAAAAGAACCGGTTGAATTTGGCTTGTTTTTCAAAAATCTGAAGGTGAGTTCTGATTGAGGTGTTCACGATAAAGTTAAAAATGGAGCAAAAAATAGTTTCGCAGATAAGTTAATTTCAGGGACGGATCTCCGATTTTCTCAAGCGATAAGGCGGAAAGTCAATTTAAGCAGTTTATTCAAATAGATCAGCGTTAATCAAATATGTAGGACCGATATTTTTTCGGGATTATCAAACCGTAATGGGCGTTATTCTACTCAATGTTGGTTTTTGGCCTAAATTGGGCGTTTCAACTCAATGTTGGTTTTGTCTTAATTTTTAATGAGAAGGAAGTTTTAACCGGTTTAAAGTTCATGTCAAATAAGCTTCCACCGAAAGATCTCGGGAATTGCGTTTGTTTTCATTTAGGAATTCGTCTTTTTCCAGGCTGTTTGAATTGGCGCAATTGAAAATGGAGAGGAACTTTCTATTCAGGTGTTTTTTTTTGTTTTCCACGCAAAATTAGGTTACACAAATAATCTTTGGACTGGGTTGAGTCTTGTATCATATTGAAGCCCTTTCAGTCGTGATTTGAATGACATTTGAAAAGTTCCTCAGTGCCGAGAAAAACCGGTTTGAAATAAAGCGAGCGAGCAGGCTTACATTAGCTCATATATCCTTATTTTAAGCCTCGCAAGTTTAGTTTTACTCCAGGAATGTTAATTTTTGGAGTTTCGAGCAACATTTACAGAATCAGAAACTTCAAAACGCAATCAGTTTTTTTCTAAACTGAAAAAAGATGTTGGTTTTCTAGTCATTTTTCTACAAAAACTGTTTTCCAATTTGACTAATTTAGTATGACTGTCGATACCTGCTTAGTTTCTAGTTTATGCCAAAGTTCTAGTTTTTCGTTCAGATTATTTTATCACACCACGCAGAAAAAAAACATACTTTTTGGTTTTTTTAAATACTATGATCGGAACCTTCTCTGCTGCTTGCACAGTAACCGGCAATTCTTTTTTTACATTTCTTTTTAATTTGTTCTTTGATTACGAGGCATTGTTGTGAATAGTTATTTCCTATTTTTGAGTTTCAAAATCTGCGGTTGAAGCACTATTAAATTTTTTTTAACACTAAATGCGCCTATATTACTGACTCCCACATAAGACGACTTATTCAATTTGATATAAATATTTTTCCGACCTTTGAGTGTTTGAATTTTCGATCTGGTAGTTTCTTCATTGCAGAAAGAAGTGCCATATTGAACTGCTGTTCGAAGTCGAGCGATATAATAATTTCGCTCTGTGGAAGCGGTCAAAAATTTACAGAAAATGGCTTGTAATCGGGAACTAGACTTTTTTCCTTAAGCAACTTTTCTTACACTCTCTTCTTCAATTCTGCTGACATGCTCAATTTATCGAATTTTCGCGTAAATTTTTATTTTCGTTCAGTTGAGGCAGTACTTGGTGTTTTCAATTATCTTCTGAAAAATGTTGATTTTTTTTCGGATTTGTGGTTCCTGTCTTAATTTCTGTCGGCTGATAATCCGTTTTCGTAATGCTATTTTTTTTATCTGGTGCGCTTTTCGAGCAGTTTATTTCCGAAGCTTGGGTTGTTGAATTTTTTATTGTAACGGTTCTTGTTTGGTAAAAAAAGATATCGTGCAAATGTATGGGGTTTGCTTTTGATTTTTTTAAATACAATTTGGAAACTATTTTCAATTTACTTAAAAGTATTACTTCTCACAACTACCCTAACGACTTTCAAACAAGTGATTCCAACAGAAAGACCACCCACACCCCTGTCTAATTGCTTAATCACCTTGTCTCCTTCTACTTTACCCTACTCTCTCTTAAACAATCTCCCACCACTTTCTACCTTCCCAGTTTTTACTCATAAAGTAATGGCACTCAGAAGAGTCTTTTGACAGTTTTTTGAAACTTCATGACTTGTCTCGAAAACTACTCTCCCAAATCAGTCAAAACAGCAGGTTGAGGAAAATTTACACTGCATATGCGGCTCCGCCGTATTTAGTTTACACATTAAGTTATTGCGCTCATAAAAGCCAAAAGTTTATTTTTTTAAGATTAAGATTAAGACCATTAATCCACGGGGGAAAGGACCAAGTACAGCTCATCACGGCGAACCGCTGTTGTGCCCCTGTATAAGAACTACATGCTATTTTTTGGTTATTTTTATGGTCTGGGTAACGTTGCTTCACCCTCAAGCAACGAGCACGGATCATGGTGGGCCTCAAACATCCGACCTTTCGATTGAGAGGCGGAGACGTAACCATTTCACCACTGCTCCCAGGTAATCGAAGTCTTTTTGTTTGTCAGGTATTCAAAATTTTTGTATCTGAAAATCTGGAGTATCTTAAAATCTACCCTCCCAAACAATTTTGGGTTCAATCGAAAACATGGGATGTGAGAAGCTCTCTGACATAAGCGGAAACCCGACTAAATTATTTTAAAAAAAGATTCTGGTCTTCGTAAAAGTCAAATTTTCGAAATTCTGACCGTTTTTAGGAAACTTTACCTTTGCTCAAAAACTACCCTGCAATTTCTCAGCTTAATGGTTCAGTCGAAAAACAAATTGTGCGGTTCTTCGCTTCATAAGCCGGCACGCCTTTTTTGTAAAAAAAAAGTTATAACATTTGGAAAAATCAATTTTTATAATTTTCGTGACCTTTTAAGCATTTTTTTTCAAACCAAATCTGAGATCAAAATTTAAATGGAACACAACGCTTGTAAAAATTTTCCGGCCTAAACCTCGACTATGGATTGACAGCATAAGTGGTTTTAGGGTCAATGGTTCAATCAAAAGAACAGCATGCAAGAAAAGTCCACTACCCCTCTTCAGTTTCAATTTAAGTTCACTTGTAAGAGCAAGCAGCAGGTAACTCCCCTGCACACACGGCTAATCACTCAATTCAGTAGGCAACCAGAAAGAGTTGGGGTTTTTGAAAAATATGAAAAAAAAACCCATTTCATCTCGCATTAAAAAACATTCTAAAAATATCAAACAGGCACCTCCAGCTTTAGTTGGGCTCTTAGATTCAACTATAAAAGAAGTTGCGCTGTAGCTGTAGTTTACCAGCTCTGGTTTTTGATCACGTTTTTTTTGCTTGAACAGTTTCGACTCATGTTTTTTTGGCTTATTGAACTTATGTCGCATAGTTTCATGGGCAAACTTTTAAATGTTTTTGTGTAAGCTTTTTAGTTTAAAGTTTTTTCTAGTTCAGTTTCGTTTTCGATTCAATGAGGATTGACCTAATTTTTTGTTTTTAAAAGAAGCTTTTCCGTTATTTTTTCAGGCTGTTTATGAACGTCATTCAAGCCAAAGATATGAAATTTTTTTGATATAGTTTTTTTCGACCAACATTTTCAGCTTAATTTCGCGAATGTCATGACATCCTTCTTTGCAATTTTTTTATTGTATCGCGAAATTTGCGAAGCTCCACTTAAGCTCTTTTTACCAAATTTAACATTTTAATTTAACAAATAAAAATAATTACAAGTTTATTAGGGATCAATCAATGAGCGTAATGAACACTTAATGTAGGTAGTGTTAATTTTTTTCGTTTTTTCTTTTCAAAAAAAGTCCTTAATTTTGTTCACGCTAAAATTGATACTTTTTGGACTGACTTTTGATATAGGTTTCAGTTCAATTCAAAAAACTTTGCTGAAGGGAAGGCTTTCACTTTTTCCTTTTGTCAGTTGGCTATGTAATGTTGGCTCTGAGTTCTTGATCCTTCGCGGGGTATTACTGAAAACATCCAGTGAAAGATATGTTTTGAGTAATAATTTCAAAAAAACAGCTGAAGCTCAATAAATCTCAGCTCAGTCTCAATCAAAACATTTTGCAACAACTGATTCTTATCTCCGTTAAATACTGGTCTTTATTCATTAAACATACAGTAATTTTTACAAATTCGTTAAAATACACAAAACAACCCTCTTTTTTAGGACGTTCACAATCTGAAGGAAGTTTGAAAGAAACAAACATGAGAGTTACGGCAAAACACATTGACTATCAAAATTTTTTTCAAGCTGATTTCCAATAAGATTAACACTATCACATCAAAAACCGATTAATTTGGGCTATAAAAACAGGTTGCGGTTGTTTACACAAGCGTAGCTTGAGTTATATTATGAACTTTCTTTTTTTCAACCTAAGTCGCAAATGTTGATGCGATGCCATGGTTGCGACAAAATGTGTTCCTTCTGAAAGTGTTCATTTTGATCTAGCTATTAAGTACAGCCAATGCTAGGGATATGAACACAGACTGTTATATTACAAATAGCACTTTAGCTTCAAGGCATCATGGGTCTGTAGCGTAGATGTAAGGAAAGAGAACAGCATCAAAAAAAGAGGGTCCGAAACTGGGCAGGGTCGAATGTTTTTAAAGAACTTTTTTGTATACTAGTTTGAGTGCGTCCGCTCTATAAATTGAGGCATGTTAGTTGGTAAATTTTGGTTTTCAAATTTTCTGGTTCTGCAAATGCGTCCTAATTAGCTTGCGTCACTTAGCAATTATTTAGACTCATAGTTGGCTTGCGTCACATAAAAAATTTTGTTGACTCAAAGTTTAACTCATTCAATTTTTCCCAGTGACGTTATGGGTCATATTTTTGAACTTCGGCTTTGTGTAAAAGCTTGATAACAGTCCACTTTGAAGATGAAAGAAAAAAATCTACTCGCTAATGAAAAACCAAATACATAATTTATCAATTTGAACAAAAACACAAATTTAATAATCTTTCAAAATTATAATAGTGTTTTTTTTTCAAAAAATCAGTGACAATGTGGAACAACATCGCAACAGTGTAAATTTAACTCAAAATCAAAATAAATTGGTTTCGAATGGTGCAAGGAAAAATTTTTCGTTGCTTGTTCACAGTTGTCATCCTGTGTTTTTATCTTCAAACATCAGTTATGAAGATAAAACAGAGTCAGTTATGCGCGATGAAAGCCCCAGTGAACAGCGTGTGAATTTTTAGAATGCCATTCCAATTGTGTAACCCTCCTCAACGCCGAGGGATCGACATTTGGATCTTGTGCCTCTGATGCAAATGTTGGTTGCTCTTAGTATAGCGAATGAAATTCCACATCTCACCCAGCACATGACATGACTGTATGGGCGGTCCCATTTTAATGCCAGATCATCTGCTAGTCGTTTGAGGAAAAACGTGAACTCCGGTGCCGAAACACCATCTATTGAAGTGACAAGTGGAGTGAAAGACATGTGCTTCTCTTCACAAGCTGGTCCATACTTATTTTTCTTCTCAATCTCTTCAGTTTTCAGTACATTCATGGGATTGCAGTTTTGGTAAGACGGAGCGTCAGTGTCTGTAACACGGATGTCGAACGACGCAGACGACAGTCTATCCCAAACCCCACGAGCTGAAAGATCTGCAATTAGTGCCGGGGTTCCATTTTCTACATCTGGTTCTTTTACGACAGGTTCTCTTTTCACATCTTTCCACAAAATTGAAGCAAGATCGCCCACTGCATCTCTTTTTTCGTTGTGTCATAGTGTTACCAGTCCGCCCTTCTTGCAAGAAAGTGCATGCTGTAAGTCAAAATCTTGTTGACATCCATCGCATCTCGAGAAAGAACGTTTGAGTGGTTTTCTGTACCTGACACATAGAGCGTCTCTGAACTCTGTGGCTGACAAATCAAAATTATCCTCAACAAGGGCAGCGAAGTTAGCCACAAGGAACAGTTGTTGTCGATTATTCTCCGGATTGCTCGTTTCTGATCTGCTGGTAAAACTGCAAGCAATTCATTGAGTTTATCTTTGTCCACAGCATTTTGTTTCTCCTCGTGGTTTTTTCTTGCTTCTCTCATCTTTGTTTTGTGTAGAGTTTGGTCGAAATCATCATGGAGAATGATCGAACTCACGAGACAGTCGGTTGCTTCACGTGAAGTGGAAATTGCTAGTTCGGCACCTTCTATTGGATTTCGCACACCTAGTCCCCCTCTTTTGACAGGAAGTGAATATAAAACACGATCTGAGTGTGTGACACTAGAAGTTCCTAGTAAGCTTGGCAAAAAGTTTTCCTCCAACATTTTCTCGAGAGGAGCAAACAACTGCGACGTATCTTTGACTACTCTCTGGACAAAATTCCATTCGCATTGCAGTGATCTTGTTAATCCAACTAAAGCAGCTTGAGGTTCTTTTTCTGCCACTTTGGACAACTCGCCAAGACAATCCAACCATTCTTGAACCTTTTTTAAAGTGAAACGAATTTTGCCTTCATCAGAGCCAAAAAATCCGCCCAAATATCTTCTACCTTCAATTATTCTGATGTCGAACCTGTCAAACAATTGATGAGCTTTTTCAACAAAGTTCGGGTGAATAACCAAATAACTTTTGCTTGGCTCGGGGAAATAGCCATACTTCGGGCCGTTTTCAGTCAAAGATGACAATCATTCAACCAGGTTTTCTAGTGCGCCGAGAGCTCCCGAATCATCTGCATACCATGTTTGTAAATACTTATCTCGGTCTTTGAGTGATTCAATCAATGGCATCAATGAAACCCCATAGAATAACATGGCTAGTGGATCAACCTGTGTAGTGCCTTTACTACTGAAAAGAATTTCTGTCGTTCCTGCAACAATTAGCGGCGGATACCCTCTATATGTGTTGAAAAGAAATCGTGAGCACCTTGGTCAAAGTATATTAGCATTCCATAGAGCCGTTTCCCTTTTCAATGCATTGAATGCATTTGAGGCATCCATCAATAGAAGACCATGTCCGTCCTCTTTGGTGCTATTAAACAACTCCTCCACTGCCTGTACAGCTCCTTCTATTCCTGCTTTCACACCACAAGCTAGTTGTTGAGATCCACAGGTTTCTTCGAGATCTTTTTTGGTCGCTTCGGCCGTACATTTACACATTACTCTTCGCAAACACTCACCTATGCCAATGGGTCTAACTCCGGGCACTTGTCCAAAGCGATCAGACGAACTGAATTCAATGCTCGTATTTGGTTCCATAGAATAATTTCGTTAGCTATCTTTGTGATCAGCGCTGCCACTTCGTCTCTCAAAGCCGAACTGTGTCCTCCAAATCGAAGAAATGCGTCTTTCCAGTGTTCCGAATCTGTCCCTGAAGGTCCGGCTCCACCGTGCATTGACCTCGCAAATTTTTCTATATAAAAAGAAGTGATGGTTACTGTTTCTAACTCAGGCAAGCTGTCTACTTGTATTCTTGCTTCTTCTTTTGACTGTATTGCTACGGGATGCTTTTCTTTCAGAATGTCAATGACTAATTTTCTTGTTTTTGTTGTGGAATCAATAACTTCGTCATTTGGATGGAGCAAACCTCCGCCAGATCTGCTTGTCAGCCAACGCATGGCAGACCGAACTTTCCCTTCCATCATCATTCGTGCAAAAACCACTGCGGTGTGCTCGTCCTTAGATCTGTTTTTTTTTCATAGGTTTCCTCGGTTGTTTTTGTGAACATCGTTTGGCTTCTTGTAGTAGAATATTGAACTTACTATTTTCCCAGTCTTCAAGTTGTCTTCCTATCAAAGCTCTCACATCACGTGTGGTTTTTATCATTGGGTCCCGCTGTAAGATTAATCGGCTGAATACAAGAAGTCGTTCTGAACATTCGTTTTGGTTCAATCGGCAGACTTCTTTCGTTAAAAGATCAACGTATTTACGGCCAATGTTTCCCCCGGGACTAAATACAGTTTGCCTTGGAGGTTCACACTCACAGTCCATCTGTTCCCCCATTCAGTTTCTTGAACTTCCTTAGATATGTCGAGAGACCCTCCAAAGGCGTCAAACAAACAGTTTGTGACGTTTTCTGTAATGGGTACGACAGTATAATGGTCTTGCTCACTGAGGGTCATAACACGAAGCTGTTGAGTCGCCCCTGTATGTTGTTCTTCATTTTCTATTTTGTCTTCGGTTTCGTTGTATGAATCCTCTTGTTCATCGTCACTAACTCTCTGCGACGCAGAAACGGTGTCCTCTTTTGGATTTTCTTCCGAGTGATCACGAAAACCAAAATAAGACGGCGGTCTTATCGCTCTGTCGCTTCTCCTCATCATTTCGTGTCGGGGTTGACAAACTCCTCAATAGTTGCAATAGTTGCGATAGTTGCTATTGTTGCAATAATTACAATAGTTGCAATAGTTGCAATTGTTGCAATAGTTGTCAATGTTGTTGTGGTTGTTGTTGATGATTTTTTTCCCTTTTCTTTTCTTGTTTAACAAGACGCGTGCTAAATCTTCTTGCAATCAAAATGGAACAACACAACTCAAATAATTTTAAATAACATGTTTCATTCATATTTAGATGAATAAAATATAACTTCAGACTAAAATTCAATGTTAATAAAAGATTTATACAAAAAATAGGTTTAAGAATTATTTTTACCACCTTTTAATAAAAAATCAACGCTGACCCCATTTGGTCACTTTTCATAGACAAATTTTGTCTCGACCATTGAAATTGGGAAAGAATTTTGTGTTTGGGTGTGATTTAGTTTTTGCTTTCCATGCAAACTCAGGTGGGGCGAATAATTATCTGAATTGGTCAAGTGATATAGTGTAAGCCCTTTCAGACGTGATTCAAACGGCCTTAATTTTTTTAAAAGATTTATTCCATTTCCGAGCGAGTAATTTTTGTTATATAAAAAATATGAGAGTAAAGCTAGTTTTTAAAGCATCAATTTGCTCGTCCTTGGCAATCAAAAGTTTCTTAAAAAAACAGACCATTATTGTGCAAAAAAACTAAAAACCGTTTTTGTATGATTTTTTTAATGTTTATTTTTGTTTATTAGTCTTTTGTTCATTTGTTAAAGCCAACTGTTGTAGATTATGCTTGCTTAACTAAGTTTCTACTCATTTGTAAAGTTATCTCATCACACGCACAAAAAAAAAACGACACAAAAATGAAAAAAAAAAAACAATTTTTGTTCTTTTTTTTATGTGGTCAGACCGTTGAGTGCTTTTTGTCACTTTCTTAGATGATTTGTTCTTCTTCAAGCTAAATTCACTTTAATTGTTAATGAAAAAATGCAACCAGTTGACTCATACTTGAATCATTGATTAAGTTTCAATAATCTTAAAAAATGTTCGTTTTTTTAAGTAACATCGAGAGATGTTTGATTTCGAGCTTCAATAAAAAAATTACACTGCGGAGCGTAATGTCATATCACATTGTCCACTTTTTCTACCTAAATCGCAAAAACAACTTCATTAAATTAAATGTCTTCACTTGTCCTGTGGCTTTATCAGCATGCGTTCGATATCCGATTCATTAGTGGAAAGTGTTGGACCATCTACAAGAGAACATGGCGCAAGTACGAGGATGCAAGAATCTTAATTTCTAGAAATTGTTTTCTGTGTCAAGAGCAATGGCTGGAAATTTCCGCTTTTCGTGCTGGTATATTGTCAATAAGGACTTCAACTTTAACTTTAATTATAATTGCCGCTCCTGGGCAGTTTCATAGTTGACACTTCCTTGCAGTTTTATTTTATTTCAATCGCCGTTTTCACCAGAAATAACAGGAAATTTCGACTACAGAAATGCAACAAAATTGTTTTCTTTTCTTATTAGAAAAAATTCTTTATTTTAGATTTTCTTCTCTTAAATGTGTTTGGTCTGAACTTTCTGTGCTGCATGCACAGTAACAGGCTATCCTCGTTTAAAATTAGAAATTTCTTGTTATGTTGACGTGAGTTGCTAAATGAAGAAAAGACAGAAAATTTAACTAACATTAACACATAATTACATAATTTCGAAATTGAATTATAAATGATCTTTATTTGGAATTATTTCAAAGTCTATGCTGCAATTGCTTCTAACTAGTATGCGAGTTTTCTTGCCTTCGATCAAGGGAAAATGGTGAATTTCAATGTCAGGCAAATCTCGAAGCAGTTCTGCGAAACAGTCAAAAATTATTCCGTCTTTGTGGAACAAAATAGCTCGTAAATTGTCAAGTTTGAATTCCGATATTTTTTGTTCTGAAGTGTGGTTGTTATCTAAGTCAACTGTGTTTAATGTATCATTTGGGGTTAAAGTCGCATCACTGCCCTGATTCGACTTGATATGCGAATTGTTATTTAACGACGTTGCAGCGTTTTGCGTGGTTTCTGAGATGCTATTCGTGTCGGACACCACACCCGAGTCGCCGTCGGTAACCCCGCTACACTCCGACGTCTGTCGGATCCGAGACGACAACACCTCCACGTGTAAACTGTTCGGAACAAACTTCTTCCGCTGTAGCGAGAGTGACCGTGTTACGCCGTCTCCTTTCGGCGATTCACGAATGGCCAGTTTTGCCCTCGACTCGTTTTTTGAATTCGGCAAAATGGAGTTAATACCAGTTGTATTGTTTATTCTGAAATTTCGTAAATTGGATTTCCTCAATTGGGTCGGCGTTGCGGTTAAGCTTCGATTGTGAATATCCGATAACGATTGCAGAAAATGACCATTTATGGAAGATTTACGAACTTGAACTCGTTCCGACGACATGGCTCTCGTGAAAATTGGCCGACTAAATCCTTCTTCTATTTTCGAACAAACTTCCCCCGAATTAGTTAAAGTAGGGCAATTTTGAAGAGAAACTTTTGAAGACGGTGATTTCTTCTGCTTCGCTCTTGGCAAGGTGCTGCTAATTCCTGAGTTTATGTGGTTACTGCTTGGAATCGAACCGGGGCCATTGGATCGGGAGTCTAGCGATTTTCGCAGACTTCGCTGGTCGTTTAGAGAAAAACAACGTCTTAGTCCAAGAAAGTTTCGGTTTCTTGAGGTCTTGATTATGTGGCGCGATATTGCGTAAGATTCGAACTTTCTTCTGAAATTCCGAACACATGTTTTAGTCGTTGACAAATCGGCGTGAAGAGCTCCGCAAATGTGATTGGTCAATGAACCTGATTGGTCAGCTTCGGAGACAATGAATATCAGAACTTGACTGGCGAAAGTCAGCTCACTAACTGCCAAGGAATCGATTTTGGAAAAATCTGTCATAAAAGACTGATTGCGCGCTATAGTTTCTGACTTTTGGAACATGATTGAATTTTGTTGAGATAATGGAAACTCGATATTTGGAAGTAAACTTAAATTTGGAAACGAAAAAGTATTAGTTTCAAGAGTAATTTTTTAATATTTAGTTTTGTGAAATTTCATTGCGGAAACAAAGGCTTCAGAAAACTCGTTTTTTTTAATTAGCAAAGGTTTCACTAAATTATAAAAGTTCAACAGAGAAACAAAATTACAGGTTAGGTAAAAATAAGTACTTTAATGGTAATAACAGAAGCAACGACTAGAATACGGGAAGTGTAATCACGGCACAAAGCAATTGAGATTAGTTAAAAGCCACTAAAACTAACAACGGCCGAACTGTAACCCCATTTTGCGTTGCCAAAAGTAAATATGTAAAGTCTTTTGTAGATGAATTGGGCCATTATTGAAACAGCTGAAACAAAGAAATTTCTCTGCAAAGAGTTCTAAAAGATTTAACCAGACGGACTTATGAAAAGACACCAGAATTAAAACTAACCAATTGACAGATTTTTAAATTTGACCGTTTTATAACTAAAATGTCAAAAAGTTTTCTAGAAATTTGCACAGAAAACGAAGCTTTCAAGAATCCGGTAAAGTTTTTGACCATAAAAAATATGATAACTTTTGCTGTTTTGCAATTTTGAAGAATTGGGGATAAATTTATTATGTGACAGCTATTCTTTACGTGCATTAGCTATTCTCATTAACCCAAATATATAATGTGGCTGTAATAAGAATTCAAGCCCCCACACACTCAAACGCAATTGATCAAAAGGGATTGAATTGTTTTGGTGAAATGCAGTCAAACCTCTCAAATAAAGGTGAGATAAAACGATACGATAGTCAAATTATTTTAATTTACCTAGCACCAACAAAGTTGAGCGCCTTAAAATACATTAATCACACTGTCGAAGTCACCACAAGCAGAAAAAGGGATTTGAAATATAAAATTGGTCTTTGTTTTGGGCTCACCAAAAAATTAAAAATGTGCTTTTCGTTTCAGATCTATTCGAAAAAAGTTTTTTTTGTTAGATTATTTGCTTCATTTCCAGAAGCGCGTTCAAAAAAATTGATATAAATTTTTTAAGTTAAAATTTATCAACCGAAAAATTGCCATTTTGGCCAGACAAAACAATTAAATTTGTAATATTAGAATACTAGAAAGTTTTTCGTAGAAAAATCACCTTCCTTCCAACCTGTTTTTTTAAACCTTTTTTTAACTGAAGTATCGGTTTAAAAAATTTTCGGCTGCTTGCAGTATGCCCTGTCATGTGAACTATTTTTATCTCGACGGGTGAAAGCAGCTTGTTTGATTGTGTAGCGACGGGGTAATCTATAGCCAAGGCACAATTTCCTGTCAAAGTTGTTTAAGCGTCCGACAAAGAAAGGAAATTGACTTAGTTTGTCGTTTGGACTACAATTGAAGTTGGGGCATATTTTGAACCTACCTCAAATTATTTTCTATATTTAAAGACAGTATTTAATGCGCTAAAGTTTTAAGTTTTCAACGTTTTCTTGAATTTCTTCGCGTTTAAAAATTTTGGAAATTTAAATTTTGGTAACTTCCCTCGAAAAAAGTTTTTATTAGTTTTTACTAGCACCAGTTTACATGCTTGTAATAATTTCTAACCTTTGAGAGTATTTTTTGGTGTAATTTTAATGATCAGACAAAGTTTTTTTTTAAATGAAGGTTGTGCTTGTAAAAAACCGCAAGCAGCGTTTGAAATGTTCTAGTCTGCTGCTGATAATCCTGGATTTACCAAATAATAAGCTGTTTTTTGTAAAGTAAAGCGCGTTTTTCCAAACTAAACAGTCTAAAAATAATATGAAGTTACGGAATCTAGGGAATGTATACGAATTTTCTCTGATGCGCTAGTGATTTTTTAAACTCCCTCCAAACCGTTTTATTGAGCGCTATTTGAGGAAAAGATAAAAAAAACTAGACTAACTGGCGCCATTACGTAACAACACTCTTCAGCTTTGAAAGTTTAACTAAAGGTGCAAAGAAAAATTAAACACTGTCGCATATTTTTTCTGTTTTCATATTATATACTTTTTGTAATAATACTAGTCAAAAATTGTTGTTTTCGCGATTCGCAGAGGATCTATGAAAGTCTATCCAACCTGTCTAAGCATAGTCCGTTTTTTTACAACTCTGTTTTTAATAATCCTTTTGAAATTCTTTCATCAGATAATTTCAGGTTTGACGAAACTACTGTATCGATTTTTTTCGACACGTTGAATTTTTGGGGGGTATCTGTGATAGCTCAAACAGTATTTTGATTTTTAAAATTGCAATCCAATTTTAAACAGATAAAGGTGGAAAAACCTGAATGTGGTGGCAAATCCCGGCATAAATTGACAAATTCAGGGGAATTTTATTTTAATTAGACAGCAGCCAAACTCGCATCTGAATTTTAAAAATGGAAGGGTAAAATACCAATTTCAACCCGTCAATGTGTCTAAACATCCGTCCGCTGAAAAAGTATTCCCTTTCAAAATTGGTTCAACAGGGGTAATGGGTTAACGCATTAAACTGACATTTAGATTTTATTGCCGGAAAAAATGGTGCTAAAATGGTAACAAGACTGCTCGTATCAGGGCGAAGCCCTGAATGTTCCGACTGCCTTTTAAGGTTTATGGAGCAGCAGTAATATTGCCGGAAAAAATGGTGCTAAAATGGTAACAAGACTGCTCGTATCAGGGCGAAGCCCTGAATGTTCCGACTGCCTTTTAAGGTTTATGGAGCAGCAGTAATAGCATAAAAAAATTAAATGAAATAAAATAAAATGAAATTTTTTTTCTAAAATTTGAAATATTTTATGAAAATCATCCCCCCACACGCCATATAAAGTACAAAAAGAGAGATTTCGTTCCTGTAACAAATCAATTATGGCAAATAAGCTTCGTTCAATCAATTTGGAACGATTTATAAGACGGATTAAATCTCCGCTTACGCGTTAATAGCGCGAATTATATCGCGCGTTAATTGTCCCAAATTGCTCAAAATGACCAAAATGGCAATCTTTAAACCCTCATAACTCTACGAAAAATGATCACAGGTGAAATATCTTTTCAAATTTAAGCTCAGGACAACAATATCTTTTGAATGATATAAAAAAAATTCCGTCAAAAATGGCTAGTTGAAAAGTCGAAATTTGTCTGAAGAAAAAAAACCCACCCCGAGCACAAATATTCCGTTACTTTCGTACCGAAAGTCGGAACAATGACCTTATTCTGACGCGTGTTATTCAAACCACGTTGTTTGTACAGTTTTGCCTTTTATTTTTTTTGCGCTGTTGAACCAAGTGAATATTTGAAAAAGTCAATTCGACCAAATTTGGTTTCTAAATCTTTGCAAAAAAATCATAAATTAACTAGATTGCTTTGTTTTAAAACCCAAAAACTTTTTCTAAACTCAAAATACTCATAGATAGATTTATGGAAAAGATATGATATTGTAGTCAACACTATTGAATACCAATAAAGCTCATAAAAACTACCTGTAGTGCAGAAAAAATTTAACTTAATTAAGCATATTTTTCAATTATTGTATGATAAAATTCCATTTTAACCTCAATCTAACAAATTATGGTATGAAAAAAGAAACGTGATGGAAAATTGGAAAACAGTTAGAATAAACTTACCTGCTACTAAACAATAACGGAGATAAAATCGCCAATGGTGCTTTCGCTTTATGCGGGAACTGAAATGGAAAAATATGGTAGTAGCTCTAAGCGCATATGGTAACTATATAACTACGTTATATTTAACATCATTCATACCCAGTGGAAAACAGAAAAGGATATAAAGTACTCTCCACCGAAAGCAAAACAGGGCTGAAATTGCGTTGGGTGCACAAAAAATGGGTGTCACCATTAAATCGACTATCGACCGATTTAGGGAGCAAATATCGATTACATTTCTAGTTGAGTTGATGTAAAAATCATTACAACTATGCAATGCTTTATCGATCTAATTTTCAGAAGAAAAATAATCAGTGATGGATTTGTTTTCAATATGAACGTAATCAGATATTTTAAAAATAGGCGTGTTTGTTTGCTGATTTGTATTTAGATATGCATAAAAGATGACGTAAGCAGCGTATGCTGGCTAAAAATTCGACAATTTGAAAATTTATGTTGTCCTGGTGAAAAATTCGAATAAAAATTTGACAAAAAATTCTAATTTTTTCAAAATCTTACAATATATTTTTCGTTGAATTGTTCTTTTTGATCTACTCCATTGTTTTTTGAAACTAGATACCTTTTCTCAGGTTCAAACATTGAATATTAAGGGGAATTGAGAGCATATAATGCTGAAAATTTCTGACGTAAGAGGGCTCGCTCTAATTTAATTTCCGTTGGAAAGGGCTTCAAATTTTGAAGCAACATAACATGGCATACTTTTATATGACAAGGTTAAGTTGAAATTTAGCCGTTCATTTTCACATGGGAAAATTTATAAAGGAAAGCAGTCGTCTAAATCACGTGAAAAGAAATCCGGTTGAACAAATTTTTCATTTCCAAGTTGAAAAAATAAAGACTTCAAACGCTCTGTGTTGCTATTTGAACTTCCGTCACTTTTTCCAGCGTATTTGGCAAAATTTGTTTGACATTTGTGTTAAATGCATTGATGGATGTGAGGTATTATAAATGTATTTTTGTAATTAGATTTTAAAAAAAAGTACCTGTCGTATAACATTCAATCGTTAACTTTTGTTCTGTGTGATTGGCTGTTGCGCAAAAGCTTCACTTAATTAGGATAGACGAAAAACTCAAAATCAAATGATCGCACCGTCCAAAAAGGAAATACATGTATTATGTAAATATTCAATATAACAGGACTTCAAATTTAGGTTGAGTCTCATATAAGAAAGCGTTGAAAGCTAAAAGGTATTTTGAATGGTATGTAGATAAAAACGAAATTCAAAGCTACCATTTGGAGCACAGGATCTGAGAAGCTTAGTTGGTGGATTATTTGATCAAAATCCTGTCGCGTTGTTAGTCTAAATTCAACCATTTTACAGCTAAAGAGGTGGGCGATTAACAGAAATATGTCTGGACTGTTAAGCCTACAGAACAGCAAGCCGACGTTCAACCAAACCGAAATCAATGACTGCTTTAGATCAGCTCATCTATGGCTATCAACATCCATTTCTATTTGGGGTATTTTTCTGTGCTGAGCTATGTTAATAGTTCTCTGGCAACAAAACACAGATCATGGCGGGCCTCGAACCCCCAACCCTTCGATTAAAAACTATGAGGATAGTATAGCGTCTTCGCCGCTGCTCCCGGTTTTCACATCTGGGCATGATTAGGTCAAAGAGTACCCTGCAGTCTTTCACCCCAGAAAAACTAAGCCCTGGACAAAATAAAACAAAACAAAACCAGGTTAATGATTAATAGTAAGATAAACACGAGGAAAATGTTTCGAATTAGGCTATTGTTTAAATTTTATACATTCAAGCTATTATCGGTGAACTTGTTAAAGTTTCTAATTATTGTTTATACCAAATTTAAAGGTAGTATCTAATTTTTCTTCCAATCTTTTTTCGGCTATTTGAACTGAGGTTTGTTGACCTACCACAGCCACCCTTTGAACCGATTCAAGGGGAAATGCTACATGTAAGCTGGGAATGAAAGCTGAAAGACCTCCTATTTATCACAGGGTAATGGATAAATGTTTGCTGTGTGACCGTCAAAAAGAAATAACCAGCTGCTCTGCAAGTAGGACATAAAACTCTTACAATTCTCATCTAGAGGCGGATCTAGATTTTTTCGCGGGGAGAACGGGGATTCCTGAAAAATGTTCGCAAAAAAATTTACACGATTATACGATCAAATTGTTTTTTTTTCAGGTTCGTGAAAAAAGTTTAAAGACTCTAGAACCTTTACAAGTTTTTGATTTTGTTTTAGAATTTTTGACCACCCGCATCCTCTCATTACGAGGACAAACTGTTCATTGGAAAAACGCACAATTTGAAATCCGAAGACAAGTGCTAAAACATGTTAGAATTTTATGGGCACAATGAAAGGAAGCAGCAGATCAAAAAATTCAGTCGTATTGCGCAATCCGCTTACAGTTCACAAAACACACAGCTTAGCCTCGTTTTTTTAGAGTCATTTTATATCGTTGTTGAAGGCACTTTTGAAAACAAGTTTTGCTCTGTCTTAGCTGGTTGGATTGAAAAGCAATTTTTATTTTTAAAAAAAATGGTTTAAAAATTTTTTCAGTTTGCTTAAAATTTTTGAGTTGTGACGTGCTAATGGTTGTTTTCTTGATCAAGTTTGAAGCTTCTTACTTTGACATCAAGTACTGAAAAACTAGTATTAGTTATTCCTTCAAATATCGATTCTCCATATTTTGTTTGATATCATAGCTTCCACGTCAATTTTTATGTCCAGATTATCACAATCTTACATTTACACAAACGCCTGCAATGGGAATTTATGGAGAATAATGAATGATTTTCGATTTTAGATTTTCACTTTCTGCCTCTTAACTTTCAATTTTTTTTCAAAAAAGATTATATTTGGGTTATAGTTTCACTTTCTGTTAAACCAAATCAACTCAGTTTGATGGATCTTTATTAAAATATTGTATAATAAAATTTTCAAAAAATTGTCTGAACTTTTCTGAAAGTTCAGTATATTCAAAACCTGGCATTTGATTTTAGCTCAACCGAAAATACATTCAACAAAATGAGGACTACTTTTTCTCGGACAATGCATCTATGCTTCTAAATTTTTCTTTTTATGATTTTTTTGTTCTTTGATTTTTTAAATCGGTTTTTGCTGACCTTCTTTTTTTCATTTTTAATCAAATTTACGTATCATTTTTTATTCGGCACAATTGTTTTCTTTTCTCCTCGTTCGCATTATCGTGTTTGAAATCAAAAAAATTGTTGCTAAATTTGCAAATAATTTTGCAAAATTAGATAGCAAATGCAATTTTTTATAATTAGTTTTATTAGATTCTAAATGGACTATAATCGATGATCATGGATTTTAACGACGAGCGTTCTTCTGGAGCAACTCCATAACAATGAGATTAGAGTCAACTTCATGGTATATAATCAACAACAATGACTTATAAAGATTGTGTTTTCGAATTTTTTCCAATTATAGTTCATTTTTATACATGAAACTCCACTGCGAACTCGCATCGTTTTCAGACTATATTGCAATTCAATTTCAAACTATCCGGATCAATTTTCTACCGTCGTGAACAAAACTAATTTTTGAGACCTACTCTCTAATTACAAAAACCTGTCCAGATTTGGACTTAGAAGTCAAGTTTGAAAATAACTCAACAGTTTCGATACGTGTGATGATTAAAGACACATTTTCTTTTCAGTTGAATTTTAATGATCAGTTTTGTCGAAGTTTCCTTCCTATGCTTACTCTATCTGAGAATAGCAACCCACATCAATTATGTTTTAAAATCAGATTCGATCAAAGTAAAATCACAAAATTTGCAGGTCTGCCTTAGATCTTCTGCATGTCAAAAAAATTGTGGGTAGAGATAATTCACGTCTGCATTAGATCTGCTGTTTTATTTCGGGCCCAGGTATTAGCAGATTGAAATCCTGACTCAGGTCTCTCAGACATGAGACAGAGTTGCTCCGACGCACATCAAATCTCACCAGCTCTGAGTCATTCCTACATCAGGGCTGTCCAGATTTTACGTATCTTACAATGCGGCACGCTTCAAGTTAAAGGGCCTGAATTTTTGATGAGAGAAACAAAAATGAGGAAGGCAGGAAATTTTTTTCCACCTTTAAAACGATTTCATTTTAACTGTTAATCAAATATCTGTCGCTTTGCTAGCACACGTTATGAATAAAAACATAATTAAAGGAGGACATATGAAAAATAGTCTCAAAGTTTTGATCATTTTTTATCTAATTTTGAAGTCTCAAAAAAAAAGAAAATTATATCTCATCACAGTGGTTTATCCGCATTTTTGATAACTTTGAAACACAAAAACTGTTGAATTTCTAAAAGTTTTCATTTTTTATTCTAATTTGTTTTTTAGTTAATATTCTAAGGAAAAAAAGTATATCAAATTGACATCAGTAAGTTTGAAACGACTTGAGATCAAAATTAAGTAGCCACTCAAGCTTCGACTGCTTTTTATTAATACCATTCATACCAATTTGACCAGTTTGGGTTAATTAACAAGTTGGAACAATTTGGGACAAACAATGTTATAGCGTGTGGGCCCTCACCGAATGAGGGCTCTTTTTCATTTTCCCCTTCACCTCACTCAAACACGACGTTTTTGGTCTAACGAGTGGTTTTACAAGGTTAATTATGAAGATCAAAAATGTTTGTCTAGGCTTGATTAGTCTGCATGTCATTTTTCATGACAATCGGACAAAATAACCAGAAACTTAAAACATAAAAAATTGCAGGTGGGGGGAAAGGGCAAAAGAGCCCGAATGAGTTCTTTTTTCTGGCGAGAAATATTTAACTTCTATCCTAACAATCTGACCACAATTTCAGTTTGAATTGCTTAAATCAAGCTGGGATTTTCTTGAACTACTTTACTTCAGATCTTTTTTTCTGATCAGACATTAATAAAAAGTCCTGGTGGCGCTCGAACACCCGATCTACCGGTAGTTTGACATTTGCGTTATCCGTTAGGTCACAAGTCCTGAGAATGTATATTAGTTGTAGCAATCTAATAAAATGTAACATTTTTTGTAACAAGTTATATATTGCTACGACTATTCCACCTACAAGTACAAGCATAATAAACGGTTATTTCGTTACGGTTGAGCAGTGAACTGATTTTAAGTTATTCTATATAGATACTGTATATTTCAAAAATAAGATGGGAAAAAATTTCAAATTCTAGCGCCTCAACTTGTATTTGAGGCGCTAGAACAGCATTTACGCATAGAGTAGATGAACAAAAGCATGAAAAACTTAGTTTTGCTCTACGAAAACTAAATTATGAAAACTAATATTAAGCTTCTTTTGCAATCTTAAAAGAAAAAAGAATTTTGCCAATTTTTCTTTTGTTTTCTTTAGTTTTGAATAATACTTTATAAATAGTTATGCTTTATCTACCAACTGTCTAGATGTTGTACGTTCTTGCCAAATATGGCTCATATCTTCATCAAAACTCGAATTGGGAAAGCTATCGCTACAGTTTTTTATTCTGTCCATTCACCAAAAATTGATGACAATACTGAAAAGATGAAAAAGTTTTTGAATTCTGTAAAACAAAAAAGTTTAATTCAAAAAATGTAAATCTAAGATACATCATCGTCATCAAGAGCTTTGACTACTACTCAAAGGCTCACAAGACAAATAAATTGGCAACCAAACCAGCGTTATTAGCTTTACATAAATAATTGTTGACCTAGAACTAAGCCGAAAAAAAATTGTTTAGCAATTGCTGAACCGAAAACATAATTGTGGCGATAAAAAATGTATGCTAGAATGTTCTGATATCCTACGACTAACGCACCCCTCCGGAAACAACAAAACTGTTTTATCCAAACGTGGCAAGTTTAAGCCACTAAACCGATATAACACAAGCCGAAAATATGTAGGTCGAATAAAGCTTTCGAGCAATAATTTAATCATATAATCAAAAATGAAGTTTTAAATTATCAGGAGTTAAAGGTTTTTTTAAAATACGAAGTAAATCAAAACATCAGTCTAGCAGCCTAAGAGTGTTTGTGGTAGACAAACCGACAAAACCCAGTCCAAGAATCGGTAGTTCGACAGCAAGCTGACAATTGTTTTTTTTTTGAAATTTTCACTTTTAAAAAATCAGAGCCAAGCCGGATCTGATATACTAGAACTTCTGCTGACCAGTCGTGATCGTTACCTAATTGTGAGCTAAGTGTGGCTGGGAAATAAATTTTTTTTTGATACAAAGCTATGGAAAAATTTCAAATGATTCTTTGAAACAAGTTGTTGAATTGATAAAAACGTACATTTTCGTTTGATAATTCTTACTAGTTAGACTATACTGAAAAAAAATTAAATTGAAGGTTTTTGGAAATCTTAATCACGGCTGAAACAGCTTTAATATGGTAATGTAACTAACCGTTTACGAGGATACGTGACCTACTGCAATACAAACAAACATTAGCGCTTTCTCGTTGACCGTTATCCATCTAGATCTCATTGTGAAGCAATTACTGAAGCTGTTCTATTCTCATCAACATCTATCATCCAAAACAGTCCCTGGAATTACTTTTTCGATATTTGCTCAACCACTTGCAAGTTTTGCTGGTTCTGATTGGCAGAGGACCGATTTTTGATGGATGGGATTTAGCGCTTTAAATCTCTAATTAAAACCAAGTTGATGGTGATTGCTGCCTTAAATTTTTTTCAAATTTTGGATTTTGACTGCAAGTAATCAGTAATTTTGATTGAATTAATTGGTATTAATGAATAGAAAAGGATAACGGTTGCATACACGTTTCATTGTAAAACATCATTGATAGCATTCGACTTCTTTCAAGTCGTGGTAACTTTGAAAAACGTTCAAGCCTTTTTGCAAAATTTTGAAGGATAAAATGATTGAAAAGAGGCCAATTTATTTGCAATTTTTATTCACGGTATCTCAACTTTTGATTTTTTTACTTCGTTAACTCAATCCTCCACCCAAAACGATCATGTCATCCCGCGTTGACTTCTAACTACCATGCTCACCATTTCTCTTCAAAATTGTCACCACAGGATGGTGTAAGGTGGCGAACGCTGGGGGGCATTGTTATCGTTGGGGAGCATTATTATCGTTGGGGGGAGGGGGCATTTTTATCGTGGCGTGGGCATTGTTAATTTTTGGGAGGAGTGGTGATCGTGATGAACAGAGGGTTCGTAAGGCAGAGAATGGATCCACAATTTCGACCATGAGCTACATTTACAACCTAACTACGTTTTCAATCCCGTACATCGCCCCCACTAACCATTTTCCAAGTTCCGCATTTTTTCTTTACTTATTGTCCAATAACTTTGTCGCAAAAACTCATAATCATCGATTTTTCTCTCTGTAGAACCTCTCGGGCGATTGTGGGGTGGAGTGGTTCAAAAAAAGAGAAAGATCTGATATCATTGCTTCATCAACTCCCGGTCATTAGACATGATTCAAACTTTAGCCCCGGATCTCTGTCTAATTAAAGTATTTTTTCGGGTATTGCACTTCATTGCGAGAACAACAAACTCAAAAAAAATAGTTTATAGTTAAAGACACCTGCGAGTCGTTGCGCTTCTTTACTCGATTATGCGTCACTACAAAGTACCATCTTTGACTGATTCATCCCCAGAAAAATTTTTCTGGAAAAATGAATAAATTAAGTATACAATTATGAAGATAACATCGAAATTTTAAGTCAATTTGATAAGAAGTGTCAAAATGTAGATGGTTTCCTTGCAAAATTTCCGTGGATTCCGTGCTCAAATATGAGTAATGGTAACTTTAGTTTTGTATAGTGTATTTTGCTACTAGGAAGCACTATGAGTTGTTCCGGATTTCTAAAATTTGAATGGGTTTCGCAAAAAGAAAGCAGAGTACGTAAATGCAAGCAGATTTTGCTTAAGTTCGCGGATTCGCTTACAGTTTGCGGATTGCGCTTATAAAGTGTGGTTTCCGTTCGCAATTGCGGTTCCCACTATAGCGTAATTTTACTGCGCACAAATTGATGTTTTTTTTTGGATTTCACAAACTGTTCCGGGTTCCACCAACTTTTAATGCGGGTTCCTCCAATTGTCTGTTTTTCGAGCTGTTTAATCAATTCAGCGTTTTAGTTGCATTTTCGTGGAAACCAAAACAGCAAAGAAGATCAAAGAAAACTAGCAAAGCTGCGGACTCCGAACAAAATCTGTTTTCACACAAAAAAGATGAAAAAGTTTTGAATTCTGTAGAACAAAAAAGTTTAATTTAAACATTAAATCTAAGATACATCATCGTCAAGAGTTTTGACTATTACTCCAAAGTTTACAAGACAATCAAATTGGCAACCAGCGTTACTAGCTTTACATAAATAATTGTTGATCTACAGCTAAGCCGACAAAAATTGTTTAGCAATTGCTGAATCGAAAACATAATTGTGGCGATAAAAAATGTATACTAGAACATTCTCATATCCTAAGACTAACGCAACCCTCCGGAAACACAAAATTGTTTTCATCCAAACATGGCAAATTTAGGCCACTAAACCGATATAACACAAGCCAAAAATATGTATGTCGAATAAAGCTTTCGAGCAAAAATCTAATGATATAATCAAAAACGAAGTTTTAAATTATCAGGGGTTAGAAGTTTTGTTAAAATACGGAGTAAATCAAAACATTTTAACTTGAATGAAAACCCTAGCAGCCTAGCAGCCTAAGAGTGTTTGTGGTAGACAAGCCGACAAAACCCAGACCAAGAGTCGGTAGTTCGACAGTAGGCCGACAATTTTTTTTTTGAAATTTTCACTTTGAAGAAAACCAGAGCCAAGCCGGATTTGATATAGTAGAACTTCTGCTGACCCATAGCCGTGATCGCTACCTCGGAGCTAAGTGTGTCTGGGAAATAAAAAAAATTGTTTGATACAAAACTATGGAAAGAATTCAAATGATTTTTTGAAACAAGTTGTTGAATTGATAAAAACGTGCATTTTCGTTTGATAATTCTTGCTAGTTGCTCTTTACTGAGAAAACTATATCGAAAAATTTTTCGAAATCGTAATCACGGCTGAGCTGAAAGATCTTCAAAATGGTATTTAGTTGCATTTTCGTGGAAACCAAAACAGCAAAGAAGATCAAAGAAAACTAGCAAAGCTGCGGACTCCGAACAAAATCTGTTTTCACACAAAAAAGATGAAAAAGTTTTGAATTCTGTAGAACAAAAAAGTTTAATTTAAACATTAAATCTAAGATACATTATCGTCAAGAGTTTTGACTATTACTCCAAAGTTTACAAGACAATCAAATTGGCAACCAGCGTTACTAGCTTTACATAAATAATTGTTGATCTACAACAAAGCCGACAAAAATTGTTTAGCAATTGCTGAATCGAAAACATAATTGTGGCGATAAAAAATGTATACTAGAACATTCTGATATCCTAAGACTAACGCAACCCTCCGGAAACACAAAATTGTTTTTATCCAAACATGGCAAATTTAGGCCACTAAACCGATATAACACAAGCCAAAAATATGTATGTCGAATAAAGCTTTCGAGCAAAAATCTAATGATATAATCAAAAACGAAATTTTAAATTATCAGGGGTTAGAAGTTTTGTTAAAATACGGAGTAAATCAAAACATTTTAACTTGAATGAAAACCCTAGCAGCCTAGCAGCCTAAGAGTGTTTGTGGTAGACAAGCCGACAAAACCCAGACCAAGAGTCGGTAGTTCGACAGTAGGCCGACAATTTTTTTTTTGAAATTTTCACTTTGAAGAAAACCAGAGCCAAGCCGGATTTGATATAGTAGAACTTCTGCTGACCCATAGCCGTGATCGCTACCTCGGAGCTAAGTGTGTCTGGGAAATAAAAAAAATTGTTTGATACAAAACTATGGAAAGAATTCAAATGATTTTTTGAAACAAGTTGTTGAATTGATAAAAACGTGCATTTTCGTTTGATAATTCTTGCTAGTTGCTCTTTACTGAGAAAACTATATCGAAAAATTTTTCGAAATCGTAATCACGGCTGAGCTGAAAGATCTTCAAAATGGTATTTAGTTGCATTTTCGTGGAAACCAAAACAGCAAAGAAGATCAAAGAAAACTAGCAAAGCTGCGGACTCCGAACAAAATCTGTTTTCACACAAAAAAGATGAAAAAGTTTTGAATTCTGTAGAACAAAAAAGTTTAATTTAAACATTAAATCTAAGATACATTATCGTCAAGAGTTTTGGCTATTACTCCAAAGTTTACAAGACAATCAAATTGGCAACCAGCGTTACTAGCTTTACATAAATAATTGTTGATCTACAACTAAGCCGACAAAAATTGTTTAGCAATTGCTGAATCGAAAACATAATTGTGGCGATAAAAAATGTATACTAGAACATTCTGATATCCTAAGACTAACGCAACCCTCCGGAAACACAAAATTGTTTTTATCCAAACATGGCAAATTTAGGCCACTAAACCGATATAACACAAGCCAAAAATATGTATGTCGAATAAAGCTTTCGAGCAAAAATCTAATGATATAATCAAAAACGAAGTTTTAAATTATCAGGGGTTAGAAATTTTGTTAAAATACGAAGTAAATCAAAACATTTTAACTTGAATGAAAACCCTAGCAGCCTAGCAGCCTAAGAGTATTTGTGGTAGACAAGCCGACAAAACCCAGACCAAGAGTCGGTAGTTCGACAGTAGGCCGACAATTTTTTTTTGAAATTTTCACTTTGAAGAAAACCAGAGCCAAGCCGGATTTGATATAGTAGAACTTCTGCTGACCCATAGCCGTGATCGCTACCTCGGAGCTAAGTGTGTCTGGGAAATAAAAAAATTGTTTGATACAAAACTATGGAAAGAATTCAAATGATTTTTTGAAACAAGTTGTTGAATTGATAAAAACGTGCATTTTCGTTTGATAATTCTTGCTAGTTGCTCTTTACTGAGAAAACTATATCGAAAAATTTTTCGAAATCGTAATCACGGCTGAGCTGAAAGATCTTCAAAATGGTATTTAGTTGCATTTTCGTGGAAACCAAAACAGCAAAGAAGATCAAAGAAAACTAGCAAAGCTGCGGACTCCGAACAAAATCTGTTTTCACACAAAAAAGATGAAAAAGTTTTGAATTCTGTAGAACAAAAAAGTTTAATTTAAACATTAAATCTAAGATACATTATCGTCAAGAGTTTTGGCTATTACTCCAAAGTTTACAAGACAATCAAATTGGCAACCAGCGTTACTAGCTTTACATAAATAATTGTTGATCTACAACTAAGCCGACAAAAATTGTTTAGCAATTGCTGAATCGAAAACATAATTGTGGCGATAAAAAATGTATACTAGAACATTCTGATATCCTAAGACTAACGCAACCCTCCGGAAACACAAAATTGTTTTTATCCAAACATGGCAAATTTAGGCCACTAAACCGATATAACACAAGCCAAAAATATGTATGTCGAATAAAGCTTTCGAGCAAAAATCTAATGATATAATCAAAAACGAAATTTTAAATTATCAGGGGTTAGAAGTTTTGTTAAAATACGGAGTAAATCAAAACATTTTAACTTGAATGAAAACCCTAGCAGCCTAGCAGCCTAAGAGTGTTTGTGGTAGACAAGCCGACAAAACCCAGACCAAGAGTCGGTAGTTCGACAGTAGGCCGACAATTTTTTTTTTGAAATTTTCACTTTGAAGAAAACCAGAGCCAAGCCGGATTTGATATAGTAGAACTTCTGCTGACCCATAGCCGTGATCGCTACCTCGGAGCTAAGTGTGTCTGGGAAATAAAAAAAATTGTTTGATACAAAACTATGGAAAGAATTCAAATGATTTTTTGAAACAAGTTGTTGAATTGATAAAAACGTGCATTTTCGTTTGATAATTCTTGCTAGTTGCTCTTTACTGAGAAAACTATATCGAAAAATTTTTCGAAATCGTAATCACGGCTGAGCTGAAAGATCTTCAAAATGGTATTTAGTTGCATTTTCGTGGAAACCAAAACAGCAAAGAAGATCAAAGAAAACTAGCAAAGCTGCGGACTCCGAACAAAATCTGTTTTCACACAAAAAAGATGAAAAAGTTTTGAATTCTGTAGAACAAAAAAGTTTAATTTAAACATTAAATCTAAGATACATTATCGTCAAGAGTTTTGGCTATTACTCCAAAGTTTACAAGACAATCAAATTGGCAACCAGCGTTACTAGCTTTACATAAATAATTGTTGATCTACAACTAAGCCGACAAAAATTGTTTAGCAATTGCTGAATCGAAAACATAATTGTGGCGATAAAAAATGTATACTAGAACATTCTGATATCCTAAGACTAACGCAACCCTCCGGAAACACAAAATTGTTTTTATCCAAACATGGCAAATTTAGGCCACTAAACCGATATAACACAAGCCAAAAATATGTATGTCGAATAAAGCTTTCGAGCAAAAATCTAATGATATAATCAAAAACGAAGTTTTAAATTATCAGGGGTTAGAAATTTTGTTAAAATACGAAGTAAATCAAAACATTTTAACTTGAATGAAAACCCTAGCAGCCTAGCAGCCTAAGAGTATTTGTGGTAGACAAGCCGACAAAACCCAGACCAAGAGTCGGTAGTTCGACAGTAGGCCGACAATTTTTTTTTGAAATTTTCACTTTGAAGAAAACCAGAGCCAAGCCGGATTTGATATAGTAGAACTTCTGCTGACCCATAGCCGTGATCGCTACCTCGGAGCTAAGTGTGTCTGGGAAATAAAAAAATTGTTTGATACAAAACTATGGAAAGAATTCAAATGATTTTTTGAAACAAGTTGTTGAATTGATAAAAACGTGCATTTTCGTTTGATAATTCTTGCTAGTTGCTCTTTACTGAGAAAACTATATCGAAAAATTTTTCGAAATCGTAATCACGGCTGAGCTGAAAGATCTTCAAAATGGTATTTAGTTGCATTTTCGTGGAAACCAAAACAGCAAAGAAGATCAAAGAAAACTAGCAAAGCTGCGGACTCCGAACAAAATCTGTTTTCACACAAAAAAGATGAAAAAGTTTTGAATTCTGTAGAACAAAAAAGTTTAATTTAAACATTAAATCTAAGATACATTATCGTCAAGAGTTTTGGCTATTACTCCAAAGTTTACAAGACAATCAAATTGGCAACCAGCGTTACTAGCTTTACATAAATAATTGTTGATCTACAACTAAGCCGACAAAAATTGTTTAGCAATTGCTGAATCGAAAACATAATTGTGGCGATAAAAAATGTATACTAGAACATTCTGATATCCTAAGACTAACGCAACCCTCCGGAAACAAAAAAAATTGTTTTTATCCAAACATGGCAAATTTAGGCCACTAAACCGATATAACACAAGCCAAAAATATGTATGTCGAATAAAGCTTTCGAGCAAAAATCTAATGATATAATCAAAAACGAAGTTTTAAATTATCAGGGGTTAGAAATTTTGTTAAAATACGAAGTAAATCAAAACATTTTAACTTGAATGAAAACCCTAGCAGCCTAGCAGCCTAAGAGTGTTTGTGGTAGACAAGCCGACAAAACCCAGACCAAGAGTCGGTAGTTCGACAGTAGGCCGACAATTTTTTTTTGAAATTTTCACTTTGAAGAAAACCAGAGCCAAGCCGGATTTGATATAGTAGAACTTCTGTTGACCCATAGCCGTGATCGCTACCTCGGAGCTAAGTGTGTCTGGGAAATAAAAAAATTGTTTGATACAAAACTATGGAAAGAATTCAAATGATTTTTTGAAACAAGTTGTTGAATTGATAAAAACGTGCATTTTCGTTTGATAATTCTTGCTAGTTGCTCTTTACTGAGAAAACTATATCGAAAAATTTTTCGAAATCGTAATCACGGCTGAGCTGAAAGATCTTCAAAATGGTATTTAGTTGCATTTTCGTGGAAACCAAAACAGCAAAGAAGATCAAAGAAAACTAGCAAAGCTGCGGACTCCGAACAAAATCTGTTTTCACACAAAAAAGATGAAAAAGTTTTGAATTCTGTAGAACCAAAAAGTTTAATTTAAACATTAAATCTAAGATACATCATCGTCAAGAGTTTTGACTATTACTCCAAAGTTTACAAGACAATCAAATTGGCAACCAGCGTTACTAGCTTTACATAAATAATTGTTGATCTACAACTAAGCCGACAAAAATTGTTTAGCAATTGCTGAATCGAAAACATAATTGTGGCGATAAAAAATGTATACTAGAACATTCTGATATCCTAAGACTAACGCAACCCTCCGGAAACACAAAATTGTTTTTATCCAAACATGGTAAATTTAGGCCACTAAACCGATATAACACAAGCCAAAAATATGTATGTCGAATAAAGCTTTCGAGCAAAAATCTAATGATATAATCAAAAACGAAGTTTTAAATTATCAGGGGTTAGAAGTTTTGTTAAAATACGAAGTAAATCAAAACATTTTAACTTGAATGAAAACCCTAGCAGCCTAGCAGCCTAAGAGTGTTTGTGGTAGACAAGCCGACAAAACCCAGACCAAGAGTCGGTAGTTCGACAGTAGGCCGACAATTTTTTTTTTTGAAATTTTCACTTTGAAGAAAACCAGAGCCAAGCCGGATTTGATATAGTAGAACTTCTGCTGACCCATAGCCGTGATCGCTACCTCGGAGCTAAGTGTGTCTGGGAAATAAAAAAATTGTTTGATACAAAACTATGGAAAGAATTCAAATGATTTTTTGAAACAAGTTGTTGAATTGATAAAAACGTGCATTTTCGTTTGATAATTCTTGCTAGTTGCTCTTTACTGAGAAAACTATATCGAAAAATTTTTCGAAATCGTAATCACGGCTGAGCTGAAAGATCTTCAAAATGGTATTTAGTTGCATTTTCGTGGAAACCAAAACAGCAAAGAAGATCAAAGAAAACTAGCAAAGCTGCGGACTCCGAACAAAATCTGTTTTCACACAAAAAAGATGAAAAATTTTTGAATTCTGTAGAACAAAAAAGTTTAATTTAAACATTAAATCTAAGATACATCATCGTCAAGAGTTTTGACTATTTCTCCAAAGTTTACAAGACAATCAAATTGGCAACCAGCGTTACTAGCTTTACATAAATAATTGTTGATCTAAAACTAAGCCGACAAAAATTGTTTAGCAATTGCTGAATCGAAAACATAATTGTGGCAATAAAAAATGTATACTAGAACATTCTGATATCCTAAGACTAACGCAACCCTCCGGAAACACAAAATTGTTTTTATCCAAACATGGCACATTTAGGCCACTAAACCGATATAACACAAGCCAAAAATATGTATGTCGAATAAAGCTTTCGAGCAAAAATCTAATGATATAATCAAAAACGAAGTTTTAAATTATCAGGGGTTAGAAGTTTTGTTAAAATACGAAGTAAATCAAAACTTTTTAACTTGAATGAAAACCCTAGCAGCCTAGCAGCCTAAGAGTGTTTGTGGTAGACAAGCCGACAAAACCCAGACCAAGAGTCGGTAGTTCGACAGTAGGCCGACAATTTTTTTTTTGAAATTTTCACTTTGAAGAAAACCAGAGCCAAGCCGGATTTGATATAGTAGAACTTCTGCTGACCCATAGTCGTGATCGCTACCTCGGAGCTAAGTGTGCCTGGGAAATAAAAAAATAAAAATGTTTGATACAAAGCTATGGAAAGAATTCAAATGATTCTTTGAAACAAGTTTTTGAATTGATAAAAACGTGCATTTTCGTTTGATAATTTTTGCTAGTTGCTCTTTACTGAGAAAACTATATCGAAAAATTTTTCGAAATCGTAATCACGGCTGAGCTGAAAGATCTTCAAAATGGTATTATATTTGACCATTTAGGAGGATACATGACCCACTGCAAAACAAAACATTCTCGTTGACCGTTATCCATCTAGATCTCATTGTGAAGCGATGAGATTGCTGAAGCTGTGCTATTTTCTTTCTTCTTTCCAAAACAGTACCTGGAATTTCTGTTTTCATATTAGCTCAATTAATTGCACATTTTCCTGAGCCTCATTCCGACTACGAGTGGTTCTGATTGGCAGTTGGACCACATTTTTGATTGATGGGTTTTAGCGTTGTGTTTCTTTAATTAAAACCAAGTTGATGTTGATTGCTGCCTTCAAATTGGTTTCACTGCAATAAAAAACATTCTCGTTGACCGTTATTCATCTAGATCTCATTGTGAAGCGATGAGATTGCTGAAGCTGTGCTATTTTCTTTCTTCTTTCCAAAACAGTACCTGGAGTTTCTGTTTTGATATTAGCTCAATTAATTGCACATTTTGCTAAGCCTCATTCCGACTACGAGTGGTTCTGATTGGCAGTTGGACCACATTTTTGATTGATGGGTTTTAGCGTTGTGTTTCTTTAATTAAAACCAAGTTGATGGTGATTGCTGCCTTCAAATTGGTTTCACTGCAATACAAAACATTCTCGTTGACCGTTATTCATCTAGATCTCATTGTGAAGCGATGAGATTGCTGAAGCTGTGCTATTTTCTTTCTTCTTTCCAAAACAGTACCTGGAGTTTCTGTTTTGATATTAGCTCAATTAATTGCACATTTTGCTAAGCCTCATTCCGACTACGAGTGGTTCTGATTGGCAGTTGGACCACATTTTTGATTGATGGGTTTTAGCGTTGTGTTTCTTTAATTAAAACCAAGTTGATGTTGATTGCTGCCTTCAAATTGGTTTCACTGCAATAAAAAACATTCTCGTTGACCGTTATTCATCTAGATCTCATTGTGAAGCGATGAGATTGCTGAAGCTGTGCTATTTTCTTTCTTCTTTCCAAAACAGTACCTGGAGTTTCTGTTTTGATATTAGCTCAATTAATTGCACATTTTGCTAAGCCTCATTCCGACTACGAGTGGTTCTGATTGGCAGTTGGACCACATTTTTGATGGATGGGTTTTAGCGTTGTGTTTCTTTAATTAAAACCAAGTTGATGGTGATTGCTGCCTTCAAATTGGTTTCACTGCAATACAAAACATTCTCGTTGACCGTTATTCATCTAGATCTCATTGTGAAGCGATGAGATTGCTGAAGCTGTGCTATTTTCTTTCTTCTTTCCAAAACAGTACCTGGAGTTTCTGTTTTGATATTAGCTCAATTAATTGCACATTTTGCTAAGCCTCATTCCGACTACGAGTGGTTCTGATTGGCAGTTGGACCACATTTTTGATGGATGGGTTTTAGCGTTGTGTTTCTTTAATTAAAACCAAGTTGATGGTGATTGCTGCCTTCAAATTGGTTTCACTGCAATACAAAACATTCTCGTTGACCGTTATCCATCTAGATCTCATTGTGAAGCGATGAGATTGCTGAATCTGTGCTATTTTCTTTCTTCTTTCCAAAACAGTCCCTGGAGTTTCTGTTTTGATATTAGCTCAATTAATTGCATATTTTCCTGAGCCTCATTCCGACTACGAGTGGTTCTGATTGGCAGTTGGACCACATTTTTGATGGATGGGTTTTAGCGTTGTGTTTCTTTAATTAAAACCAAGTTGATGGTGATTGCTGCCTTCAAATTGGTTTCACTGCAATACAAAACATTCTCGTTGACCGTTATTCATCTAGATCTCATTGTGAAGCGATGAGATTGCTGAAGCTGTGCTATTTTCTTTCTTCTTTCCAAAACAGTACCTGGAGTTTCTGTTTTGATATTAGCTCAATTAATTGCACATTTTGCTAAGCCTCATTCCGACTACGAGTGGTTCTGATTGGCAGTTGGACCACATTTTTGATGGATGGGTTTTAGCGTTGTGTTTCTTTAATTAAAACCAAGTTGATGGTGATTGCTGCCTTCAAATTGGTTTCACTGCAATACAAAACATTCTCGTTGACCGTTATTCATCTAGATCTCATTGTGAAGCGATGAGATTGCTGAAGCTGTGCTATTTTCTTTCTTCTTTCCAAAACAGTACCTGGAGTTTCTGTTTTGATATTAGCTCAATTAATTGCACATTTTGCTAAGCCTCATTCCGACTACGAGTGGTTCTGATTGGCAGTTGGACCACATTCTTGATGGATGGGTTTTAGCGTTGTGTTTCTTTAATTAAAACCAAGTTGATGGTGATTGCTGCCTTCAAATTGGTTTCACTGCAATACAAAACATTCTCGTTGACCGTTATCCATCTAGATCTCATTGTGAAGCGATGAGATTGCTGAATCTGTGCTATTTTCTTTCTTCTTTCCAAAACAGTCCCTGGAGTTTCTGTTTTGATATTAGCTCAATTAATTGCATGTTTTCCTGAGCCTCATTCCGACTACGAGTGGTTCTGATTGGCAGTTGGACCACATTTTTGATGGATGGGTTTTAGCGTTGTGTTTCTTTAATTAAAACCAAGTTGATGGTGATTGCTGCCTTCAAATTGGTTTCACTGCAATACAAAACATTCTCGTTGACCTTTATCCATCTAGATCTCATTGTGAAGCGATGAGATTGCTGAATCTGTGCTATTTTCTTTCTTCTTTCCAGTACAGTCCCTGGAGTTTCTGTTTTGATATTAGCTCAATTAATTGCACATTTTGCTGAGCCTCATTCCGACTACGAGTGGTTCTGATTGACAGTTGGACCACATTTTTGGTGGATGGGATTTAGTGTTGTGTTTCTCTAATTAAAACCAAGTTGATGGTGATTACTGCCTTCAAATTCTTTCAAACTTTGAATTGTGGCTGCAAGTAATCAGTAATTTAGCTTGAACTAATTGGGGTTAATGAACGTAAAAGGATAACGGTTTCAAACACGTTTCATTGTAAAACATCATTGATAGCATTCAACTTGATCAAATCGTGGTATCTTATAAAAACGTTCAAGCCTTTTTGCAAAATTTGGAACTGTAAAAGCTTTGAAAAGACACCAATTTACTTGAAAATTATTTTCTTATTCACGGTACCTCAATATTTGATTTTTTTTTGTTAACTCAATCACCCACCTAATTCGACCACGTCATCCCACGTTGACTACTTACTATCAGGCTGACCACCCTTCAAAAATTGTCATCAAGTGGATGGTGTAATGTGGCGAACGCTGGGGGGTGGTGCATTTTTATTATTGGGGGCCACTGTTATCCTGGGGCGGGCATTGTTGATTTAAGGTAGGGGTGGTTATCGTGATGGGTGACGGGTTCGTAGGGCAGAGAATGGAGTCCACAAGTTCAATCATACACAGCTTTTTTTCTCAGGTTCACTTGCTCTTTTTCCAAACGCCTCCCACCAACCACTCTCTACGTTCCGCATTTTTTCTTCTCTTATTGACCAATAATTTTGTCGCAAAAACTCATAGAAAACGATTTTTTTCTCGAAGTAGATCCTCTCTGGTGATAATGGGGCGGGTCGCTTAGAAAAAAAGAAAATCTGAAAACATTTAGATTAGGTTCAAATTTTAGCCCCGGATCTTTGTCTAAATAAAACATGTTTGTTTAAATAAAATCGGAAAAAGAATAAATGGAAAATATAATTATAAAAATATCATCAAAAATTTGAATTAAGTTGATAAGAAGTGTCATAAAAATAACGAGTCGAGAACAGAAACGTTAAATTAGTGTTAAACGAAAAGCCTTCAATCGAGCAACAGCAAAATTTTCTTAGATGTACAAGCAGTTTTGCTCAAACTTGAGCTATGTCTGTTATTTTTTCCGCGTTCCTTGTCTAAGCAGGCCCAGATTTATTTGTTTATAGTTGACAAATAATCACATGTACAAAATATCATATCTGATTTCAGTTCAATTGAAGAATACAGGATGAGTAAATTGATTCACTAGTGATTTGAACACTTCAGTATTGGGCCTAACTGTGCATTGGTTTGACGCAAAAGTTCGTGTCTGTATGTCACTTGAACCCAGAGACAAGTTTTAAACTTGCTCAAAAATATTGGTTTCCATTAAAAAAATTTCTCTCGAGTCCATGCTCAAATGCTTGTTAAGTAACTTTTTTCGTCAAATTAGTTTGCAACGAGGAAGCATAGTTATTTGTTCCAGTTTCCCCACAAACATAAGTGGGTTTCGTAAAATGAAAGCAGATTCCGCAATTGTAGGCGGAATTCGCTTACCTTTGCAGATTTGCTTACAGTTGCGAATTCCGTGACAGCGCAATTTTACTACACACAAATTAGTTTTTTTTTGGATTCCATAAACTGTTTCGGATTTCATAAATTTCAATGTAGATTTCCCAAGTTGCCTGTTTTCGCGCTGTTATTAGCAATACGGTGTATTGGATATGTTTTTGTGAATTGAACTGAATATCATATCTGATTTCAGTTCAATTGATGAATACAGGATAAGTAAGTTGATTCACTAGTGATTTGAACACTTCAGTATTGGGCCAAATTGTGCATTGGTTTGACGCAAAAGTTCGTGTCTGTATGTCACTTGAACCCAGAGACAAGTTTTAAACTTGCTCAAAAAATATTGGTTTCCATTTAAAAAATTTCTCTCGATTCCATGCTCAAATGCTTGTAAAGTAACTTTTTTCGTCAAATTAGTTTTACCGTTTATTTTGCAACGAGGAAGCATAGTTATTTGTTCCAGCTTCCCCAGAAACATAAGTGGGTTTCGTAAAATGAAAGCAGAGTCCGCAATTGTAGGCGGAATTCGCTTACCTTTGCGGATTTGCTTACAGTTGCGAATTCCGTGACAGCGCAATTTTACTACACACAAATTAGTTTTTTTTTGGATTCCACAAACTGTTTCAGATTTCATAAATTTCTATGTAGATTTCCCAAGTTGCCTGTTTTTGCGCTGTTATTAGCAATACGGTGTATTGGATATGTTTTTGTGTAATCCAAAACAGCAAAGAAAATCAAAGAAAAAAAGCAAGGCTGGGGACTCCCCGACAAATCTGATTCTGGCCGTTTGTTGAATCAGGATAGATTTCAAAAATCACATAGTTTGGCCTCGTAATGTTTTGGCTCAATTTGTTTACTTGCTTTAAAATTTTGACTTGCTTAATTAACGACACAGGTTTAAGAATTAATTAAGAATTGATTTTTTAGAGGGGCGGTATATCATAATTTCATAATTTCATAATTAACTCCAATCAAAATTTTGCAGAACATTTTTGAAAAATTGACGGCTGTTCGGGCTTATTAAAAGAAAAAAAAACTTTTGAACCCAATATCAAGTTTCATGCAACTGTAGTACCATCCAATTACCATTCTTCGATTGATTGATTGTAGCAATCAAGGTAAACTGTTTATCATTCTTACGTAGGCTTGAGATTTTTTTTCTAATGCAAATTGTTGACTGCAACTATTATGTTCGCAATTTATTTATGGGTGACTGTTTTTATTTATCAAATATGCAGATTTTACTTTTCAATCTTAACAAAATTTGCAATGCTCAGTAGCAAAATTTATGTTTCAAATCAGTTTAACAGTCAAAGAATTTAATCGTTACAAACACTTGATTGAACAACGTCTAAAATATGTTCCCAAGAACCGCTAGTCTTCGAACATTTTGAGAGCATTTTAAAAATTCTCAAACATAATTTGATCTTGACCAAAGTTTATCCAAAAATTCTTCTCAACATGAAGCCATTTGTTAAGACATTAATTTCAAGACGTTGCAGAGTTTCGAAGATCATTGAAGTGGTCATTTTAACTGAAAATTGAGCTTTCGAAGACTTTAACAGACTGTGGAGTCTAAAAGTTAAGTTAACTTCAAAAGCGTGGTTCGAAAGAGTGTCAAAGAATTGAACAGCAGTGACATTTTCTCCATTCAGGGCAAAATACGCCCTCCATTTCACATCCATACACATAGCCAATGTACACTTTCCCTTTGTAAGTGACTTTCAACTCAGTTATTGGAACCGCAGACAAAGATTGTTTCTGCTTCAAAATTCTTCTTTGATCTTCTTTTTTTGTTAATTTCTCAGTTTCATTATCAAGTGGAGGAACTTTTTGAGAGAACAAAGCTCGCACTCTCAGAAAACAATCGAAAAATTTTTAGACGTATTTAATTCATATTCGACAATGAAAGAAAACTCTAAAAAAGTTGAAAAGAAAACTACCAGTTTTCCGAAAATTTTTTTGCAATTTTTTTTCAGAACTTGGGAACTGAAAAATAAGACTTTCTTCTTTCATTGACATTGTACTTCTGGTTATGTTTTGAAATAATTTCGACAACATTCTTCCTCAAATCAGGTGATTTTTTGTATTCTGGAATGGGTTTGATTGGGGGTTTGCTCTCGCTCTTAAACATCATAATGCCAGACACTTCTTCCAAATATTGGTCTTTAACCATTGATTCGTATCCATCAAAATAATATTCATCTTTCTCTTTGAATCTTGATTCGACTTTGTATATGTAGCTAAAACGAACAACTAGTATGAAAACAATGAACAACGAATACTGCCCATACTTCAGCGATAATGCTAAATTTATCGTTACCAAGGTTTTCGCATCATCTGAGAACGTTTGGTTGTTTTCTTTTTCGTCGTTCAATTGATTTCCATTGTTTTTAACACGCAAAACAAAACACAAAAATCAAGTTCCAGTTTGCAACGAAAAAAAATGTTCGTTTGTTTTATTATTAATTGATAAAAGTTGTTTAAGGAATACGGAGTGGGACTAACGTAATGAAGCCAGTTTGGTCGCAATCACGGCATTTGTGAAACCCTCTTCCCTGACAGAAATCACACCTCGAAGCCATTTTTCTTCCTCTCCCACCACACGCCCTGAAGTACTTATCTCAGTTATCTTGGGAAAACACCTATGACAATTAAAAGCTTTTTTTTTGCATATTAGGAGCTAGGATGATTTTCAATCGCGGCGGGTTTAGAAGGAAAGATTTAATTTTTCACCAACTAGTCTGAAGTTCTTCACTTTGGGACTAAAAATGGCAACTGTATGCAAAAAATGGCAACTCTATTTACGTTCTTAGGCAGCGCCCAAAATTTTACCTAAGAAATGACTTTTCAAGGGTTTTCGGAAAACTCGACCTAAAAAACTTAAAATTGCATCAACGATGTTTGAAATTTGTCTCTCTTTTCGATAAAAAAAAGCAAGCTTTGCACCTACCCTTTACAATGATGACATTGTTAAAGAAATTTTCCTCATTGAAAAATTACGTTTTCACGAAATAACACTAATCTTAATTCAAAAATGGTAATTTCTCGACTGTTTGTTCCCAGTTGAGAGCCAATTTTTTAATCAATTAGTTCACTATAAAAAATTAACAGATAAAAAAACAATCGATTGGAAAGCACTGTTTAAAAAATTACTTTTTCGTTGGTCAGATAATAACATGGACAAATAATTTCGCAAATATAGGGTGCAGACACTTGAATCTTATAGTTTTTGACAGTGTTTATCAAACACGATGTGAGTGGAAATTACAAAAATAAAGAGCTACATCTAAAACGGCTGATGTTTAGCTTTTTACAGAATTAACACGAGGTGGTTCACATGATTATGATTTGAAGTAGCATTAGGGAAAACTGAATTACAAACTCCATTTAGAGGAGAATATCCTTAGAGGAGACATTTTGATGGCAAAAAAAGTTCAAAAATTGTTGATAAAAATTGGAAACATCTCAAGTGTATCTGTAAAAACTCTCATCAAAACTAATTTTTAATGCGACGATGAATTCTTGAAAACTTATTTGGTGAAAAGGGTATTTTCATTTTCTAGCTAAAAGCTAAATTACACCTAAAACTTTAAAGTAGTTTCTTAATAATTTCTTCTGTTTTCATAGTAAAAAAAATCTTGTTGATAACATCATGGGTAATACATTCTATTTTGTAGCCGGAAAATTTTTTATTTCTTTTTCTGTCCTCAATGTTTGAACGAGCTTATTTGTTTCTTTTTCAATGCATTCCTTTTGATTGCAGAAAGTTATTGCTTTTTTTAGAAGTATCACAAAAAACCTGATATTCGCAAGACCTGATATTCTCCAACCAGTTGTCTTTAATTGAAACGAGTAAATCAACATATTGAAGCAACAGTCAGCGCCAGCACCAATCGTTCTTCTGTAGATAAGAGTTTGAATTTTGAATCAACCTTTTTAGGTTTATAAACAGTTGAATCAAATAACAACGCAAAAATCTTTTCCAAATTTCGAACACTGTGGCAACTTTTTTTTCATTTTTTTAGGTTAATTAAATTTATTTTGCGAGGGCTCTCAGAAAACTATTTAAAAAACCCAAAAAATGGCGTTTTTGGGCAATTTTTGAAAAGTTTTGACCAAAAAATAGCCTTTTTTTGGCGTGCGATCTTAAAAATTAGTATATAGTGGCTCCAAACGAAAAATTTGTCGATTTTTTTTTTTCATTTCTTTAGGTGTATTAAATTGATTTTGCGAGGGTTCTCAGAAAACTATAAAAAACCCAATTTAGACAAAAAATTAGCGCCGCAGGCTATTTAAAAAAAGTTTAGACCAAAAAATAGCAATTTTTGTTTGGCGCGCGATCTCCTTCAAAATTTGTATAAGCGACGCCTTCGGAAAAACTTTAGGGTTAGTTGGTGGAAAATAGTTCTCATAAAAAATACTACTAACCTTTTGATTGGAGAGTGGGTCAAATTCTGGGAGGGGGTGTCGTTCACCCCAATCCGCCCGAATCCGCCCCTGTCCAGTTTCGTCAAATTACATTACAAAATAAAATCAATCTCGGCTATTTTCTTTTCCCCCCAGCTCACACGACTATAGTTTTTATGGTGCAACGAGTGGTTTTACAAGGTTAATTAGAAAACCAAATATGATTGGCGCAGCCCAATCAGTCCGCATGTCAATTTTCAAAAAGATCGGACAATGTAAACATTAATTTTACTAGTGAAGAATTTCAGGTGGGGGAAGAAAAAAAAGAGCCTCATTTTCAACTCAGTAAATTGCAGAGGCTTAAATGTTCTTTTAGTATGTTTTTTTGGTATAGAATGATATCTCGGCCCATACAATAGGCGCCATTATTTTTCCAATCGATTCATTTTCTGCACGCAAAGTTGCGTTTCGCTTTTGCGTCTTTCAAGCATGCTTCGGTTTTTAAAACTACAAATTGAATTTCTCAGAAACTAATTAATGAGCACTAAAACGAAAATTTTCTGTTTTTTTAGATTCGATAATTAATTATTTCAATTCATTTTCTTTTGTTTTCAACGTCACCGAGAACAAAAAGGACAAAAAATTATTGCAAGTGCGCATCTCGGTTTGATGTGTGCGACTCATGTTGCGACCACAATGGGTCGCTAAAATGGACTTTGTGCTACCGAAATTCCATCATCATGAAGCTTGAGTCGCACAAAGTCGCAAAATGGCTATTTATGGGTAGCGCAAAGTCGCAACATGGGTGGCACAGAGTCGCAACATGCGTTGCGACTTTGTGTGACGCATTTTGCGACTTTGCACGACCAATTTTGAGACTTTGCTCGACCCATGTTACGGCTTTGCGTGACTCAAGTTTTTCCTAGGTCGAACACGCTCGAAATGTTTTTGCTCGATCGAACTTGATCGACATGTTCTTCCCCGGTCGAACATAGTCGAAATATAGACAGCTTGAGTCGTGTCGGTCAAAATATATCCAGACGGTCTGAACAAACCAATTTTTGGTCGAGTCAAATTGCAAATCTTGACCCGAAAATGCGAACCAAAGTCGCGCAAATCACTTTGGTCATGCAAAATTGCAGCATATTATTTTTGAGCTGCCCAAAACCGCAAAATGGTTTTTTTTTAGTCGTCAGAGTCGCATAAAATTTCTTTGGTCGCGCGAAGTTTCAACATACCATTTTGAGTCGCAATGGTTGCAAAACACCCATTTTGAGTCGCAATGGTTGCAACATACCCACTTTGAACGGCAATGGTTGCAACATACTCATTTTGAGTTGCAATGATTGCAACATAAGTTCCCGACCTCGAACCGGAATATAAAATAGCCTAAAAAGATTTTAGCCTTGAAATTGAACTCTTACCGACAGTCTTTGACCCTCCTCCCCAGACAAGTGGAGCAAGTAGCCACCCTCCTGTTTACTTCCAGTTCCCTCTGCCCTCGCCACCAGTCACAAATAGGGGGTACATAGTAAGACCAGATGTCACTGAAATGGATTGGGAAAAATGATAATGGTCAAGTTTTGTTCCCGCTCTGTTGAAAATAATAATTGGTCATTTCATTTTCCGTTTAGGTTTACACAAACGAAGAACAGTTATATGTCATACACAAGGGCATAATTACTTTTTGCCATTTGTCCACAACCGTCAATTGTGTGTGAACATCTGATTTTACAATGTTTGAGAACAAGACCAAAAGCTTTTTGGATTTAAATAGCTGTAATACTTTTGACAAACTTCAAACCAATCAAAATCTACTGTCAATTACGTTTCAATTAAACGCTACAATTTACCCGCCAAATGTATAAATAATCAGGCATTATTTACGTTTAAGTTGCAATTTTGATTTAGAAAATGAGAAGAAAAAAACTTTTTTTTGCTTACTTGCTCAGCATTCGGGATCCCAATTTGAAGTTTGAAGCTTGAATTATTTGTTTTTTTTTAATTATAAGTCTGGCGAAATTTGCTTTTAAGGCTGCCGAAGTAGATTGAGTGGTTAGGATGGGGGTTATTAACTGCTTTTTGATACTAAATTACTTGGTGTTTCCAACTGGTTTGTCTGCTTCATAGTTCGGGTGGGGACCATCTTTATATTTAGTCACCCGGCGTCGCTTTTCCACATAACTGCACAACATGTATTTCAGTCTGAATTCAGTTGAAAACGAGATCACTTTCACATCTTTTTCAGGTTCCTCAGGAACTTTGCAGAAACAACTGTTTTTGACAACGAAATCAGCAAAGACTGTTTTCAACTTTTTTGCGTTGATTTGCTTTTTGTAAGACTGTTCATCTATTGTTGAAATTCGACCCCGCATGTTCAATTGCGGTGCTAAAACCAAAACTGTGTTTTTTCCAAAAATTTAAGAGATAGAGAGTGCAATATACAGTACAATTTACATATAATTTAGGAGTGTTTCTTAAAATCTTTTTTACGGAGGAAAAAAAAAACGTTTTTTAATGGAGATGAAAAAAAAATTGTCGGATTCTTTATCCTAAGTTTTTTCCTCAGAGGTAAGTTTTTTCCTCAGAATGAATTTGTTTGCTACTTGTTTCGTTAAACTTTGTTGAAACTGTGAAAAACACAAAACTCTATTCGATGAATTGTTGTTTCCCCATTTTCGACAAATATAATTAGGTATCGACCATTTTTGTATACTATAGAGCAAAAACTAAGGGTGTTGATTTTTTTGTCGAAGAAAGTCTAATGTTTTTTTGTTCTAATTGATATATCGGCAAAGTCAGTGTTTTCGTTTCAGTAATTTCGTTTTGAGAAATTTTTTAAAATTCGGAGGTCAAAAACTTCGCAGGTTACAACTTGCATCCCAAAAGATATACCTGCTATGATATATGTCACAATCCATCAGCTAAATCCTTATATGTAATTTGACATAATTAACTTCGACATAATTAATCAGTAAATTTGATGAAAATCTGATATGCGGAAATTTTGACTATTTCGACGCAAAGAATGGCACAGCTCTATTTTTTTAAATGTAAGGTAACAAAATTCTTTAAAAAAGAACTGAATTTCGACCGGAAAAATTTGTTGTACTTTGGTTCAACAGCAAATTTGAGCATTAAAAAATGTTTTTTTGCTTTCGAAAAAAAACTAGTTACACAGTTACAACAAAATTAGCCCTTTGCTGTGCAAATAGCACAGAATGTTCCTACCATATTCACAAAAAAAAATACATTATTTTCTTTTTTTTTTAAATAATTTGGTTTGTTTGTCGTAATGTGATGAGAGAACTGAACGAACTCTTACAACAATAGTGAAATGTGCATAACGGACATTATAAGTCTTCTAGAAATGAAAAGCGAAGAAAAAAGTATTTTTCTGAAAAATTTGTGTTATTTTTTGCAGAGATTTTTTGAAACTTTCTGTTTGATTTTTTGATTTGTGGTAAAATTTTGTTTCCCACGCAAAATCAGCTATCATGAAAAAATGGAGCGGGTCAACTGACGCATCAGATCGTTGCTTTTTTCTGAGTAAATTTGATTAAAATGAAGAAACGTTAAGAAAGATCAACCAGAGCTGAGAAAAACCGATGTAAAAATTTTAAGCTTCGGTCTATTTTCGAGCTAATAAAGCGAAGTGGTCTTATAATAGCAAGTTTTTCTTTCGAGTGAAGAAAAGTTTGGCTTTACTCCTTAGGAATGAAAAGCTTCGCCAATGAAGCGCTAGCGGAAGCTTCAAAAATTAGAGTTCCTAAAACCGATTTTCTTTTAAATGAAAATTTTACAGAACCGTTGCTTTTATTCGCTTCAAATTGGACCAAAATTCAATTGTTTAACACTGGTTTTTCTCAATTCCCTTAAAAATTCTTGCTAGTTTCTTAGGGTTGTTCAAACTACCAATGAAAAAGACTGGGTAAGATATATCACTCGACTCACTCCGATGATTATTTGCTGTATCTTATTCTGCTTGGGAAACACAAAAACTAAACAAAAAACAAAACCGAAGACAAATTAATTTCCTCTCAAGTTATCAATAAACTAAACAGTATTGACTAGTTTTCATGACTAACACTTTTCCACAAAAATAACATCTTTGTGCCTGTAATTTATAGGAAAAAATTTATGTAGGTTAATTTAATTTGCCCAATATTTCTTGCAAAACTCAAGCATACGATTTTTTTTGGTTTTCATAATGTAAACCAGTAACAAACGTTTTTGCTGATAGTCTATGAGGAATTCGTTAAGACATTTTACTGATAGCTGACGGGGAAATTTTTAAGTCAAATGCTCGTCAATTCCCAGTTCTTATTGCAATTGTGAAATATTTGCAAAATTTTACAAATCAAAAGAGTATGAGTTTTTTTATTAACACGCATCTGTGCAATGGTAACAAACGACTTCTTTTCGAAAAATTTTGATCCAGAAATTCTAAACAAAATTAATCGTAAATTGATCAAAATAGACACAGAAGAAGAAAATTCTTTTTTTTTCCTATAACTTGAAAGGCCTTGTGTAAAATCTTTGGTTCTTCTTCAGCGTGTTCATACTCCTCTTCGATACAACATCTATTCTTCAAGAAAAAAAATTTACACAACAGGTAACAAAAAAAGTACTCCAAGGATTAAAACTCAGCTGTTAGATTTGAAAAATAGGTTGTTTCATGCCCCAATCAACAAAATCCAATGGCAAAAAAAACTGAAGTACTGGAGCAAAACTGGAAAATAAATTTTTTGAAGCCGTCAAACAGCCAGAATATCATAAATAATATCAAAAGAGAAGTAATTGCCTTAAAAAATCCTTACAAAAAAGCAAAAAATGAATTCATGGGCTCAAATTGGTTTTTGGGAAGCGGATGAGGTGACTTTTTTTTACAAAAAACAACAAGGAAATAATTAAAACAACTACCTCATCCGGCTATAAAAGTTGGTCGTATTTTTTTGGACTATACAGACCTTACAAATCTTAAGTGCTTTTGCCAAACTTTGGATAAAGTTCAGAGACAAGGTAATAACTGGTAATGAGAGCCCTGTGCATAGATCAAAATAGGCGCTCTTCAATATTCGTTCAAACTTTTTGTCCGTCGTTTTTCTGCGGCATAAAGAAAGATCAAGATCTTAGGCGTCCCAAAAGCTGATTTGAGCCATCATTGTTGGCATTTTTTTGAGAACAGGAACATTTATATAACCAGTAATGATGAATTTTCTTTTTTATGCCTTCAAAGCAAGATTCTCAACGTTTGATTAGGCTAGTTCCTCTTAATTAGTTTCATTACCAAGTGACAACCTTTTATGTTAAAAAGCTGAAGAAAAAACTTCAAACATTTAGAGAAAAACAGTTCATTTGGGCCTCAAAATTGAAAGAAAAATCACACGACTGAAGTTTTGGATCCAGAAAAACCTCAATTTTATTTCTGAAACAGATAAGCTTCAAGTATTGCATAATTTTACTGAAAGTGTAAAAAAATAGCATACGGTTTCAAGGATTGTAGAAAACAAGTTAAAAACTTTGCTAAAATGCAAAATTAGGCTTTTTTTCCAGTTTCCCACATTTGAAGTTCAAATTTCAAAAACAATTGTTACGTTGCGTGGTGAAAAAAATCAACTATTGCAGCAAAACCATTTGTTTCTCATATTTTACATCGTAAAATTACGCATGCAGCGATGATAACACGTAATTCAACTGAAACTTTGGATTATGTGGAAAAGTGGAGAACAAGACCAAAAATGAAAATATAAATATTTGGGAAGCTCTCATTATTCTCTGGATTGCTACTAGAGTATTGATAATCTAGCTGCAATTATGTTTTAATTGAGCCTTCCCCGGCGTGGTCAATCAACGAAAAAAAATCCCTATCATAAAACTTTTTATATAATTTGTAAAAAACTTCTGCTATCTCACAGTTTTCTTCCAAGAAAAATCTAAAATAGCAACTTTTTCTCAAAATTTTGCCATAACAGCTTTGAATGTGTTTGCTTACCTTAGAGGTAAATAACAATAAATTTCGAAACCTTTCAAATTTCTGCGTGTAAAAGTTTGTTAGTCATAATGTTGGAATTCAAAAAAAAATGCCGAAACACAAAATTTGATTTTTTTGAAAAATACCTTAGTTTTACGTTTCGAGTGATTCGCAATTGTTTTGGAGACAAAAGTGGGTTCATTTATTTTAGCGCAAGTACACAAGTAAACATACAAAAGTTCCAGAATTTATCAAAAAAACTTCTTAGATTTTAGTGAGTTTCGCTGGAAACTCATTTGACTAAACTCGACAGTTGGCCTACGATATTTCAATTTTGTACGTTGCAAAATCAGAGAGCTTTCAAACTAGTTATGAGAAATTAAAAAAGGACAAAATTTAGAAGATTTAAAAAAATTGAATTAGCAGAGTTAAATTGCTTACCCCCATGTTAAATAACAATTAATTTCGAAATCTATGAAATTTCTGCTTGTAAAGTTTTGAATGCCATAATGTTGGAATTTTAAAAAAGTTCAGAATCACAAAATTTTAGTGCTTTTTTGTAAAAGTCTTATTTTAGTTCTTTTTTTATGTCAATACCTCGCAAGTTTTCTATAGCAAAAATTTCCTTATCTTGTAACATTTTTAGAGCCTAATTATGTAGGAATTTGTATGTTTTTTAAAAGAGAAGTTATAAGATTGCGATTTTAGTTCAACCCGAGTCCTAGATTAAATTCGCTATTTTGCGTCTTAACATGATGAAACACAAAATTTAAAAGTTTAAGATTCAAGATTTTATTCTCATTGGTGCCTTTTTTCAATGTCCATTGATTCTCAGAGAACATTGGCTCTCGGTCCTTGGCTCTCGGTCCTTGTTTTAATTCAAGTTGAAGAAAAGTTCCAACGTGGTTATAAAAAACAGGCATTTTCGAGCAAAAAGAGAAATAAGAGCATTTAATTTTGTACAGTAGATTGCATACCCATCTTTGTAGCATTTAAAAACCAGTCTTCTCTAAACTCTTCTCTAAAGTTGATTTCACAACAGCGTGAACCACTTGCGAAATCCCATTTTTGGGGAAATTATTTTTGTTAGGGAACAAACTTTTTTTTATATTGTTTCTTTAACTGAACAATTCTAACTAAATTTTTTGACTTCATGCCAAAATTCACTCCTACTTAGAAACTAAAGGAAACTAGAGAAGAATGGTTTTTAAAGCCAAGTATGCAATTTAAACTGAAATTATAGCTTGAAGAATTTTTTTTTTGCTATTTTATGTTGTTGGCCACGATGTTGTAAAATTGTTTGGAACATCAAAAAATAAATAACGCATTAGAGGACAAAAATAAGCGCAATTTCAGGTTTTTACTCTCTAAAACCTAGCTTTTAAAGACATTTTCGGAAAACATTTCCTTCGAACTTTTACATAGACCAAAGCAAATGGTCGGAGCTACCCTCTATTAAAACTATCTTTGTTTCAAAAACTTTTCAATGTAATCCGGGCCTGAAAAAAAAACTGTTTTCCTCATCTGCGCTAAGTTTTGCATCGTGGTGATATTTTTTTTGATTAAACGTAGTAAAAAAAAGTCCTGGTGCGACGTAAAACGTTCTCAGTGAGAAAAATGAAATAATCAGCGTGAAAACTTTACAAAACTCGGACTTAACTTACTTTTTGAAGCAGATTGAAAAATTTGGTGCCAATGAGGAAGAATTGCATTTTCAGACACGTATCACATTAGTAAGTTTTTAAAACTTAAGTTTGATAGCTTCATAGAGGGTAGCTGTGATGATTTGCTCTTGGCCAAGTGAATACTTCGATGAAAATTGAAGTAAATGTTGATCAATATGGACCTTGAAAACAGCCGTTTTAAAGACTTAAAAAGTAAATTTGCGCCTAGTTTTTTCCGCCAGTATCTTCTTCAGCTGAAAATTTAATTCAATGAGTAACAAATCTTTTGGAATTAAGGAAAACTTTAAACCAAGTATGTGCAATTTGAAACACTTAGTGCACTCTACCTTGGTCCATTTCGCGATGCATATACTCAGCATGTGAATAACCGAACTTGTTTTCAGGGAAACCTGATTTCATATAGCAAAGACTTCTTTTACTTGTGAAAAAATCTGAACCTTTGTTCCAAATGCAGAAAAAAAAGTTGTATATGCATCATCTCGAATAAAAAAGTGACTATTAAAGCCCAGTATGATTTTTTCTAAACAAAAATGCCCAGTCGTGAAATTTAACTTCAAACAGTGATTGATGCGTTGTACTTTGAGAAAATTATCGCAATCATTGAAGCTTCTCGATTGTGCAGTCACTAGAAACAGAGGATGCAGCTTTTTGCTATCAAGCAATCATTTGATGACAATTTTTTTTTCACATTTTCTCCCTTTCCTTTACAACTACAAGAAATTCACGAATAAAAGTTTCACTTTTGTTTGAAGAATTTGTTCATCGGAGTATACTTTGATAAGAAAAATCCTAATCAAGTTTTTAAAACGTTCATTGGAAAACAAAGAATCTATGCTAGAAACTCATGTAAGTTTCCGTTCACATAAAAGAAATTACAAAAAATATATATCAGCAACGAAAAAATTCAAAAGTTTAGAGCTCAAAAGCTTGGCACTCACAAAAGTTTGAAACTCAGTTCTCAGAAAAAGTTTTTGTTCAAAACAGAAAAAAAATTATTACAATTTTCAGCTATGGGCACGCAGTATAATTTACAGAGTGATTTGTTTGATGCCTGATAACGTACATTAAGACCAAGCTATATGCCATTGTTCTCTGTCCCTCATTTTGTTGCCCTTTGTTTGCAATAATTGAAAGATTTATAACGCGCGTTAGTTATGTGACTGGCCGATTTGCCAATTTTTTGAAATCCTTGCAAAAAAATCACAGTTTGAAGTTTGAGCTCAGAGATTGTCTGGTGTCTTGAAATTAACCGAAAGTTGATAAAAAATAGCGTCAAAAATGGTTAAAAGAACGTTGTGTTTAAAATATTTTGATTTGTTTTTATTCAATTACATCCAACAAATTTGTGAATTAAAAGGAGGTGATGCCCAAGCAAAAATAACACCGACATACATTTTGATTGTGTTCAATTTTTTTTTCAAAATTAAAGGAGACTGAGTTTCAAAAATGCTGACCGTGGTCGACTAATTAACCCAAAATCAGTCGAACCTAAAGCAAAACATTCAGAGCAAAACATTTCTCATAACAAAACATTTAGCAGCTTTCGACAAAAGCATGAACAACAAGCCAACTGTTGTTTGGCCTAGGTTCAAATCAGCAGAAATATTGTCTCACATACAAACTTTTCTTTTAAAGAACCATTGAAATTTGTGCCAGAAAAGCCATTCACTCCACAAAATGACTCTGTGTAAGAAATTATGTCAACTTTCCGTGCATCCCGCGGTACACTCGCTCTAAATGAACCAAATTCCTCTGGTTTTCCTCATCGTATCTCTCTTTTGTGCCTTCCGCGGATTCACTCATGATCAAACAAGTCTCAACTGGTTTTCTCTATCGTGTTTTTTGAGACCCCCGGTTCCAATAGTCAATATTACTCCTTTTTATGCGTTCGTCGCAACTTTCAACCATGACGAAGTAGTTTTCACTGTTTTTCTTGCCAACGTGCTCTTTAGGACATCCCGGTACTAGTCACCACTAGTACTTTTTCCGGGTTTTTCGCGGCACAATCGCTCTTTGTCAAACCATTCTTCTCTAGTTTCCCTCATCCTGCATTTCGTCGCTGGCACTTCTTTTCAGGCCTTCCTCTGCGAACTTGCTCGCGGTAAACCTCGGAGACATAGTCACTAGCACTTCTTTCCGTGTTTTCCGTGGCGTTCTCGTTCTTTATAAAAATCAGTCCCCAAACGGTGATCTTTTTTGTTTTTTTTTCCGTGCTGACATCGAAGTGCGGTGATGAATTGCCTTCCGCTTAGCGAAAGAAATCAATGCAAAATGAACGCAAAACTTTGAGCATTGATCATTTGTAAAAAGTTCTAATGAAAAAACAATCAATCAAAAAACCACATAAAAACTTAAGAGAAATCTTACTAAGTTTGTCAATTCTCATAATAACTAAAGGCAAGAAAATACACAAAATTATAAACAACTACAGATTATTAAATGATCGAAAAACATTTGTTTGTTTACAGAACTTTATTTATATGCGTCTGTCTACAATTCATTCAGTCTACAATTCATTCACTCTACAATTCATTCAGACTCCTTTGATGTCGCTTTAGGGCGGCGTTTTGTTCAACCTTTTAAAGATAGAGATGAAATGTTTGTGCTCGATTTGATTTTTTTCTCCAAATGATTTTTGACTGAATAACTTGCTTTTTTGACGAACTTTTTTTTCGTTCGAATGTTGTTCTCTGCTCAAGTTACTCAGAAAATAATTCACTTGTTAAACTTTGGGGTTTAAAAATCCACAATTTGTCCGATTTGAGACAACAAAAAAACTAGAAATAATTATCTTGATAACATTCCGTTTTAGAATTCGTTCAAACTGAATGCTTTTAGGACTAATCCAAATTTAACTATCACCGAAATGCATCTATGTACTTTACATATGGTGTGTGGGATAATTTAAAAAAAATTAAAATACATCTATTCAGTTTTTTTAAAGCAAACATTATCCGTAAATCTGAAAAACTGTCTGAAAATTCAGGGCTTTTACTGATATGAGCTTTTTCGTTTTTGTATAACATCGCGAAATCAATTGACAAAGAAAATTTTCTTTTACTTGCATTGTTTTTGGGCATCTTAACCTTTACCAATATTTTGACAACTATCAACTTTAAAAGTTCTACGCTACTAGATGAATAGATGAAATAGTCTTTCCAGGTGAACCAGATTGGATAGATTTAGTACAAATTGTCCAGTTGAACATCAATTAGTACGAACATCCGACAGACATTAAAGTCCACTTCTCTTGTAAATCTAAACTCGGGTTAAAAAATGCTTTTGTCACGTGGGTCTTGAGGTTTGCTTCACCATGGTTTCATTTATTCATAAATAGAAAAATGTATTATGAAGCAAAAAGTTCCGGTTGAAAATCGTCAGTTTCTACTTCATCGAACCTTTGAGTCAAATTAAATGATGGAGCAGTTTTTTGCTTTGAGGGCTGTAACTTTGTCCTTTTGTGCAGATAATTGGCGACCGCATCCTGCATATAAGACAGTAAAACTCGTGTAAAAATTTTCTTTTAACTTGTAGCCCTCAACCCACGTGTCACCCAACTTCTGAAGAAGTTCTTGAACAACAACTGGCGACTTCAGAGCTGAGTTTGATAAGCTGTTCTTATTTTCCTTGGAGAGAAACTCGAGGTAAAAACAATTCTCAGATATAGAAAACTGGAGTTACGGTCTTTTGTGACCTGCCAAATTGTGCTCTGTTTCCTTATACTGGTATGCCTAAAATAACACAATACAAAAAATATATGGGACGAGCAGAGCTAATTTTAGCTTGAAATTTATCAAAAATACAAAAGCCTGTGAACTTCAAAAGCAAATTTCCGATAATTTCTATCATCTCAGTTGAAAATATTATGTAGTATCCCAGGTGAAAAGTAGTAACCTATAGAAAAATGTTATGTTTGGTTTATCAAGAATGGAAATCGGTAAGAAGCACCAAAGAGGAGGGACTAATTAGGAGTTCAATGGTGGATTCCCTGGGCAGAGAAAAGACGGCTTTATAGAAGCAAAAAGCTTTTATTAGCGTGATTATAAATACTAGTTACTGATAGAACTCGAGATCTCGTAATGTTCATTTTTATAACTCTGCTGGATAAATTGTTGTGCAGTTAAGAAAAAAATTGGTCGAGCTTTCGTATAAAATACGAATACGGAATAAAAACTAAATTTTTATTTCTTAACTTACCTTCGAAGCTCAAAGCTAAATTTTGCTCAAGGTTCATAATTTAGCTTGCTGCTGATAGATTCAAAGCTGCACATCGAAGCTGAAAGTGTTCTCGCCAACCACTAAAAGTTCTGAGGTCAAGGACGAATTCTTATGTAAAATCTTGGTTAGGTTTTCTTTTTTGTTTCTCCAACAAATAATTTCTAGATGGCTCCTAAAGATGCTCTTTGTCATAATCGTCGACAAGTCTGAAAATCTGGTTGATCTAAAACATTTTTAAAATCATGAATTTTCCAGGATTTAGTTTCGTTTCCTATTTCAATAAACAAAATTGAATTAGTAAACGAACTTCGCTACTTGGATTAGGTTTGCACCTATCAAAAACGTTTTAAAAAGATACAAACGAGGCAGTTGACAAACGTATCGAGGTTTTGATTTATACAAAAAAAATTCGAGAAAATGCAAAATGAACACTTAAAATTAATGAATTTAGCGAAAATTTCTTCAAACGTTAACATATTTTTATAACTACTTAAGATACCTGGCTGGCCGAGCGCTTTTTGCAGTCTTTTTTAAGGTTGACTAAATAAGTTTTTTCAGCACTTCCAAAACGCTATAAATCACCAATTTTGAAAAACTTGCGTCGCAGGGAAATTTATATAATAAAACAGGTCGAAAAGGCCAAAAAAAAACAGGTCAAAATTTGACTTGTGTTTGAAAAAAAGGTCAAATTTGCCTTTTTTTGGCGGGCGCTCACCTTAAAATTTAGTACTTTTTGGCGCCAAAGGCGCACTCAGAAAAATGTTACCATGGTCGGTTGAAAATGGATGTCATATACAAACATCAAAGGGGGGGACTGTTTGGTTGGTGAGGGGTTCGAATCCCCAAGGAAAGGAACGTCCCCCCTTCCCTCACTAAATCCATCTCTACTCTTCCCTGAGCACAGATTAAAAGTTCAACAGTTCATTGGAAAGCTAAAGATCCTAGATAGAAACTCGTTCAAAGTTTTCTACGAATTAAGAACGATTTCAAAAAATTAATAAGGGCAGGGAAAAATTGCGAAAGTCCGCAACTCTAAAAAACTCAAAAAACTGCTAGCCAAATAAATTGGTTTACCGAAAAATAAGAAGCGTCAATTGTTGTCGGGTAAAGTATTCACATCAAGCGAAGTCCAACGCCTATAGTACTTGACCAACGACTTCGATAGCGGACATCAATTATCTTTAAAAGCCTATAACAGATTCTTCTTATTGAGCTTCTCATACGTCGAGCACTTCGGCTGGTGCAACTCAAACGAGCTTGTATGTTTTACAATTAAAACAATTAATATCAGCTCTTTCAAAACTGAATTATAAAGTTCAGAAAAAAAACTCAAATAATTTAATCAGTTATCGTTTAGTATCAGTTTGGCTGTTGTGAACGACAAGAAGTCAAAGTTTGGAGGAAAAGTAGCATCCAAAAACTCCCAAAGTGCGTTTAAAAGTTCCAAATCTACCGAAGCAAAAATGCGATGCAAATTGTTTCCATTTTTCCCGAGATTCAACCCGATATTTCTAGGATACAGTTACGCGGATACAGTTACGAAAACGAGGATACAGTTACGCCATTCTCGTCTGAACACATGTGTCTCATGAAATCTTAACACTCAACTGCGAAACTTTTAAAAGTTGAGTTTTGATTAAATTTCTCCATGACAACGTAAACTTAACTTTTCTCAGAAAGGTAACATGCTTTGCTGGTGTTATGTACAGGACTGGAGTCACATCCTAATCCATAGTTGAAGTGAACGGTCAGGGCCTGGGCTGAATCCATATTGAAAATTAGCGACAAAAAATTTACATGAAAACAGCGATCGCCATTGATGAGTTATTGATGTTCATTGCCACAATAGCAAATTTTTTCGGTGGGTTACCGCTAAATTGGCTAATTTTTAGCGATAAAACAGCGCTAAATAACCTATCAAATAGAGCAAAAACAGGAAACTATCGAGGCTCGTACCGCTCCCGTTAATTTACAAGTCATGCATGCTACCTCTGAGCCACGCATCTTTGCTTTCTTACAATTTTAAATTCGATTAACTCATACTCTCATTTAAATTAGTTTAAAAACATTTTTAAGTCTTGGCTCTGATTTTCTACGGGTTCATTGCTGAAAAAGCCGTGAAATATTGCAGATTTAACTCTGCAAAAACTCTGAACTATACATAAATCAGCGCTGGAAAAATGCGATCAAGGCCATACTACAGAAAAAGCGATAATCAATGGTATGAATATAAGGCTGGGGTCCCAAGGGTACTTAATGGAGGGAAAATTATTTAAAATTCATGTTAATCATCTTTTATTACGGGTTGACCTCCGCAGACCGAAAATGCAAATCATACAATTCCATAAGCTAAATCAATAAAAAAAACACTAATCATATGATTTTATTACGTTTTACAAAAAAAGTGTCATCCAAATTTCGAAAAACTTTTTCTTGAATTGGCATAAAATCGGTGTATCGTAACAAGAAAGTAAAAAAAATTTTGTCAGTAAAATGATAATCAGACAATTTCCATATATAGAAATTGTATGAATAGCAATTTCCTGATGGCGAAAACAAAAAATTTTTCCAAGTATTTTTGAGTTGCCGTTTTTTCAACCACAAATCAAAATTTTGTTTTCAAACAATCAATTTCTTACCAAAAGTTTTAAAACTTTTTGGATGCAAAAATTTATTTTTTGTGTGCTTAACTATTCCTGGATAATAAAAAATCAGTTTTTTTTCCTTTTATCTGGATAAATTTTTTTAAAAAAACCTTAAGCACTCCTATTTAATTTGTATGGCATATTTTGCATGCCTTGATTAATGTCTGATATTTGAAATACTCAAATTTCAAAAACAACCATCTCGAAGAAAACTTTCATACAATTCGTGTTCGTGTCGTTCCGATGCATTGTAAAGGCAAGATGGTCAAACCTTTGGCTTCTCTAGTCTAGCTTCGAGTTTATCAAATTTTTTTATCAGTTTTGTTCTGTTAAATTTAAATTGCGAAATTAATCTTATTTATTAGTTTAAGAAAAAATTCTAATCAAACAGTTTCCATATATGCCAAATTCTTAGTCTTAGACTTTTCATGAAAATGTATGTACTTAATGAGTTACATAAAAAATGTATGATTTGCATGTTTCCCTATAAGAAAGTTGCATGATTAGCATTTTTGGACAACCCGGGATGTCAGAATCACTGTAGTTCAAAAAACTAATTGGTGTCTTTTTATGATATCCTCAGGCTTACACTTCAAAGATATAACATGTGTACCACCTGGGTAGAGCAGTTAAAATTTGTGTAAGGCAGTTAACGTATGTGTAACTAAAGCTCATAAAAGTCTAACAGCAAAACTAGTTAACAGTCTGCAGTGAAGCCTGAAGCATAGCATAAAATAAATTCAGCAGAATTTAGCTATCCGCTAGCTAAAGCATCCTTAAGTTGCCTTTTACATGAGACAGTTGAATAAAGTTTACGCTAGCCAACTATGTTCAAGCTTGAAATGATACGGACTTTTATGATAATTTTCGTGATTTTTTTTCAGGATAAAACATATAATCAGAAATGGAACTTGAACATTTGTATTTTTAATTACCTATGTTAAACTTATTTATTTTATAAAAACAATGATGATGTGTTGTTCAAAATGTATCAAGCAGTTACTTTGACGACGAATGAATTTGATTGTTTAGGAGACTATTATTCAGCGATTTAAAATTAATCAAAGTACCAACTGGTGAAAAGATTACGAACTCCACAATAGGAATGGACTTCGAAAACATAGATAGGGATTGAAAAGACCAGTCTGCCCAGAAAAAATGTAATCGTGAAAATAGAGACAGTGAAGGAGAAAACCCTAACAAAAATTGTCCAGTGTTTTGAATAATTTGAGTAGACCAGTTTTAAGTAATCTTCGAAACGGTTGAAGCAATGTGTGAACAATTGTCTGAATTTTTCAAACGGTTCCGGAACAACTTGAAAATTTTTAATCTACACCATGAACCCGATGTCTCTGCCTTTCCTGCTATTACCAAATTGGCAATTGCAGTCCATTCAATTCAGAACTATTTTTGTTCCCAATATGTTGACAAGGGACAAACAAATTTCCACGCTCTCTTTGAAGTTACAAAAAGCTGCTTTAAAGCAGTTAATAAGATGTCCACATAAGAAAACTTTTATTGTGCCTTGCCTTCTTTCTTCGTTCAAATATTTGATCTTAGAGTGGAGTAACACTAATGGGAAAGCTTAAAGTTTCTGTCAACTACAACTCGACTAACAACATTGAGATTGGCAGAGCTCTTGTAATAAAACGATGGCCGCGAAACTGATTTCCTTCAAAGTCTTGATCCATTCAAACTGAAACAGACCTGATTACTGATGAAACCGTTGACCGTTTTATTAAAATATTCAAAAAAGATAACTCTGCTAATTTTTCCAAAATCTTTGACATTTTTTTGAGGAAATATGGCATTTAGGGTTTGATTCAAATAGTTTGTTTATTAAATTTAAATGGAGAAAACCTCAAGTTCTAAGAACTATTTTTAGAGCTTAAGATAATGCCAGCGGTAGGTGTTCTTGCAAACAAGAACTTTTTTTGGAAAAAAATCAACTACAAATTGTTATGGAAAGACATCAGGATCTCAAATTTACGACATCATTCATTCAGCAAAATGCAATCATGCCATGGACGTTAACATTGAAACTTAGAGAAAATCTAGATGAAAAAATCACATCAGCAACATGAATACAAAAATGTCCACATAATACCAAGTTAGCTGATTGGATTGGCTTCTTCATCAGTGTTTGGTTTTCTGCGTTTTTGGTGATGTCCTCGTCCAAGAGGATCTGCAGAAAAACTTTGACCACTAGCTTAAGCGAAAAGTACTAATGTGTTTCTGACTGGTCTGATTTAGATCCCTTCACTATCATGAAAATAAGTTAGGTCAAAAGAGTCTCAAAACCCACGTTTCAAACGCTTGCATTGGTTAATGAGCTCAGTATTCTGCAGAGTTCGATTCAATTCATGATAGTGTTGTTGGCTTTTTCTCAGTCGGAACGCATGTAAGCTGTTGATGAACGCTCTCTCATGAATATTGGATCCACATATTCCATCAGCGGTGCTGCAAATTGGATTTCTACTGGAAAGGTGCAACTCAACAATTCAGGATCAATGAAGTTTTGTGAATACTTCTGTGTAGATGTGAGATCAAATGCCATTATAATTATGATTGTGATAATTAGCCAAGCTGACTCAAGGAATATTGCCCAAAACATAACTGAGAGCTTCCAGTGTGTTCTAGGATTTTTTTTGTTGCCAGTCGCTGAAATAAGGGTACCTGCAAAGGGTAGGCCGTTTCGGTAAGCAATGATTTCATTCAGACGAAACTTTTGATAATGGAACGGGTTTGTTCAAAATAAACACAAATATGCTGTATTCGTGCTTCTTGCCATAGTCATTCAATAAAGTGGCTCTTCGGCAAAAATCTTTTCATGTGGCCAGCTTTGTACACCAGTTGTGACCATTAAAAAATGATCAGACTTCAATATAATTTTTTTTGCTTTTGTTTTCATAAGAGGTTTTTCTATCAATGCTAGTACAAATTATGTTACTGCCATTTGAGCATGTGTAGATAAGCTTCGTTGATTGGAATTTGGTAATGATTATCTCGATGCTCTGACAAAAAAATAAACTCATTAGCAGATAGTCAGGAAAAATTGAATCACAAGGAAAATCTAGTTGAAACACAACTAATAAGATACTTGCCACTAGAAAAGAAATCACATGATATTTACCATTTAAACGGACTTCGCTAGATGCGGCTACGATCCACTTAAGCTCCATGAAATCGTCATACCATCCACTAGCAACATCGTTACCTGATGGAGTATCTTCGTACAAATATTCCTGACAAGCAAACCGTGTTTTTTTTTGCGTTTCTACAGTTGAACAATTCGGTCTCAAGGAAACTTTTATGTACAAAATTGTGATTAGTTGTTGAGATTTTTTTCCATTCAGTGACACTATGCAAAATGGAGATGAAAAGAAGTTGTTGCCCAACAGTGGGGTGCCTCGATGTGTTGCCTCTGCAGCAAGAGTTCTCAGGACATTAGATTGATTTGAACGATGCATGCTACAATTGTCAAGCGAGTTCGTGGAGGATCGATAAAATTTTTTCTATCTACTAAAATTTCAAATTCGAGCCTGGGATCATCAGGTGAATGAAATGGACCAATTTTAGGAGCAACAATTTTTTCAAGTTTAACGACGAGCGAAGGAGGTTTTTCAAATAATTCTACTGAGCTGCAAAATGCTTTAGTTGGTTTTAATTTCGAAATTATTTTGCTTTTTGATGAAAAAATTTGGAGTGACCTTTAATTGAAATGAGAATTATTGTTTTTTTTTTCATTTTTTTGTTTGTTCACGTTTTCCTTTTCTAATCAGACCTGATTTGTTTCAACTTGCTTTTAGATCGTATTTTTTGATAATTTTTCGAAGGCTTGTTTTGGTGGTTTCTACAGTGTTGCGATATCTAATAATTCGGGTGCTGTTTGAACAAATAATCTTTTTCCAATACGTTTTGCATCTGTACTTTCAACTTATGAGCTAATGGAAACGCTACTCGTCAATACCCATAGCCCGATTCCCAAGGCCAATACCCCTCTGTCTGGATTGAGCTGAGAAGTGGGGCACGGATGGCCACTTGATTATGATAGTACGCCTTCATAAATATAAACAGAAAAACTTGGCAACTTCCAGGTAAAAACAAATTCTCCACCTTCTATCTCAAAAATAACAATTCTACCAATTTCTGTTCGTAGATTTACCGCAATGCTCTAGATGCTGTCCATGAAGAGTTTTTTTTCTAATCCAAGTTGCTAAAAAAATTGCTATGATTTGGTTCAATGCTGCAAGCGTAACCGCTTTACGCTCTTTGGATCAGTGACTTATATCAACTGTGCTTTGGTGTCACACTTGTTCCGATATCGAATGATGTTCAAGAAGATAATTATCATTCAGGTTCCAGCAGTGATAACAACAGCGTAGTCAATGATAAAACTTGGAGATGTGAAAGTGATATGGGCATGATTTGATTCTTTAAAAGCAATACGGTAGCACGTTCCATTTTGTATAATCAAGTTTGATAATTAAAAAAAAGGAAAACCTGGAGACATTCAATTGTAATGCCTTCTCATTAAAGCAACCGTATTAAAAAGTGTTTGGTAAGGGGGTCGATGCAATAACTGAAATTAGCCAGATCAGTTTTCCGACTGATTTCGTTGAAAAGTTTCTGGATTTCAGCAAATTACCCTCTTGACTTCACCTTTTTCTCCATCAGATAAATATTTTAGTTTTTGCACCTTAAGTCTTGCTTTAACGTTGTCTATTTTGCAGTACACTCTATTTGTATCCGTTACCGTATCAAAATGAAAGATAACGTTATTTCTGTCAATGCATTTCTGTCAATTCACTTGTTGATCGATATCTTAGCCCAACAGATTTTTAAAGCTCGCTAGCGAGTTAAGTTAACGAGGAAAAAGTTCATTGAGACTGATGACACCAGTTTAATTGTAATTGAATCTTTTTCGATTTCAATCTTCTCAGACTCTGTTTACTTTACTCATTCATTTTCCAAAACTCTGATTAGATCAGGCTCAAAGTTTTAGTTCCCATTGTTTCCTTGTCGACGTCGATGTGTTTTGAAGTTGGCGGGTTTCTTGTTAGTATGACGACTAATTAAAAAAATTTCGTCTCTGAATGACATTTTGTAATTTTTTTGATAAGGAATGTCAAATTTTGCTATTCTAACAGCAAAGCTTTGGGCGGCACTCTAATTTTGGTGATAGTTAGTTTTTAAATAAATCAGACGTGGAATGTCCTTTTGGTCTTTTTACTCGGAGTTAAACTAGTAACGCGGTTTGTTCTGAGTTATTTCTGTTGACCAATTGTTGAAGCTCATCGATGTAAAATTAAGTCCATTTGTCCTCGAAAAAATCATAAACCAAACCTTTTAGGGTTAGAAGTTCCTCTCCGCGAAAGCAAATTTTTTTTCATTCTCTGTTTTATAGGTTTCAATACCCTTTTTCTCATAAAGTTTTTAAGGACCCTTGAATTCAGAGCCATGTCTACTCAGATTTTTGACTGTTCTACTTTCATCATTTGTTTGATTGCGTTTGAAGTTAAGGTGGCACACTTTCGTTCCACTGGTTCCCCACAAAGATAGCGGTAGATGCAATTCACTGCCTCCATGAGATACTTAATAATCTGCATTTTTATCAACATACGCCACATCAATTGATCATTTTTTGCTTAGATCATAAATTACCACTTTGAGACCTGATGTTGTAAGACAATTTTTATTCGAAGTTTTTTATATGCAGGCTCTGTATGTAGGAATTTTTTCACTTTGTTCCATGAAATTTTTGAATCTTCCTTTAAATTCTGTAAACAGCCAAACAATGCTGGACCACTATTTGTAAATTTGATTCTCAATGGTTTTTCTCCGGCTGCTGTATCCTTACCATTGTTTGTTTTTCGTCTTCGTCTTCGCTGTCGTTGCAGAATTTGGTTGGGAGTTCCGTACGGTTCAGTGTCTTCTGCCTATTCTCTTCTTCCTTCTTGTTTGGCTTTTTGCGCTGCCCATTCCTTTTCACTGTCTGCAATAGTCTAACTATTCGTCTTCGATTGCTTTTTCGATAAATTTTTTGGAGAAAGAAGAGCAGTAGATACTGAAAAGGAATTTGTGGCACATTTGCTTCTTTGCTTTTGTTGATTTCTTCCGTAGTCGTTGACTGAAACACTACTCTAGCATATTTGTTCGTTATCAACTGTTCTTCAAGCTTAGGATATCTCAAAATCATTATGAAAGCAAAGTTGTGCAATTTTTTTGTTAGTTTTTTTAATTTCATATCAAAAAAACTGATGATTTAATACCGGTTGGAACTTAATCAACGTAAATTTTTCTATATTTTTGTTTATTATGACTCGCTTTGTATTTTAACAATTTCCCTAGGCCATCAATTTGCTCTATTCTGGTCAATGAAACATATATATCACTCTCCTAAGCCATTCAAGCACAGAACACTAAATTTGGAAATAGGTACATCTCCAACTTGCTAGTCTCTTGTTGCTGCTCATTTTTTGGCTACTCATCAAAGACTTCGTTTTTCTCCAAGCGCAGTGGTTCCCGGAGTAGTTATGATGTAAAAGATTATTGCAAGCTGAATAACTTTGAATTGTAAGATTTCATTTTTCGGGTATCCCATTTCATCAAGATTCTCAATTTTTTGATCCAGGTACTTTGCAAGAGGTTCAGTCTTTTCTTTCTCTTTGGCCTAGAATACGGCGTTTGGATTTCGCAAAACAAAACTTTAAGGAATCTGACTGAGTTTAGAAGGACTGGAATTTGAAAAAAAAGATTCGCTATAACCAAAAGATGTAATGGCTGAGTCTTTAACTATAAAAATAGTTTTTTAGCGGAATCCCTCCAAATCTAGCATGACTGAGCATTCACTCAACTTTCTAATATTTGATAGAGTTCTGGTCATTTTGACAATTAAACAGAAAGTTCTACCATTCAAATCAACAATCGGAGTGTTGTTACACCTCCAGGGCAGAATATAACAGTAGGTGGGACCATGTTATGAGCTCAGTGAACAAGGCCTGCGGCATCATGTAAAAAGGATTGCAGTCCTAATTTTTCAAAAACATTTTGAAGTATTTGTACAATGATGATTCGTCGATGCCAAAAATACCTCCACAGGTCTAAGTTTGATAGCTGAGTCAAAATCGATCTTTTTTGATTTTTACTAGTAAAGGAAAACAGAGAACATGCACTAGAAAATCATATCGAAGGTCAGTTTCTTTTGGATAGGTTTTTTTTCACAGCCAAATAAACTTTATGAATGATTTCCAAGTCCGTGATATTATAAAAGTTCGCTGGAACAAAGTCAATTTTTTCGGTTCACCTCTTTTGCAACCAACAGATTTTCAGATTGTTGAAACCCGATTGTCAAATTTGAAAAACCGTTTCAAAAACTGCTTTTACTAGACTTTTGAATTATTACTCAGGCTTTTGAAATTTTCAGAAAGATTAAAATATTGCATCATGAACAATTGTTTTCATTGTTGAAATATATTTTAATAAAAAGTTGTTTTAGTGATTATTGAAACAAACATCACATGACCTTTTTGCAAACTCAGCAGACATTATGAGAGATTTAATTGATCGTGAAGCTTTGAATCAGTCATTTTCAGTATTCTGTCGAAATACGAGAACAATTCTCGCGACTTTATGAAAGATCAAAGCGAATTAGTGTTTTGGTAAAAATATGACGTTTGGCCCGTCGTCATTGAACATGAGTTGAACAAAATGTGCATAAAAGCTGACGATAGCTCAGACAAGCTTCTAACAACTGAGGAATACAGCAAAAAAGCGAAAGCCGGCATTGGTGGGATCAGTATCGGGGGCTTATCTCTGTCTGCGGATGGTTCCAAGGTAGATAAAAAAAGTTCGAGGGTAACAACCCACGATATTTTAAAATCTGTCAATCAAAAAGAAGGTATTATGGACTAGAGTGGCAAGAAATTTGCCGTTAAACCGATGAAGTTGAGGCGAGTAGTTCTTTCAGAGTTTTCCACTGAAACTGAATTCTTTTCAAAAAAAATTCAACTTCAGCCCTATCAAGATATCGAGCAAATAAAAATAAAAGTTATTTGCTCGATATGGAGACGTGTTCAATGAATCTGCCAGCTTGAATAGTGAAGCTGCAATTAAAAAAAAATAGATGAGAAACTTCAAGGTGCAACTTGGGAGTTAAGGAAAAATCTAGCACAGTTGAAATCTTCAGTGGCAAAAAATGAACAAAAAATTATGAAAACAGCTTGCTGGTGCTGGCTTAATCAAATTGTTCTACAGTATACGCATCGGAAAAAATCATTATTATCCTCATTTTTTCCCGTTTTTCAGAAATCACAAACTAAATTTATAAACAAAGATAGCCGGTTGTTGCGCAGTTAGCTGAGAATGTTTCGAGTACACATATCTTAAAAAGGGGCAACATTTTGTTACCAAGAACAAAAAAAAACAGAGAACAAAAAAAAACAGAAAACAATCAAAAATTGCAAGAACTATTACTATTATTTAACAAGCAACGTAAAGTTGAAAAAAAAAGATTGAAACGCAGTTCAATTTAAATCGCAGAACCGTCTCTTATACTGTTCTCATCCGCTGGTTTTATGTTCTTAACTTTCGGGTTCGAAGGTCCTATTTTTTGATACGACTTTAAAAGTCGAGAACACTATCAGTGCTCGACCAGAACAGAAAAGTCCAGACAGGGTTTTGCGTCAAAACATACCTCGAGCACGGCTCGAAATAAATCAAAATTCGGTCGCGCTCGTTCAAGACACACTGGAGTTTGGTCGAATGCGGTCGAAGCGTATCAAAATTTGGTCGAGCTTCGTCGAAACAGACCTCGACCACGGTCCTATTGCTCGAAACTTTAACTTGAGCAAGGCCATTCCGTGATTAGACACAGTCAATGCATGAAAATTACTTACGAACACCTGGAAACCATTTGGAAACAGAATGAGACAGAAAGTATACTTCAAAAAGTATCATACCTATACAAAGCACTTAAAATACAAATGTCTCTGAAAAATCACCTGGGTTTTTACCCATGAAGCAGATATTATGGCTTTTAACCTTGAAAAACTCATTGTCAATTGAGCTTATTGATTGATGGTCGAAACATAACCAAATTTGAGCGACCCGCTTTTTCTCGTTCGGGTCGTGCAAAATCGAGCCCCTTTTTCCGGTCAAGAAACCCAAAACACTCTTTACTTCAACAGATACTCTCGAAACATCCGCAGCGTTGGTCGATACATCCGCAACAAACAGTGGAAACATATCAAAATTTGGTCGAGATGGTCAAAATTTAGAGTGAGCACCTCGATACGGGCTCTCTGTCGTGATGAAGTCAAGGGTTTAGTTTATTTTAAAAGCTTCAATCAAAATCAAGTTGATGTGCCTACTATTCTTTTTTTCTGGAAATTGTCTCTACTTTTCTGTCTTTTAAGTTGATTCCAAATTTGTTGCTGCTTGCATAAATTGCTCATTATTGTTATTTTGTTTCGGATCTGGAGCCAGTTTAAAACTAGTTTTTATAACTAATTTTATTATTGATAAAACTATCTCTATAAAATATTACTAACTAACCAATCACAATCCATAACTACCACTGAGAATGATTTGTAGTGCTGAAACTACTTGTAGTTTCAGCACCAGAACAATTTGAATAAATCTTAGAAGACAAGTTCAACAAACATAACTCGCAAATACCAGTATACATTAGATCTATTGGTACTAGAAGATTTAAGAGTAAGACTAAGATTGGTATAAGACTAAGAAGTGGCACGAATCTATCCGGCCGAAAATAGCGTGACGAACAGACGGTGTACCTTATCCGAAATTACTCTATGAGTATGCTACTTCTGGCACAAAACTCATCGGATGCGACCAGAAGTCTCATACAAGACCTTAACTAACTGAGATTTAGGAAATTAGAATTAGACAATAGCAAAATGGTATATTGTTAGATGGAAGAGACAATTTAGTAGAAATGTCTCTACGTCTCAATAAGTCTACGCCAATATTTTAAATAATACAAAAAAAAACAGGTATTGCAAGAAGACCAAAATCATGGCGTGAACAACGAATAAGAGAAGAACCGATCTACTTCATGATAGTACGACAAAAACTGGAACAAGTGTTTGTATTCAGATTATTTTGTGCAGTTAATTTGAAATTTTATTTATTAACATGAAAAACATTTAAACAAAATTTCTTCAATAATTTTTTGGTGTTATACCTTATATTCAAAAACTAACAACTGATAAAGAGCACACAATCCGTTCTTTTGAAATCTGCAGTAAACAAGGTCTTGCACAAATAGTTTATAGAATAAAAAATACAAAATGTAGTTAAAAATTTTTTTATAATTAGTTTCATTAAAATAAATACAAATCATCTTTTCTTCATCTCAGTTTTGTCCCCTAAAACATAACCGCATTAATTCAAAGAATTAATACCATTTAAATTCTATCTCTTCAATTTTCTTAAAACTTAAGTTTTTACATAAAACTTATCAAGGCTTATCCTTGCTTTTCAATAATATACTTTTATTTCATAAACGGACATCAAAATTTTTCTTCGATCTTCAAATTCACTTAAATTACATTTCATTTCACTTAAACTTCTGAGCATCAAGGCTTTCCTTGGATCAATCAAAACAAGTTTGTTCTTCCTACATCATAGTTTGAAGTGTCTGATGACCTCAAACTCTATCAGAATACGAAGTTGCACGAATTTAAAATCACTCTATGAGTATGCTACTCCTGGCATATAGCTCATCTGGTGCGACCAGAAGTCTCGAACAAGACCTTAACTAACGAATTTTTAGAAAATTAGAATTAGAAATAAACGACTAAAAATTTACAAATTCTTTGATGGCATAGACAATCTAATAGAAATATCTCTGTGTCTCGATAGTTCTACTCCGATATTTCAAACGATACGCAAATATCAGGTCAAAACTGAACAGCAGACCAATCTTCTACATAGTGACACGACAGGAACCCAAAAAGTATATGTCGTCAGAATACTCTATGCATTAGATTTTCATTCTCTCACTTGAAAAAAAAATTACTTGGAGCAATAATTTATTTTCGTGGCGATAAACCGCTTGATACTTTGTAGCTATACTATAAAACAATAATAACGACTGATAAGAATATACACAAGTCGTTTCTTTTATCAAATCTGCCGTAATTATTTTGATTTGTTTGAGTAATTTATTTTAAAAAATACAACATTTTTTAGTATCAAAATTAAAGTTAGTTTTATTAAATCTATAAAAAGTATCCTGTTTCTGAAGGATTTGTTTTACATTTCTTCATCCTTGCGTCGTTATCTAAAACTTAACTGTAAATATTAAACAACTAAAATCAATTAAAAAATAACCCTTAAGTCACACCTTTCAACTTTTTTAAATTGTTTCTCTAACCTAAGTTTTACATTACAAACTATCAAGGCCTATCATTGTTTTCTGATAATCTAAAATTCCTCTGCAACCAGATTATCAAGGTTTTCCTTGGATCTTTAAATTTCAACTTAAATTATAGTTTTCTTTCATTTAAATTATTCGATCATCAAGGCTTCCCTTAGATCAATTTGAACAATTGTGTTCTCTCCATGTCACAGTTAAAAGTGTCTAACGACCTAAATTGTCGGTTCACTATCCAGCCCATAGCAAAGACGCAAGACTAAGAGAAATTTTTTTGGAAAATTAACCATTATACTTAAGATAAACAGTGAAGAACTTCCGGTACTCATCTATCATTTGAGCCTTTCCTCTTAACTGACCCAGGCTAAAACACAATATAAAAATGAGTAAGTTTTGTGATAGTATCTAACGATCTACTTGTGTTCTAAGTATACTTGAACCTTGTGGATTGAATTACTAATCTCCAATCATCGATCACAAATCAAAACTTCAACTATCGATCACAAATCAAAACCCTAAAACCCTAGGATCAAGTGAGTTTTCCTTAAAAAAATCTTAGCCACAGAGAAAATAAAGATCATTCTAACGAATTTATATACGCTCTCTCCAACCGTCAACCTCGACAATCTATGCCCCAAGGATAGGATAACCCACAAAAAACGTAAGAAGTAACAATTTAAGAAAAAAAAGATCTAACCCCTGGATTTTGCAACAATCATTCTGCAATAATTCAAAAGGAAAGATAAGACCTTGCAATTACACTACATAGACAGGTAATCGGATATATCAAATCGATAGATACACAAGAAAAACTACATTAAAAGCAAAACAAAAACAAAATTTTACGCGAAGGTTTTCAAAATCACGAAACGTAATTTCGGAATCAGACACAACTACAATACAAGAACGTCATGACCTAGAAGTCTCAATTGACAAAAAACCCAATTAACGACCAAAATTAATTTTTTAAATCAGAAACTACAACGCCATCATATATAAAAGGTAAACGCAGAATAAAAAAATCATGCAATTGTTAACCAATACGACTCTATAATTGGAATCAACCAATAAGACATGTTGAAAGTTACACATTAACACTAATTAAAGTCAAAAAAATGATCAATAAGATACACATTTCGGCAATGATACTATACTTCCCTTTGTCATCCATCCACAAAGTGATCCCGCCAGAGGACAGATGCATTTTTGTCGTATTTTAATTGCAAATTTATTCGAAAAGGGAAAAAGCCAATGTAAGCAGTAATTTCCCGAAATAAAAATCAAAAGACAAATTCTTAATCAAAATTTAAAAAAAATCTGCGAAATCACTTCACATTACGGAATATTCATTATTGAAACTTTGCCATCACAAACAAATCAAACACCGCATCAATTACATACAGATGACGCAGATCTAGACTTCTCAAAAGTTTTTACAGAAAGTGTCAAAAATCTCCAGCATCAAAGTTCACAACGAGCAAATTCATTTTTTACAAAAGATGTTTTCTCTAATATTTAAATTATTTATTCATATTAGAACTGAAAAAAAAACACTAAATAAATTACAACCTCAAACATCTCTACAAGCAACTGTAAGTCATGAAATCTACATTTTCTCGCAATTTTAGATACAATTTGTAAAACACTCACGAAGAATTAAATATCACAAAATTTAAAACATGATCTACAACGACCTCTGGAATGGTTCAAAACCGACAATTTTGTTCACAATTTACAATTAATTTCAATATCATGAAAGAATTTCTGAGCAAGAATTTCAGGCCATGAATTTATATTAGCAGAGCAAACCGAAAATTTTTGGGACCCTGAATGGTCTCATCTCTTACATATCAATAGCAACCACTGATATTTTAACTGCGGCAGTTGCCACTGTTTCTGTACATAAGATTTTTTGAGAGTAACTCCTCTCACTATTGACGCAACACCATTAGATTAGAACACAATGTTTAACGATAGAACAGGAGATAAAATTTTATACTCAACATTTATAAGTACACAAGAAACCGTTAATGGAATTAGAAACTTTAAACAACAAGATATCCAAACTCTATCACATAATAAAACTTTAAACAAGATCATTACATCAAGAAATATCTAACTCACCAACACATCTGACCCACAACACCATTTTTTAAATATTAATTCAAAGTTTACTTCACCATATTTCTTCAACTTCACTTAAGTTATTAAATCAACTAATCTCCACGGCATCCTGCGTAATTATGATTCCATCAGACAAGTGTATATATTCTACCCACTAACCAACATTGATGACGCACGCCCGCTAATTGTCCCCCACGAATAAAAACAGCCCAATGAAATCACCTTATTAGAGCATGTTCAAACATTGTACTCAGCCGCAAATTATATTGTTTAATTCAAATTTCAAAATATGAAATCTCACTGCTCACCAAAAAAATTAACATCATCAGAGCGCTGGAACTCCTTTGGCCTCTACTTCGTACTAAAAACGTAATCCGCATGTTTGTGAAAGTTTCCGTAACATCAAACACGATTGAAACTAACTTCTCCAAGGATTTTTATCTGATGCAGAGCCCTCGTAACTAAAAAAAAACAAGACATTTATCGTTTTTCTATGTATTTCTCAATTTTTTTAGATGTCATCAATCATTCATCTAAACGATAAAAAAACAAAAAAAATCTTCAACACTCTTTCTAGCTTAAACTTTACTTTTTAACACAGAAAATAAAATAATCAACGCAGTAAGTTTTATCTCAAACGCTATAAATTAAATTTTTGAAGTAATAGTCAAAAAATTCGAAGCATTAATTTAATAAAATGATTATGAATTACATGAAAACTAATCTTTTTATGTGAGCTTCTTTTGTAAATTTCAAATAGTCATAGTGATACCAAATGAAACACTTAAAAGTCAAGAAAAAACCCAACACACATGATTCTACTCTTGAAAAAAGGTTACAACCAAAGCAAAAGAGAAAAACACCTTAAAAAATGAATTGAAAGGTTGAACACAAAAAAGAATCTGCTAAAAATTTTCCCTCACCCAGTAGGAAGGCCTGAGCATGCTCTATAGCGGACGTAACCCACAAACACGCTTATGAATCATACTTTGTTTTGACGGGAGTTGCTCTAGGGTGATTGACTCTTTAAAATAAGCTGAGTGACTCTTTCGAAACTAAAAAACGATTTTGCGAAAACAATTAACAAACATCACATCTAAACTGATCCCACCAACAAAATATAAATTTAATATTCAATGATATAAGATTTTATAGAGCAAACGGATCAAGCAGCAAAGGGAGATGAAAACTCAACGACATTCCGACTTTGGAATGGCAAATCTATTGATTTGTTGCCGTAAACACAACCCTCTCTGATTTTGAAGTATGGACCCAACTTCGCAGTAAAGGGATCTATTGAAGAAGAACAATGGCTAACTCAATATTGACCTCACATACAGATCCTTTTAACTCGGCACTTCACACAGAAAGGTCAAACCTCATCTTGAGGCCTTCATCTGCCATTGACATTCTTTGTTCTTCTTCTGATCTAAAAAAAATAAGTTCAAGTAATTACTTTTCTAATTGCAACCTTACGAGGCCTTCGATAACTTATGTGAGGCCTCGTGCAGATTTCACACAATCAGAATTAAAACAGAACTACCAAAAAAAAGTCAGATGAGGCTTAAAAAATTAATCTGATCGTAGAAAATGGAACCAGATCTAAACTAGAATTTGTTAATGGATAAAATTCTGATATTTTATTTCTATAAAATATTGAAAACTAACCAATCATACTCCTTGGAACTAACAACCCACTTATTTGTAAGTGCTAAAATTACTTGTAATTTCAGCACCAGAGAGATTTGAGTTTAACATAGAATACAGTTGCCTTCTCCAGAGAGACCGACTCGCATATACCAGTGTACACTAGATCTATTGAGACTAGGAAATATAAGAGTAAGATTAAGATTAGTATTAGACTAAGAAGTTGCACGAATCTATCCGGCCGAAAATCAGATAGCATGATGAACAGACTGTGTACCTTATCTGAAACTACTCTATGAGTAAGCTACCTCTGTCTTGAACTCAGATTATTATGATTTTTTTAACCAGCGTTAATTTGTTTTCAATTATTTGTTTTTATTTGTTCATTCTGATAGCATTTTGGCTCAATCTTTCTCACCCTTTACTTGTTCCATTTTTGTCGACAGTATGGCAAGATTTTTTATTGATTTTTCAATTGGTTTGTAATTTGCTTTTCTTACGAAATATGTTCTAACACTATAAAAATATTAATAATCATAATAAACTGTTTGCAAATTAGGTTCCATTCATTGTAAAAGCTACTACATTTACAACCAAACGAAATCTCATTGCGAGAAAGCCGTGGAACTATGCAGCCCGTTGTCAGGCGTCTGAAAACGGGCTGCATGATCAACAGTTTTGTTAGACTTGAAGCGCTCTTCAGCTACAATTTTATTGATGAAAGTTGCTTACTGACTGGAATGATTGCTTGATTTCTGATTCCAAACGGAGACTCAACCTTAACGCGTTCGAGAATTTGTGCCCGAAAACACGTTCGAAATTCTAGCGGTTTGAGATTTTTTAAAGCCAATTACGCTCGAAATGTTGCTTCAAAATCTCGCTTGCTTTAGGATATTGCTTCAGATCAAACATTACGAGGCCAAACTGTGCACTGGATAGGAGCCCAATTTTGTGTATGTATGTTCCCGGATTCCAGAGACAAGTCTTAAAATATGTTCCTAAATGTAAGTGGACTCCACAAACAAAATATCAGCGGATTCCGCATACATTTACCTGTAAAATAAATTTTGTCGGCACATTTGTTTTACTGCGGATTCTGCAACAAACAAATAGAGCTAGTCGTTCTGGATTCCGCAACTGTTAGTGGATTCCGGAAAACGTAAGTGGAATCCGCAAACTGTAAGTGAATTCCGAATTATGTTCAATACTGAACTTGAATATGAACAATTAAAAGCTGAGCTGAAATTCTCATCTCTAGCAATGTGGAATTTAAAAGCAAAGACTTAACCATTGTCAGCGGAGTCCACGAACAAGTCTTAACACCTTGGTTACCTAAATTGAAGGATGTCATCTTTTTGGAAACACAACACCGAATAGTTTCAATCTTTGGAGTCATTGAGTTCAGAGTGTATTGAACACACATCATATCGACAAATTAGATCAGTATTTGGGATTGCGTCAATACCAAATACTGATTTTGGAAGCATAACGCCGAATAAATGCAGTAATTGTAGTCATTGGGTTGAGAGTGTATGGGAACACAACACACAGCATATCGCCGAATTAGGTCAGTATTTGGGATTCCATCGATCCCAAAAATTGGTCAGTATTTGGGATTGATGAAGTCCGAAAAACTGGATTGAATTGGAATAAAAATGGAATATATCCATTATTTGGAGTCATTAGGTTGAGAGTGATAAGAAACCCAACGCATAGCAAATCGTCGATTTAGTTCAGTATTTGGGATTCCGTCGATCGCAAATACTGGTCAGTATTTGGGATTGATGGAACCCCAAAAACTGGAATAATGTGGAATAAATATGCAATATATCCTTTATTTGGAGTCATTAGGTTGAGAGTGATTAGAAACTTAACGCATAGCAAATCGTCGAATTAGTTCAGTATTCGGGTTTTCATCGATCCCCAATACTGGTCAGTAATTGGGATTCCATTAATCCCACACACTGATCTATTCCAGTAAATTTCTAATCTAGTAAATTTCTACTGTAGTGAAATCTAATGTAGTGAAGGTATTTAAAAGATATATTTTTAAAGGCTACTACACATATAAATATATCTAAAGGGAATCCGCAAAGAAAATGCGGATTCCACTTACAATTTGCGGATTCCACTTACAATTTGCGGATACCACTTACAGTTGCGGATTCCGCAAAAGCTCAATTTAACGTTACAAATGTTTTATCATTTGTTTGTGGATTCCAAAAACTGTTCTTGATTCCGCAAGTACAGTTGCTGATTCCGCAAATTCGCCTATTTTTCGAGCTATTTTGAGCGGTACAATGGTTGAGGTATTTGTTTGCGGAATCCAAAACAGCATAAAAGATCAAAGAAACGTAACAAGGTTCCGGATTCCGCGACAAATCTGATTTGGGCCTGTTGCGGATTCTACTTACAATGCAGAGAATGCACAGTTTGGCCTCGTAATGAAATTTTGTTTCACATCTTGCTTCACATTTTGTGACGTGTTTTAGCAAGTTTTGAGCGGTTTTTGATTGGCTTAATTTAAAAACGCTGAAAAACCGCCCTTAATTCAGAACAGTTCAAACATTTCATTCTGAGAAAAGTTTTATGGTTTTAAATTGCTAAAAAACGTGTTCTAATCAACCCTATTATATTATTGCCTCGTGATATTGGTTGTGGTTGTTTTTTTTTCGAACACCTGTTTGAAGAGCACCTGGTTACTGAATCTCAAGTATTGGAGTTTTCAACTCCAGCATGGTTTGTTTTTGAAATTATTCAGGCATAAGTGAGATTGGTATAGGTAAAATATAGTTTCTACCACTTTATAACAAAACTCTGCACATTAAGCCCCCGTTTTTCTTACTCTCGCAATTTGTTTGTTTTCTTTCCTCCTGCCTGGGATTTTTAATGATCACGTTTTTCTTATATTATTTTGCCGTTTTTGGTACTCTCTCCAGCTGAGTTCGAAATTTGGTAGATATTAGATATTAACTATTTAATTTGGTAAAATTAGATATTTATATAAAAGTCGGATTTGATTTGTGACTTTCATGGCATCAAAGACCCAGTCATTTCATTATGCTTCTATAACATTTCTTCAGCCATTTATAATACGTTTGGTTAGTTCGGTGTTAACTACCTCGAAAATAGTTTGCCCTGCTCCCAAAGCTCTCTCCAGTTTGTTGCTGCGAGTTTTATCATAAATAACTGAAATGAGTACTATCTCTAAGATGTTGTCGGGTTAACCTAAAGGTGAAATCACACGTCCACCATAAATGGTCCCATAGAAGCCATGAAAGAGTGTCAAAAAGCACATGAATGAGCCAATAGGATTACCCATTTCTCCATCATGGGAACTTTTTTCAATGAAAATTAATCATGTTTTTTTTGTTGAGTTGCTTTAAAAAATCTGATTTTCAATGTTAAACTATTTTGAATTTTGTAATCTTTAACAAACTTCAAAAATTTCAGTTCCAGTTGATTTTTGAATTCTTGGGACTAATGTAAAATTGCAAGAAATTTGTGTTCGGGGATGAGTAAATGCTGAGGGGGGGGGGGTGGAGATAGGGTAACTCAATGATTCTGATACAAACGCAACAACAAACAATCGGGGCTGGTTCCCAAATAATGGAACCTGATCTAAACTACATTTTATGATTGGATAAATTGGATATTTTACCACTGTAAAGTATTTAATATTAACCAATCATAATCCATCTAACTAACAACCCACTTATTTGTAAGTGCTGAAATTACTTGTAATTTCAGCACCAGAGAGATTTGAATTTAACTTAGAAATTAGTTGTCTCTCCAAGAGAACTTCAGCAGCCGCAATAAACCAGTATACCCTAGATCTATTGAGCCTAGCAGAGACTAGTTAAACACCCTGAGACTAGAAAGTATAAGAGTACGAATTAGGATCGGTATTAGACTAAGAAGTTGCACGAATCTATCCGGCCGAAAATAAGTTAGCGTGACGAGCAGACGGTGTACTCTATCCGAAATTACTCTATGAGTTAACCACATCGGTCTTAACTCATCTGGTGCGACCATAAGTCTCGAATAAGACCTTAATAGCTTAGAAGTAACCAAAAATAGATTAGAAATTAGACAAAACATTTTCAAAATGTTATACGATAATAATTTAATTGAAATGTCTCTACGACTCAATAGATCAGAGCCGATATTCCGAGCAATAATAGAACTACCCGATATTGGAAGAAGACCTCGGACAAGAGACGACATACGACAAAGTAGAAAGTTACCATTTAGTTTTATGATTGTACGGCAAAAGCCAACACAAACTTTTGTATTTAGAATCTTACTAGAAATGAATTTAGATTTTCATTTGCAAACATAAAATTTTGAAGTCAATCTACATGATCATTTCAGGCGCTAAGCAAAATTATTAATGTACAATAACAATTGATAAAAAGATCTCAGATCGTTTTCTTAATTTCTGCAGTATTATATAAAACATATTTGAAAAATATTTATTGAAAATGAAAATAAAAATTAGTAGCATGACAATAAATTGTTAGTAATCATAAATCATCTGTTGTCCCAGCTTCATCGCCTAATTATAACAGCAATCATAAGCTCACTAATATCATTAAAGAACTAAATCTTTTTCTTAAATAAACTTAAACCATTTTAAACTTAAATTCACTTAATTTTAAAATTCAGATCATCAAGGCTTATCCTTGGATCTTAATTATATTTCTATTTCACTAAATTTAAAACCTGATCATCAAGGCTTATCCTTGGATCAAAAAGAACAATTTTGTTCTCCCCCACCCACTTAGCAAGTGTCTAACGACCTCTAACGTCGATTCACTATCCAACCCTTCCAAACGACCCAAGACTAATAAAAAAATTTTAATAAAATTAACCATTCAAATTAAGATAAATAGTGAAGAACTTCGGTTATTCATCCTTCACTTGAACCCTCCTCTTACCAGACCCAGCATAGATCTTAGACTTAGTAAGTTTAAAATAGTATCTAACGAACTACTTGCGTTCTAATTATACCTGAACCTTGTGGATCGATTTACTATTCTCCAACCCTTGAACACAATCACTACCCCTAAGCAAGATTAAGTAAGTTAACACTTTAACTTAGAATAGCCACGTGAAAGTAACAATCACTCTTCGGAATCGATAAATACTTTTCTCTCCAACCCTGAAAAGAAGACCCAAGTTAGGCTAACCAAAAAATTGTAAGGACTAACATCTAGGATATTAAAACTACTAATAACAACCTTTCATCCTTCATCCTAAACCTTATGTCACTGAACAATTTAGGAAATAAGCAAACAATCGTTTTACACAACTGTGAAATAGATAACAAAAAATACGATCTTGTAATCACACCTCATACACAAACAGTTGGATACATTAGAACAAAACGACAAACAATAAAAAGAAAAATTATAAACAAACAAAGACAAATCACACGAAAAAGATTTTCAAAAAATAGAAACGCATTTTCTGAATCAGAAGGCAGCAGTTTAGATGAACTCTACAAATTAAAAGAATCAATTGATAAAAATTGTCCCATTCACGATCAATTATTTTTTTCGGATTCAGAAACAACTTCAAATTCACCAAAAAGAGGAAAAAGAAGAATAAAAAAGCAATACAAACACAAACCAGTACACCTGTATAATTGGAATCAACCAATTAGACACATCGATAGCTATATATTAACAGTCATCAAACGAAAAAATGAGCCACACTCAAAGTGACGATAGTCCAGATGACGAAGCAGTTTACCCCTTTCTCATAGATTCACCCGATGATAGAGGACAACATCATTTTTGCAAGAACTTACTCCGTAAATTTGTTTGAACCCGGAATCAGTCCATGCAAAGCAGAATTCCCAGATGTAAAAATCAAAAGACAAATTAATGAACATTATTTGAAAGACATATGTAACCTAACACAACAACATGGAATCTACACCATAGAATTCAGCACACCAAATACAGACCATCGTAAATATGTAATTCAAACAGATGATATTGAATTAGAATTTTCAAAAGTATTCCTAGAATATATCAAAAGCATACAATATCATAATTCACAAAGAGCAAACTCCATATTCACTAACGAAGTTTTTGCAATAATATATACTGATATCTCTATATTAGAAAAAACAGAATTTCAAAGTATCTCACCAACTGAAACATCCAAACATACAAAAGTACGAAATGAAATCGCATTATTTTCAACATTTCTACATATAATTAAAGAAAACTTCACTAAAGATGATGTTTCACAACACACTAAACATGATTTACAAAAATTTTTAGCATGGTTTATAATAGATTATTTCACACATAATTTAGACTTAATTTCACAAGCAAGAAAAAATTTCAGACCTCAAAATACAAATGATGACACTGCCTTTTCAGAACAATCAGACTACGTTTGGGACACTGAATGGTCTCATCCTACATTTATAAATATCCCACAAGCTATCTCAAGTCAAGCAAAAAGTACAATATCTTATCACAGAGATTATGTAAAAGTAATACCCTTAACCATTGATGCAACACCATTAAACTACAATACATTTTTACCTGATACGCGAAATAAAGTTCGACCGTCATTCACAATGAAAACCTTAATGGAACTAGAAATCTTTAACAACAAGATATTCAAACACCATCACACTTCATAAATGAAGAAATCGTCCAAACAACAACAACTACACAACAAAGTATTTCACCAATACACCCAAATTTGACAAAACCAAGAAATACAAATACTTCACTGGCACAAGTAGCCTTACAATCAACCGTTAAACCTTCGGTTGCTCCAAAATATTCACATATGGATTATCAAACGTATAGACCAATGACAATACCGTCAAAAACACGAAAATCATTCACAAAAAACACCTTTGCAGAACACAATTATAATTATGCTCACAAACCAAGAACAAATCAACCCTCCTCGAAAAAACAAACAAAATTTAAATCACGTATGTTCTCATTATTGGAATCTCCCGAAAACATCGACAAATTCAGTAAATTTTCCAGATAATCCACAACCTACACAGGATTATACTGAAAATTACCCATTCTTTCAACAAAATAAAAATAACCAAAATACACCATTTAATACAAACTATTTATCATCCGATGAAGATGATTATCACCAACCAGATATTTTTGCACCATATACTAAAGAATATCGCACACAAAGACCACGACAACCTCAACCTTCTCGAAATAAAAAATTTACCCACAAAACCCAACAGATGTACAACATCCACAACAAATGCATATACAAAACCCATTTAACACACAATCTTTTCAACCAATACAACCACAAAATCCAATGTCAATGCATTCTTATCAACCAACTCAAATGCAAAATGAAATACCGCTTCCATATTACCTTCAGCAATACGAAATAACAAGAAATCAACTTTCAAATTTTTCGCAAATGCCAAATGCCGCAGAATCACTACAGATGACAATGAATCCATACCTCATGGGTGGATCATCAATAACATCCAATAAACCACTGATGGTATTCACAGGAACAGACCCTGAATATTCTGTAGAAGAATATCTAAATGCAGTAACAGCAAATTGAATTTTAAATATAGGACCTGAACCAATTAATACGCCACTACATCAAAATTGGATACATAGACGCACAGCACTGATACAAAAAACCTTAGATGGCGCAGCCCAAAAATGGTTTTCAGTATTACCTAAAGAAATAAAATCAGACTGGAAAAGATTTACACAAGAATTTTCAAAAATGTTTGACTCCGAAACAAATAAACAACACCAAAGAGTTTTATCTAATGAAATTCGCAGATTACCAAATGAAACTATCAAACAATTAGCAGTACGTATCGAAACACTAGTTCCAAAAGCATATTCACTTAATACACATGACTATAAAAACACAAAAATGACAGAAATTTTAATGATGACCTTAACACCTCAATTAAGGAAAATAGCTATAAAAAAGAAAACATCTCATCCTTCCTCAATTCGAGAACCAGATTTAGATTTCCGAAAATTAGTAGATAAACTAGAACAAGCAGAACTCACAATGAAACTCGAAGAAACAGAAAATCTAAAACTACAATATGTTAATCGAGTTGAAACAAACACTACACATATAAATAACATACAGGAATCAGACACAGACCTAATTGAAAAAATCACTGAAATACTAAATATCTATGAAAAACATCAAAATTTTAAAGGCAAACCATCCTTCAAAAAATGGTGTAATTATTGCCGACGATACGGACACAGTATTTCCGAATGTAGACAAAAACAACAAGATAATCAGAATAGACCTCAAAAACATAAAGAACCAAATAAATCGTTCTATCAATATATGAAAAAAAAAAATCTACAAAAACAATTATATATATAGTAATAACAGTTCAGGAAAACCACTTCCGAACAACACCAATTACACAAGGAATCAATCACCATATAACTCAAGTTATAGAGGAAGATCACCAGAACGAAGAAATACACAAAATTCTTCACAAAATAATTATAACCGATCAAATAGTCGAAATAACTATTCAAGATCAAATTACATTGCAACACAATTTGTTTCTAGATCCAGTTCCCAATCAAATTTAAGAAATAAACACTATTCCAATAATCAATCACGAAACTCATCATACAACAGAAATAGAAACTATTCACATAATAGAAATAGAAGTTATTCGAACAATCGAAATCAGAATTACCCGAACAATCGATCAAAAAATAATTCATATAATAGATCAAACTATCACAGATCAAATGATAATTATCAAAAAAGATCACGGAACAATTCACAAAATCGAAATTCAAGTTACAATAATCGATATAGATATTATTCCCAGTCACCACATAGGAGTAATAACCATTATCATATTTCTAAACATCGACACAGAAGTAGTACACCAAAACATCAAAGTCATATTAATCAAGTACAGACAAATGAAGAAACAACATCAGACCCCCCAGGTATTGATGACACAGGAAGTAACGAACTACAACTAAATCGTAAAAACTGTGGATCATCAGATACAGAAAGTGATACAGAAAATACCATCACTGTAAACATGATAACAGTCAAAAACGACTATGAACCTATCATATATGAACAACCTTTTACATCACATATATATGAAAATAAGTTGGAACTTCTTCACAATTATTATATTGGACCCACCGATACTACACAAACTGCACAAGAAGTAAACGAAATTAACACGGTAATTAAACCCGATGAAAAAGGTAAAACACAATGTTCAAACACAAATCATATTTGTCAAAATATACAGAAAGAACGACCCAGAGAAAAAATTTGGACAATACCATTTCTCTTAGAAAGTCCAAGAAACAAAGAATTTCAACCACCAGATCTTGAAATTGATTTTTTAATTGATTTAGGAGCATAATCAAACATAATTAATATTCCCACATGGAATGAAATCAAAACATTACATCCAAAATTAACGCCTCTTGCAACCTCTAGTAAACTAGCAACAGCACAAGGATCAACATTAGTAAATTATGGAAAAATCCAATTATTCTTTCTCCCCACAAGAACAATGGAGCAAAACAAAATTCTAAACAAACCATTTAAACAAATATTTCATATTACTGATATTAAGCACAATATCATTGGCATACCATTTATATCTAAATGTATACCAACAATCAACATCTTAAATAGTAAAATACTAATCAAAGATAAGTACACAAAAACAAAAAATACAGCTCTAACATTTTTTCAAAGATTAAACAAACAACCACCATTCTTCTCAAAATTTTATCCAACTTATAATCAACAACGGAAACACCTGAAACCATTATCAGGAAATGTATATAATTTTTCAATAAAATAAGTTCACCAGTATGATAAAAGTCAAAATAAACAACAACTTTTTATGTCAGACTTTGAATTTAAACCTTTTCACAAATTTTTCAAAATCACGAATTCATCTATTAAATATTTGAAAAACACGAATTCCGATATCATTTCGTTTCACGTGTATAACAATACACCGTATCAAGTAACATTACCCTTAGGACTCTTAGGATATTGTGAAACAAACGCTACAACTTCACCCATACATGAAGTAACCTACCGCGTAAATAATATACTCCAATTATTAGATATTTGCCAATCCACAATTCTTGACGAAGAATTATCCATAAATAACATAGTAAGTAATGAAAAGAGAAACACAGATTACTTCACAAAAACACCATATTTTAAACCAACATTCAATATAACAAGTTACACAAAAGAACAACAAAAATTTTTAACAATGTTTAATTTTGAACACTCACAAATTACACAAATCGAATTTGATAAATTAGCAAAACAACTGTTAAAATATTGAACAGTCTACGCAACATCAAAATTTGACGTTGGAAAAGTCAGTTCATCACTACATCTCCCGTTACAACCTGACGCAGTTTTCAAAAAACAAAGAGCTAGTAAAGTACCAATTCATTTACACGACAAAGTAAATAGATTACTTGATATTTTAGAACAATACAAAATTATCTCACCAGGAAATAAAGAAGAACAACCACAAGGTAACACTTTTATCAACCCTGTTATCATTCTAGCAAAAGGTGAATCATTAAAAATAGTTTCAGACGCTAGATACCTCAATTCACTAATTGACGAATCGAAATGCAATTGGCCTATTGAACCAATACAAATTATCTTAACAAAGATAAATGGAAAATACTTTACAACCGCAGATATGAATAGTGCATACAATCAAATGCAACTAGATGAACAATCGTGACGTTTAACACAATTTGTTATTGGAAATCAACAATATGAATTTAATCGCTTATTCTATGGAATATCCATAGGACCAGCAGCATTTTCAGCTTTTATGAGTAAAACTTTTAGACCACTAATACTCAAGAAAAACGCAATCACCTATTTAGATGATGTTTTTATGCAATCACAAACCAAAGAAGAAATGTTTACAGTTTTAGAACACTATCATAAAAAACTTCAGAACGAAAATCTGAAGGCCGCTCCCAATAAATCACACTTCTTTCTAACATGAGTTAAATTTTTAGGACATAATATTGAACGAAACACAATCACTCCATTAAAATCACGCATAGATGCTATTCAAAAACTTCCTCAACCAACAAACAAAAAAAATCCAAGAATTCTTTGGAATGTTAAATTTCTTAAGCAAGTACGTTTATAAAATGCAATTATATTTAAGACGGTTCTATAATATCCTCAGACAACAAAATAAATTTGAATGGACCACTGAACATCAAACACGATTTGAAGAAATTAAAAAACTTTTAAATTAACAAATTTTAAACAGAATTCCAGATCCAAATCAACCATTCTATGCAATGTGCGATGCTTCAAATATTGGCATCGGCGCAGCATTAGTACAATCACATAGTGGTACAAATAAAATGAACCTTATATCAGCAAATTCAGCAAATGAGCTACGACTCTCAACTCTAATGAGAGAATGTACAGCTATAATTTAAACACTTACAGAATATGAATTTCTGATACTTGGATCAAAAAATCTAACAGTTCTGTTCACAGATCATAAACCAATCATTTTTCTCTTTACACAAAAGTCAAATCCAAATCATAAAGTTTATAGGTTTCAATTAATTCTAATAAAATTTCTAAACTAACATATAGTTTGGACAGCAGGAAAAAATCTTGCATTACCAGATACATTAAGTCAAAATACACCACCTGAATTACTCACACGAAAAACTACAGTTGAAATACCAAAAAATATAAAATTTTACCTTGCAAAAGACGAAACATCACCCCGACTAGAATGCAAATATGCAGTAAAAACTGACATTGATCAATCACAAATAAATAACCTTCAACACTTTCCACTTTACTTAGATTGCCAAAATAATCATTACGAAGTTGATCTACTAGGAACATCAACTTTCAAACCAATTCCATACTCACAATGGATAAAAAAAACGCCCAACAAAAAAGAATAAAACACCACTCGCATAAAAAAGACTTTTTTCCATTAATTGGAAAAGAAATTTTAACTGATAAAATAAATTTATCAGGACCACAAACAAATGATTCAAATTACACAATAAATCAAGTTTTTGACCTCCAAGCCCCACTTGACACAATTCCCCTATCAAAACTAGAAACTGACAATATTTTTCTCCCTCCAACAGATAAAATTACACTTGAACTCTTAAAACAATATCAAAATCTCGACCCAGTAATGAGACAATTAAAATCATGGCACAAATACAAAACTAAGCCCGTAAAAGCAGATACCACAATTTTAGGAAATAAAACACTCCTCCGATATTTCCGAAAATTGAATAACACAGCAATTAATGAAAATACAGATCTTTTGGAATATCAATTAAATGATTCTACAGTTCCCTGTGTTCCTTTAAGTATGATATTAATAGCTTTTAACATCTCACATACACGAAATAATAAAGAACACTCCGGATCAGAGAAAACATACTCAAACTTTACACAAAATTTTTATTTCCCTAATGCACCAATTTGGATGAAAGTACTATGTGACGATTGTATAAAATGTCAACTAAATAAACCTTATCCAAATCAAAAACAAATAGCACAAAAACAAGATTTTAAAGGACAAAGTTTATATTTTAACCACCGTATTTCATTCGATACAAAAGGACCAATTTCACCATCCTCTGAAGGAAACTCCTACATTATGGTAATTGTCGATGCATTTACACATTATGTAGCACTCAACCCAGTACCACATTGTAATGCTTACACGACACTTTATGAACACTGGATCGCTAAATTCGGATTACCCGAAATCTTAGTTACAGACAACGGTACAGAATTCATAAATAATGAAATCATCACACTATGCCCTTTATATAACATCAAACATAAAACACGTACATCTCATGCACCTTGGAAAACGGTTTAGTCAAAGGTATGAACCGTTCACTACAAGAATATCTCAGATGTATCATAAATGGAAATGATACAAAATACACAGAATGGTCAGCAGATGTAAAATTATTTCCCTGAGCATTTATTTCACAAATCACAACAACTCTAGGAATGTCACCATACGAAATGGTTTTTAATCAAAAGCCACGTAAACCAATTATGTTTACAGCAAGTTCTCATAAAAATGCACAAGGTTATTGCCAACCAAATAAAGACTCAATTTGTTATAACCAACCTTTACACACGCATGATGAAGATCATTTTCATCACCCACAAATCCTTAAATTAGCCTCCGGCACACACACCGAATGGATTTCAAATAGAGATAAAAAACACAATGAAATTTACCAAAAAGTAACAAAAAAATTGTTACAAAGGCAAAACATTAACGAACAAATTAATTCACGCTTTACACCAGCCACAGATTTGAAAATTGGAACATTTGTCTTAATACCTAACTTTAATACACAAAAAGGAGTTTCTAAAAAAATACAACCCCTTCGCAATGGACCATGCCAAATAATTGCCAAACCCACTGACGTAACGTATAAACTCACCGATTCAAATCAAAAAGAAATTGTTCAACATCGGAACAATCTATTGCCTTTCTACCCAAAAGAGTACACACTACGCGAATTAACTCAATTATATTCTTTCACAGGTTTAAAAGTTATTCAAAATTATCCACATACGGAAAAAAATAGATGAACAACACAACTTTCATCATGAAAAACAAAATACAAAACCAACTACAACTCAAAACAATACAAAAAAGCCAGATCAAAAAAATACCTCAAAAAGAAAGAAAAAATAGGAAAATGATAGAAAAAATTCTACCACAAAAATAAGTAGAGAAATCAGAAAATAAGGAACCATCACGACTTAGAAATCAACCACGTAAAAACTACAAAACATCCATCCCACAATCTAAAATATTAAAGAAAGTTGAATTTCAAAAACAACTTTAGTTTTCAAATTAATAATCCTTTCCCCTCTGGATCATATTGAAATTTCATTTTTCAAAATAACATGCTGACAAAACACGCAACATTTCTAGTTCAGATTCAGCCAATAGGATTCATTCAATCCGTCAACTTCTATAACTATAACACCAACCTGTTACACGAATGATATTAAACTCCAGGCATATCTATAACTATAATTTTACAACCTCCAGGTCAAAAATAAGCAAACCACTCAAACTTGACAACTAAAATAAAAACCACCATAATATCATAACCCTCCCTTATCTAATAACGCAAAGATCAACAATATTTTCCCAACTTAGACCTCAAAAACCCTCCAACCAAAAAGCGCAAATTAGCCTAAAGTAAAAATACGACCGTATTCATTTGGCCTAAAGTACAAAAATCTCAAAACTACCCCAGATCACCTGAAAAACAAAAATAAAGCAAAGAAGACCTCCCAAACACCATGAAATTAGCCCCCAACAACTTTTCACAAAACTCAACCCACTTGTCAAAAAAATCAATAAATAACTCGACCACACTTGAATATCGCCCCAAAAAACAGAAAATATTCGACCAGGAAATCATTTCTTAAATGCTCTTCTTTCGATCAGTCAATATCTTTAAAAATACAATTTTTAACATTTTCATAAACTTTTTCCTAATACTTAAACTTTTATTCATATTTCTATTTGATACCTTTGAAACTCTTATAATAATTTTAATCATTTTTTGCAACATTTTTTAAATTTTCTACTCCCTATTTGAAATTTACCTCCAACTTTCCCAAATCATTGACCATATTCACAGGTACGATAACCCAAAGTTTATCTAAATGATACGAACAATTTTTAGTGGAACAGATCTTTTTTTTACTATTTGTAATTTTTATAACATTTTTATCATCCCTAATATTGACAATGTGCAAATGTATAAAAAAGGCAATAATCACATTCGCTTTAGCAACAATCCTTTTAATTCTTTTCCTTGAAGAATACCACAATAAACATAAACTTTTTCACTAGAAAAAAACCAATCAGAATACTTTCTAAAATTGCTAACCAACAATCACAAAATCAGTCTTCACCGACATCATCCCAAGAAAACCCGACAATACCTACAACTACCCAAAATCCCCAAACATCCACACAAATTTCTTTCCAAGATAACCCATACACTTTTGAAGAATTAAGTAGAATAAGAAACATTAGTCAAAATCAAAATACAGTTGAAATAAATAGACAAACTATACATCCACGACGAAATAGAAATTTTCAAACCCCCCGAGTTCATTTTGATATACCCCAATCACCATCACCAATTACTCCAGAAAACCCAAATAGCACATTACCAGAAACTCCCCCACTCCTTTCACAACGAAGCACCTCAAGTATACCCTCAGATAACTTAGGTTCAACACCAACATCTGAACAAATACGTGAGAATCCCTTTAACCCCCCCAATCTCACAGCACGACTACCATATTGGACAACGCACTCATTTACACAAGGTGAACCAAACTTAAGAAACGACCCAATAGATATTTCTACGGATACCACAACATCATCATCACTACCATCAACACCATCAATAAGCCAGATTTCACCGAAGCCTTTCCGTCTAAATTTTCCAAATAACCTCGACGCTAGATATCGAGAACAATCATCAACAAATATCCCTTTAAGATTAGATTGGAATACATTCACAGCACCCCCACCATTATTTGGACAACATCAAGAAAGTAACAGACTCCATAATTGGGCTCAATAAACTACAATATAGACAAGATATCCACGAAGACATTCGTGAACATAACATTCAAATACTCCAACAAAATAGTCTCCAATTGAAATTCGAAATCACGATTAAACTTAATAACATTTTTCAACATCCTTACCCATTAAACCCACCCAATATAACAGCTCAATCGCTACCACCACCATTTATAACAACTGAAGTAATATATAAGTACGACAGATATACCAAAAACACAATTGGTTACATCACATTTTAAAACCCTTACTCAGGATTATTATACACATGTGTATTCTAAAAATATTAACATTTCAACAAATCTTTTTTCTAATATTTTACGATCAGAACACAAATCCTTCTCCTCGCACAGGACCCCAGGACTTATTAGTAACACTCTACGATTGTGAAGAAAACGAACAAAAAACACTACACAAATATGCAACAAATCAAGTATCACAATGCGAAACAGAACCACAAGCTATAGAAACTACAAATGTAATAGCGACACTGTATTCAAAAGCCCGAGCAACAACAGTCGCAGGATAATAATTTACAGCAACATTTTCCGAAAAGAAAGTACATTTTTCACAAGTTTCAAACGGAAATAAAAACCGACTTGATCACGAATCATTCTACCAAAGTAATATAGAACGATTTCTACATCTAAATCCCGATGATTGTAACTACTCAGACTAAACATCACAAGAAATAAAAACACGGACAGAAAAATAGTATATTTTCAAATCTTTGCCGATTCTGTACATCAAGCAGAACTTGAAAGATATCAAGGACATATAAAACTAGATGAAAAATACCCATACAACGGCGCACACGGAAGATAAACTTATGACATACACGATAAACACTGGATACCACACATTGGAATAAGTAATCCCTCAAACTGCAAAGCAGACACAAAAAATAAAGGATATCAAGAAATAATGTTTTTTGATTGGAAAATACAGCTCGAAAAAGTACAACTCACACGAGATTTATCCGACAAGACAATGATCTATCAAGGAATTAGATTACCTTGCAAAAACGATCAAGGTTTTTGTGATCCTACAACACGGACACAAGCAACAATTGTTTGGTTTCCCGAAGATACATGCACAACATTTCAAGTAGCAAAAATACACGCTCGAATGATAAAATTTCACGAAAAATATTTTATAGAATCAATTCCATACGAACAAGTCAATCCATCCCGAAAACAAAGTACTGATTTTAGAAATATCCATAATATAGAAAATAAATTAACACGTTTCCAAATATATCAAGAAACAGAAATTGCATGCAAATACAGAAACCCACTTTACAAAACACAATATTCTGAAATACTAGTTGAATACGAAAAAGAATTCGACATGACCACTGGAAAAATAAAATTTGACCCTTATGCCACAGGTCACCCTCTAAACGAAGGAACATCATATATACCAGTTAACTTTCAAAAAAGCACAGGTCAACCTGGTGGAAAACTAAAACCACATGACAGTAGAAGTACACGTTTACAAGAACTATCACTATTGAATAACACTTATTTTGGTAATATTCACTATGATATTCACTTAGATATGAAGTTAGACCACACAATTAGTCGAATTTTTCAAAATGTCACTTTCCGAATTAGAAACACTTCACCAACTATGCGAATTAGAACCGACACAAATCCTACAATCACTTGCACTAGCAGTATTAAAAATACCCTACGCAGGATACTTATTGTCAGGAAATAGATCAAATTTTCTTGACTACGAAGGAAAATTTTTATGGTTTTATACTTGTACCAAAAAAGTATCACCACTATACGTTTTTGAAGATAAACGCTGCTATAAAAGAATCCCTATATTCATAAAAAAAATAAAGTAAATTTTGTTGACACCCTTTCAAGACGAACATATTTTTGGGATACCGCAGTCCCATGTGGATCAGAAAATAGCCACAATGTAGTACAATTGAATCCTGATGAAGATAAATTTTATCTCCTTACTCCATTCCCTACTTTAATGCAATCACTCAAAAAATTTTCACCCGAAAGCATCAGAGCTAATGCTCGTAATCCAAATATTGATTTACAATCAATTGGAATATATTCTAAATCAGATATCCAACACCACATTAGAACACAACAATTCCAAGAATTATTAACAAAAATGGACACTATACAAAGACAATCAATTGATCAAAATTTACGAAAACTTGCCGAAACCGCAGGATTTGCAGATAAATATACACAAGATTATAGCGGATATCTTAAAGACATTAAAGACTATATATATCTAAACGGTGAAAAATTCAGACCACAAGATATTTCACCTAAAAATTGTTTTAGCTTTGTTACCCTAAAAAATGAAATTCTAGATTTTCTAGGATGGCCATATTACATCTTAGAAAAATTAACTATCCTATACGCAATGTTTAACTTTATAGGATTTCTTTTTTCACTTTTAAAAGAAATCTAAAACACATGCGCTATACACACACAAGTAAAAAGACAAGCAAGTGTAGCACGCATACTGTTTGCAGGATTTTTTGGAATTTTTTCATCATCATTGAACAAAATACTTCTAGACGCACAAATAAAAGAACATAACACGAAAATATCCACAAGACAGAACACTTACGACGAAGAACATAATAATATAGAAATAACACCAACTGCACCACAGTTGCCAACCCTACCACAAAACCATCCATTATCATTAGTCCCACGTAATTTCCGAAACCTAGCAATCACAAATAATCACAAAATAAAAATAACCATCATACACCATTTGATACAAACTATTTATCATCCGATGAAGATGATTATCACCAACCAGATATTTTTGCACCATATACTAAAGAATATCGCACACAAAGATCACGACAACCTCAACCTTCTCGAAATATAAAAATTTACCCACAAAACCCAACAGATGTACAACATCCACAACAAATGCATATGCAAAACCCATTTAACACACAATCTTTTCAACCAATACAACCACAAAATCCAATGTCAATGCATTCATATCAACCAACTCAAATACAAAATGAAATACCGCTTCCATATTACCTTCAACAATACGAAATAACAAGAAATCAACTTTCAAATTTTTCGCAAATGCCAAATGCCGCAGAATCACTACAGATGACAATGAATCCATACCTCATGGGTGGATCATCAATAACATCCAATAAACCACTGATGGTATTCACAGGAACAGACCCTGAATATTCTGTAGAAGATTATCTAAATGCAGTAACAGCAAATTTAATTTTAAATATAGGACTTGAACCAATTAATACGCCACTACATCAAAATTGGATACATAGACGCACAGCACTGATACAAAAAACCTTAGATGGCGCAGCTCAAAAGTGGTTTTCAGTATTACCTATGGAAATAAAATCAGACTGGAAAAGATTTACACAAGAATTTTCAAAAATGTTTGACTCCGAAAGAAATAAACAACACCAAAGAGTTTTATGCAATGAAATTCGCAGATTACCAAATGAAACTATCAAACAATTAGCAGTACGTATCGAAACACTAGTTCGAAAAGCATATTCACTTAATACACATGACTATAAAAACACAAAAATGACAGAAATTTTAATGATGACCTTAACACCTCAATTAAGGAAAATAGCCATAAAAAAGAGAGCATCTCATCCTTCCTCAATTCGAGAACCAGATTTAGATTTCCGAAACTTATTAGATAAACTAGAACAAGCAGAAATCACAATGAAACTCGAAGAAACAGAAAATCTAAAACTACAATATGTTAATCGAATTGAAACAAACACTACACATATAAATAACATACAGGAATCAGATACAGACCTAATTGAAAAAATCACTGAAATACTAAATATCTATGAAAAACATCCAAATTTTAAAGGCAAACCATCCTTCAAAAAATGGTGTAATTATTGCCGACGATACGGACAAAGTATTTCCGAATGTAGACAAAAACAACAAGATAATCAGAATAGACCAAATAAATCGTTCTATCAATATATGAAAAAAAAAAAATCTACCAAACGAAAATATATATACTAATAACAGTTCAGGAAAACCACTTCCAAACAACACCAATTACACAAGGAATCAATCACCATATAACTCAAGTTATAGAGGAAGATCACCAGAACGAACAAATACACAAAATTCTTCACAAAATAATTATAACCGATCAAATAGTCGAAATAACTATTCAAGATCAAATTACAATGCAACACAATTTGTTTCTAGATCCAGTTCCCAATCAAATCCAAGAAATAAACACTATTCCAATAATCAATCACGAAACTCATCATACAACAGAAAAAGAAACTGTTCACATAATAGAAATAGAAGTTATTCGAACAATCGAAATCAGAATTACCCGAACAATCGATCAAGAAATAATTCATATAATAGATCAAACTATCACAGATCAAATGGTAATTATCAAAAAAGATCACGGAACAATTCACAAAATCGAAATTCAAGTTACAATAATCGATATAGAAATTATCGAGTCACCACATAGGAGTAATAACTATTATCATAATTCTAAACATCGATACAGAAGTAGTACACCAAAACATCAAAAACATATTAATCAAGTACAGACAAATGAAGAAACAACATCAGACCCCCCAGGTATTGATGACACAGGAAGTAACGAACTACAACTAAATCATATAAACTGTGGATCATCAGATACAGAAAGTGATACAGAAAATACCATCTCTGTAAATATGATAACAGTCGAAAACGACTATGAACCTATCATATATGAACAACCTTTTACATCACATATATATGAAAATCAATTGGAACTTCTTCACAATTATTATATTGGACCCACCAATACTACACAAACTGCACAAGAAGTAAATGAAATTAACACGGTAATTAAACCCGATTGAAAAGGTAAAACACAATGTTCAAACACAAATCATATTTGTCAAAATATATAGAAAGAACAACCCAGAGAAAAAATTTGAACAATACCATTTCTCTTAGAGAGTCCAAGAAACAAAGAATTTCAACCACCAGATCTTGAAATTGATTTTTTAATTGATTCAGGAGCAGAATCAAACATAATTAATATTCCCACATGGAATGATTTCAAAACATTACATCCAAAATTAACGCCTCGTGCAACCTCTAGTAAACATGCAACAGCGCAAGGATCAACATTAGTAAATTATGGAAAAATTCAATTTTTCCTTCTCCCCACGAGAACAATGGAGCAAAACAAAATTCTAAACAAACCATTTAAACAAATATTTCATATTACTGATATTAAGCACAATATCATTGGCATACCATTTATATCTAAATATATACCAACAATCAACATCTTAAATAGTAAAATACTAATCAAAGATAAGTACACAAAAAAAATACAACTCTAACGTTTTTTCAAAGATTAAACAAACAACCACCATTCTTCTCAAAACTTTATCCAATTTATAATCAACAACGGAAACACCTGAAACCATTATCAGGAAATATATATAATTTTTCAATAAAACAAGTTCACCAGTATGATAAAAGTCAAAATAAACAACAACTTTTTATGTCAGACTTTGAATTTAAACCTATTCACAAATTTTTCAAAATCACGATCTCATCTATTAAATATTTGAAAAACACGAATTCCGACATCATTTCGTTACACGTGTATAACAATACACCGTATCTAGTAACATTACTCTTAGGACTTTTAGGATATTGTGAAACAAACGCTACAATTTCACCCATACATGAAGTAGCCTACCGCGTAAATAATAAACTCCAATTATTAGATATTTGCCAATCCACAATTCTTGACGAAGAATTAACCATAAATAACATAGTAAGTAATAAAAAGAGAAACACAGATTACTTCACAAAAACACCATATTTTAAACCAACATTCAATATAACAAGTTACACAAAAGAACAACAAAAATTTTTAACAATGTTTAATTTTGAACACTCACAAATTACACAAATCGAATTTGATAAATTAGCAAAACAACTGTTAAAATATTGAACAGTCTACGCAACATCAAAATTTGACGTTGGAAAAGTCAGTTCATCACTACATCTCCCGTTACAACCTGACGCAGTTTTCAAAAAACAAAGAGCTAGTAAAGTACCAATTCATTTACACGACAAAGTAAATAGATTACTTGATATTTTAGAACAATACAAAATTATCTCACCAGTAAATAAAGAAGAACAAACAAAAGTTAACACTTTTATCAACCCTGTTATCATTCTAGCAATAGTGAATCATTAAAAATAGTTTTAGACGCTAGATACCTCAATTCACTAATTGACGAATCGAAATGCAATTGGCCTATTGAACCAATACAAGTTATCTTAACAAAGATAAATGGAAAAAAACTTTACAACCGCAGATATGAATAGTGCATACAATCAAATGCCACTAGATGAACAATCACGACGTTTAACACAATTTGTCATTGGAAATCAACAATATGAATTTAATTGCTTATTCTATGGAATATCCATAGTACCAGCAGCATTTTCAGCTTTTATGAGTAAAATTTTTAGACCACTAATACTCAAGAAAAACGCAATCACCTATTTAGATGATGTTTTTATGCAATCACAAACCAAAGAAGAAATGTTTACAGTTTTAGAACACTATCATAAAATACTTCAGAACGAAAATCTGAAGGCCGCTCCCAATAAATCACACTTCTTTCTAACACGAGTTAAATTTTTAGGACATAATATTCAACCAAACACAATCACTCCATTAAAATCACGCATAGATGCTATTCAAAAACTTTCTCCACCAACAATCAAAAAAAAATCCAAGAATTCCTTCGAATGTTAAATTTCTTAAGCAAGTACGTTTATAAAATGCAATTATATTTAAGACCGTTCTATAATATCCTCAGACAACAAAATAATTTTGAATGGACCACTGAACATCAAACACGATTTGAAGAAATAAAAAAAACTTTTAAATGAACAAATTTCAAACACAATTCCAGATCCAAATCAACCATTCTATGCAATGTGCGATGCTTCAAATTTTGGCATCGGCGCAGCATTACTACAATCACATAGTGGTACAAATAAAATGAACCTTATATCAGCAAATTCCCGATTATTCACTCCAGCAGAGCTACGACTCTCAACTCTAATGAGAGAATGTACAGCTATAATTTATACACTCACAGAATATGAATTTCTGATACTTGGATCAAAACATCCAACAGTTCTGTTCACAGAACATAAACCAATCATTTTTCTCTTTACACAAAAGTCAAATCCAAATCAAAGAGTTTATAGATTTCAATTGATTCTAATGAAATTTCCAAATTAACATATAGTTTGGACAGCAGGAAAAAATCTTGTATTACCAGATACATTAAGTCAAAATACACCACCTGAATTACTCACACGAAAAACTACAGTTGAAAGACCAAAAAATATAAAATTTTACCTTGCAAAAGACGAAACATCACCCCGACTAGAATGCAAATATGCAGTAAAAACTGACATTGATCAATCACAAATAAATAACCTACAACACTTTCCACTTTACTAAGATTGCCAAAATAATCACTACGAAGTTGATTTACTAGGAACATCAACTTTCAAACCAATTCCGTACTCACAATGGATAAAAAAAACGCCCAACAAAAAAGAATAAAACACCACTCGCATAAAAAAGACTCTTTTCCATTATTGAAAAAAAAATTTAACTGATAAAATAAATTTATCAGGACCACAAACAAATGATTCAAAATACACAATAAATCAAGTTTTTGACCTCCATGACCCACTTGACACAATTCCCCTATCAAAAATAGAAATTGACAATATTTTTCTCCCTCCAACAGATAAAATTACATTTGAACTCTTAAAACAATATCAAAATCTTGACCCAGTAATTAGACAATTAAAATCATGGCACAAATACAAAACTAGGCCCGTAAAAGCAGATACCACAATTTTAGGAAATAAAACACTCCTCCGATATTTCCGAAAATTGAATAACACAGCAATTAATGAAAATACAGATCTTTTGGAATATCAATTAAATGATTCTACAGTTCCCTGTCTTCCTTTAAGTATGATATTAATAGCTTTTAACATTTCACATACACGAAATAATAAAGGACACTCTGGATCAGAGAAAACATACTCAAACTTTACACAAAAATTTTATTTCCCAAATGCACCAATTTGGATAAAAGTATTATGCAATGATTGTATAATATGTCAACTAAATAAACCTTATCCAAATCAAAAACAAATAGCACAAAAACAAGATTTTAAAGGACACAGTTTATATTTTAACCACCGTATATCATTCGATACAAAAGGACCAATTTCACCATCCTCTGAAGGAAACTCCTACATTATGGTAATTGTTGATGCATTTACACATTATGTAGCACTCAACCCAGTACCACATTGTAATGCTTATTATGCTTACACGACACTTTATGAACACTGGATCGCTAAATTCGGATTACCCGAAATCTTAGTTACAGACAACGGTACAGAATTCATAAATAATGAAATCATCACACTATGCCACTTATATAACATCAAACATAAACCACGTAAATCTCATGCACCTTGGACAAACGGTTTAGTCGAAGGTATGAACCGTTCACTGCAAGAATATCTCAGATGTATCATAAATGGAAATGATACAAAATACACAGAATGGTCAGCAGATGTAAAATTATTTCCCTGAGCATTTAAACACACAAATCACAACAACTCTAGGAATGTCACCATACGAAATGGTTTTTAATCAAAAGCCACGTAAACCAATTATGTTTACAGCAAATTCTCATAAAAATGCACAAGGTTATTGCCAACCAAATAAAGACTCAATTTGTTATAACCTACCTTTACACACGCATGATGAAGATCAATTTCATCACCCACAAATCCTTAAATTAGCCTCCGGCACACACACCGAACGGATTTTAAATAGAGATAAAAAACACAATGAAATTTACCAAAAAGTAACAAAAAAATTGTTACAAAGGCAAAACATTAACGAACAAATTAATTCACGCTTTACACCAGCCACAGATTTAAAAATTGGAACATTTGTCTTAATACCTAACTTTAATACACAAAAATGAATTTCTAAAAAATTACAACCCCTTCGCAAAGGTCCATACCAAATAATTGCCAAACCCACTGACGTAACGTATAAACTCACCGATTCAAATCAAAAAGAAATTGTTCAACATCGGAACAATCTATTGCCCTACTACCCAAAAGAGTACGCACTACGCGAATTAACTCAAATTTATTTTTTCGCAGGTTTAAAAGTTATTCAAAATCATCCACATACGGAAAAAAAAATAGATGAACAACACAACATTCATCATGAAAAACAAAATACAAAACCAACTACAACTCAAAACAATACAAAAAAGCCAGATCAAAAAATACCTCAAAAAAAGAAAAAATAGGAAAATGATAGAAAAATTTCTACCACAAAAACAAGTAGAGAAGTCAGAACATAAGGAATTATCACGACTTAGAAATCAACCACGTAAAAACTACAAAACATTCATCCCACAATCTAAAATATTAAAGAAATTGAATTTCAAAAACAACTTTATTTTTAAAATTAATAATCCTTACACCTCTGGATCATATTGAACTTTCATTTTTCAAAATAACATGCTGACAAAACACGCAACAATTCTAGTTCAGATTCAGCCAATAGGATTCATTCAATCCGTCAACTTCTATAACTATAACACCAACCTATTAGACGAAAAATATTAAACTCCAGGCATATCTATAACTATAACTTTACAACCTCCAGGTCAAAAATAAGCAAACCACTCAAACTTGACAACTAAAATAAAAACCACCATAATATCATAACCCTCCCTTATCTAATAACGCAAAGATCAACAATATTTTCCCAACTTAGACCTCAAAAACCCTCCAACCAAAAATGGCAAATTAGCCTAAAGTAAAAATACGACCGTATTCATTTGGCCTAAAGTACAAAAATCTCAAAACTACCCCAGATCACCTGACAAATAAAAATAAAGCAAAGAGGACCTCCCAAACACCATAAAATTAGCCCCCAACAACTTTTCACAAAACTCAACCCATTTGTCAAAAAATCAATAAATAACTCGACCACACTTGAATATCGCCCCAAACAATTAAAAAATATTCGACCAAGAAATCATTTCTTAAATGCTCTTCTTTCGATCAGTCAATATCTTTAAAAACACAATTTTCGACCTTTTCATAAATTTTTCCATAATACTTAAACTTTTATTCATATTTCTATTTGATACCTTTGAAGCTCTTATAATAATTTTAATCATTTTTTGCAACATTTTTTTAATTTTCTACTCCCTATTTGAAATATATCTCCAACTTACCCAAATCATTGACCATATTCACAGGTACGATAACCCAAAGTTTATTTAAATGATACGAACACTTTTTAGTAGAACAGATCTTTTTTTACTATTTGTAATTTTTATAACATTTTTATCATCCCTAATATTGACAATGTGCAAATGTATAAAAAAGGCAATAATCACATTCGCTTTAGCAACAATCCTTTTAATTCTTTTCCTTGAAGAATACTATAATAAACATTAAACTTTTCCACTAGAAAAAAACCAATCAGAAAACTTTCAAAAATTGCTAACCAACAATCACAAAATCAGTCTTCACCGACATCATCCCAAGAAAACCCGACAATACCTACAACTACCCAAAACCCCCAAACATCCACACGAATTTCTTTCCAAGATAACCCATACACTTTTGAGAATTAAGTAGAGTAAAAAACATTAGTCAAAATCAAAATACAGTTGAAATAAATAGACAAACTATACATCCAGGACGAAATAGAAATTTTCCAACCCCCCGAGTCCATTTTGATATACCCCAATCACCCAATTACCAGAAACTCCCCCACTCCTTTCACAACGAAGCACCTCAAGTATACCCTCAGATTACTTAGGTTCAACACCAACATCTGAACAAATACGTGACAATCCCTTTAACCCCCCAATCTCACAGCACGACTACCATATTGGACAACGCACTCATTTACACAAGGTGAACCAAACTTAAGAAACGACTCAATAGATATTTCTACGGATACCACAACATCATCATCACTACCAGAAACATTATCACTACCATCAACACCATCAATAAGCCAGATTTCACGGACGTCTTTCCCACTAAATTTTCCAAATAACCTCGACGCTAGATATCGAGAACAATCATCAACAAATATCCCTTTAAGATTAGATTGGAATACATTCACAGCACCCCCACCATTATTTGGACAACATCAAGAAAGTAACAGACTCCATAATTGGGCTCAATAAACTACAATATAGACAAGATATCCACGAAGACATTCGTGAACATAACATTCAAATACTCCAACAAAATAGTCTCCAATTGAAATTCGAAATCACGATTAAACTTAATAACATTGTTCAACATCCTTACCCATTAAACCCACCCAATATAACAGCTCAATCGCTACCACCACCATTATAACAACTGAAGTAATATATAAGTACGACAGATATACCAAAAACACAATTGGTTACATCACATTTTATAACCCATACTCAGGATTGTCATACACATGTGTATTCTAAAAATATTAACATTTCAACAAATCTTTTTTCTAATATTTTACGATCAGAACACAAATCCTTCTCCTCGCACAGGACCCCAGGACTTATTAGTAACACACTACGATTGTGAAGAAAACGAACAAAAAACACTACACAAATATGCAACAAATCAAGTATCACAATGCGAAACAGAACCACAAGCTATAGAAACTACAAATGTAATAGCGACACTGTATTCAAAAGCCCGAGCAACAACAGTTGCAGGATATTAATTTACAGCAACATTTTCCGAAAAGAAAGTACATTTTTCACAAGTTTCAAACGGAAATAAAAACCGACTTGATCACGAATCATTCTACCAAAGTAATATAGAACGATTTCTACATCTAAATCCCGATGATTGTAACTACTCAGACTAAACATCACAAGAAATAAAAACACGGACAGAAAAATAGTATATTTTCAAATCTTTGCCGATTCTGTACATCAAGCAGAACTTGAAAGATATCAAGGACATATAAAACTAGATGAAAAATACCCATACAACGGCGCACACGGAAGATAAACTTATGACATACACGATAAACACTGGATACCACACATTGGAATAAGTAATCCCTCAAACTGCAAAGCAGACACAAAAAATAAAGGATATCAAGAAATAATGTTTTTTGATTGGAAAATACAACTCGAAAAAGTACAACTCACACGAGATTTATCCGACAACACAATGATCTATCAAGGAATTAGATTACCTTGCAAAAACGATCAAGGTTTTTGTGATCCTACAACACGGACACAAGCAACAATTGTTTGGTTTCCCGAAGATACATGCACAACATTTCAAGTAGCAAAAATACACGCTCGAATGATAAAATTTCACGAAAAATATTTTATAGAATCAATTCCATACGAACAAGTCAATCCATCCCGAAAACAAAGTACTGATTTTAGAAATATCCATAATATAGAAAATAAATTAACACGTTTCCAAATATATCAAGAAACAGAAATTGCATGCAAATACAGAAACCCACTTTACAAAACACAATATTCTGAAATACTAGTTGAATACGAAACAGGTTTCGACATGACCACTGGAAAAATAAATTTTGACCCTTATGCCACAGGTCACCCTCTAAGAGAAGGAACATCATATATACCAGTTAACTTTCAAAAAAGCACAGGTCAACCTGGTGGAAAACTAAAACCACATGACAGTAGAAGTACACGTTTACAAGAACTATCACTAATGAATAACACTTATTTTGGTAATATCCACTATGATATTCACTTAGATATGAAGTTAGACTACACAATTAGTCGAATTTTTCAAGAAATGTCACTTTCCGAATAAGAAACACTTCACCAACTAGCGATTTAGAACGGACACAAATCCTACAATCACTCGCACTAGCAGTATTAAAAATACCCTACGCAGGATACTTATTGTCAGGAAATAGATCAAATTTTCTTGACTACGAAGGAAAAATTTTATGGTTTTATACTTGTACCAAAAATGTATCACCACTATACGTTTTTGAAGATAAACGCTGCTATAAAAGAATTCCTATATTCTACAAAAATAAAGTACATTTTGTTGACACCCTTTCACAACGAACATATTTTTGGGATACCGCAGTCCCATGTGGATCAGAAAATAGCCACAATGTAGTACAATTGAATCCTGATGAAGATAAATTTTATCTCCTTACTCCATTCCCTACTTTAATGCAATCACTCAAAAAAATTTCACCGTTCACCCGAAAGCATCAGAGCTAATGCTCGTAATCCAAATATTGATTTACAATCAATTGGAATATATTCTAAATCAGATATCCAACACCACATTAGAACACAACAATTCCAAGAATTATTAACAAAAATGGACACTATACAAAGACAATCAATTGATCAAAATTTACGAAAATTTGCCGAAACCGCAGGATTTGCAGATAAATATACACAAGATTATAGCGGATATTTTAAAGACATTAAAGACTATATATATCTAAACGGTGCAAAATACAGACCACAAGATATTTGACCTATACACCTATAAATTTTTTTAGCTTTGTTACCCTAAAAAATGAAATTCTAGATTTTCTAGGTTGGCCCTATTACATCTTAGAATAATTAACTATCCTATACGCAATGTTTAACTTTATAGGATTTCTTTTTTCACTTTTAAAAGGAATCTATAACACATGCGCTATAAACACACAAGTAAACAGACAAGCAAGTGTAGCACGCATACTGTTTGCGGGATTTTTTGGAATTTTTTCATCATCAATAAACAAAATACTTCTAGACGCACAAATAAAAGAATATAACACGAAAATATCCACAAGACAGAACACTTACGACGAAGAACATAATAATATAGAAATAACACCTACCGCACCACAGTTGCCACCCCTACCACAAAACCATCCATTATCATTAGTCCCACGTAATTTCCGAAACCTAGCAATCACAAATAATCCAAATTCTAGACCAAATATACCACAAAGTCCCATCCAACATATAATGACACATCATTCACAAGATGATAATACATACGAACAAATTATAGAACAACCCCATACCACCGCTTTTCAGTCTCAGAATAATCATTTTTTTAGCCCATGATGAGCCGACAACTTGGATCCCTACACCGCTCAAATTCCCACCCAACCAACTTCCAAAATACAATCCCAATAATCCCACTTTTTGCTTTCCCACCACCCGATTTTCCAATCATTAATCATCAAGCACGAATTCGGATACTAACTCAGATATTTCAGTTTTATACTCTATCTCACAACTTAATAACCCTAATATAGAAACCCCTGACGAATTTGCAGACTCTGAACCATCTCCATCAAATAATTCTCAAACCAACTCCTCAGTTTTTTCAAAACCACCTTTTCAACCAATCCTACCAAATAGTTCACTCCCATCCGTTTCCACTCCTTCTTATGCTTCGCAATTAACCCCAACCTACTACCACTTCATTCCGACCGATCATATAATAATTCTCCAGATAACCCCCAAATTTACCAGGAACTCGATAATTTTTTTACCCTACAACGACAGTTAATACACCCTAACACCCTCACTATACATCACCTTTCATCCACAATAGAATCCTCAAACCCACCTACTCCTACACCCTCCTCCGCTTACACTGTTACACTACACCATTAGCACAATCATCCACATCCACCGAAACATCTAATATCACTAACCGAGCTTATCGCACTTTTAAAAGAAAATTCCCGAACCATCCATTCCCGACCAAACCAGGAACAGCCTGCGAATATATTAAAAACACCAACACGAAAGATTTTCTAGCAATCACCTTACCCTCATTTCCACAATATACAATAAATACACCTAACGACACTAATGACACACGTAGTTTTGTAGATGAACATGTTTTAATGCCCACACTTCATTGGACAGCATATTATCATTTTACTAACCCCCTTTGCCTGCCACTATCTAGTACTCATGACGACAAGAATAAAAACATGTTATATAGACTCACCGCAACACTAACACCTAGACAATTTACTTATGTAGGATATAAAAAATTACTAAAAACATTCACTGCACCCCGAGCTAACGAATTTACAATAGAACATTACGACCATAATATCATCCGAACTAATCAAGACCAATTTTTAGATGAAGATCGCTTCGCTAACCCACAACTAACAGAAAAATTTTTCATCAAAACGTCATATGTATTCACACTCAATATTTTTGGTAGAAAATCTGATCACATAATTTCTGAAGCACTAAATGATATTCAAGCTTACGAAAGTTTCAAAGACAAATTTCAGTTGTTTCCACTAACCTTTCACTTCCTTGCACCACATGAACGCGATTTGCACTGTTCACACGACATTATGTCACGCACTAAACAGACTCACACATATACATACTATCGCTTCATACAAAATCATTTTGACTTGCATACTCCATCAAGACAACCACACCATCGTTTTCAGTTTCTTAACTCGAAATACACATCACAATTTTTCCTTAATTTCACTTATTGCATCAAAGAAACTGGCCTCCACGGCATCCTCCGCATTTATGACCCAATAACACAAATGTATATATTTTGTCCCACCATGAAGACCTTCAACGCCGAAGAATCCAGACCCTTCCTTATCCCGCATGAATTTATCCAGCCTATAGAAATACCAATATTAGAATTCATTCACAATACTAAATATAATCACAAAATATATAACCTCATTCAAAACACACCTTACGAGTTTGCAGTAGGCACCGAAGAACTAAAAACCATTAAAGCACTTCAATTGCTTTGGCCACTGCTCCAAACTAAAAACATCATTCGCATACTAGCCAAATTACTAACAACATCAGATATGATACGCGACATCTTCCCCACGGCTCTTTCCCAGACGATTAACAGGTAAGTATAATTTGAAATACTCTTCACTAATAATTTTAAATTAGTACTAATCATTCTTTATTCATGTTTCATTTACATTTCTAGTCTTCATACCACGATCATCTGCAAAAACAGAAAATAAAAATAAAAATACAAACTTGTTAAAATTCTCCTAAAATTCATTAATATCTTGCACAAAATATTATAATAAAATTCATACCAAATGTAGTAAATTAATTTATAAATTATTTTCCCATGAAGCAGTAAAACTGAATACGATGAAAATTTATAACTTTAAAATTTCCCCCAAACGCAGTAAAATTGAAATTCTATTTAATAAATTGATAAAATGAAAATGCAGTACTAACTTTTTGATATTTTCATTCAATCGCACAGGATTTCTATCCAAATTCGCACAGCTCGCCCATGAAGAATTGTTTAAATAATGATTTTAAGTTTCAAGTTTTCACACTCAACAACTCTTACACACGATAACAAGTTTCAAGCTTTCCTTTAACCCGGTTGGAAAGGAATTATATACTAAGCCAAACTAACCAACGCAGCTTACTAAACACCACAATTATAAAATAACAGCATGACTAAGAAAAGAAAACCAACGGTACCCAAACCGGATTAACCCAGTTTAAAACTGGATAATTTATTCTTTTGAAGACTATTATAAAGTCTAAGAAAGAAATAATAAAACACAAAAAAGTCGCAAGACAAACCCATACCAAAAACAATTTGATTTTTGAAAAAAGGACACAACCAAAGTAACATAAGAAAGACCAACATAAACCCAATATAAAACGTTATCACATAACAGGACCTCTCAAAGAAACAGCACGAAATCATACTCCCACTCCTGGCCTAACCCACCAGAGATGTACTATAGCCGGCCTAACCCACCGCGCTACATACACGCTTTGTGACCACACTTCTATTTTTAATAAGAGGTACTCAAGGGTGAGTAACTCTTCAAAATAACCGAACTTAAACAAAATGCTTTTGTGAAAACAATTAAGTAAATTCATGATTAAAAAACCGAACTAATATAATTTCATAAAATGTAAATCATACCTTGCAGTATATAGATCAACACACAACAACAAAGACGAATATCTAAAGACAAAATGATCCCATCACACTCGAACAAAGAATGGCTAATCACAACCGATATGCCGTCCACAATCACAACTCAAAGGATTTAGAGTACGACTTGACTTCGCAGAAAAGGACTTCATTGAAATAGACCAATGACCACCTCGATGTTCAAGTATACGTGCAGATCCGAGTTACGAGGCATCCCTTCCACACACGATCTTCCACACACGCAAATCATTTTGAAGTCAGATTGATTTCATTGGGATTTCATTGATCACAGTCGTTGTCACAAGACGACGCAACGATTGTATGTCCCTAACTCCAGCGTCCTGGAACTTCTTTAACCAGAGGAACCGGACAAGAATATGATGCTCGCCAAATACCAACGTTCATCATCCATCCTTTGAATTGCAGAAAGATGATTCTAAAAAACTCTGTAAAACCCTGATGGGTGGAACCTGATCTAAACTACATTTTATGATTGGATAAATTGGATATTTTACCACTGTAAAGTATTTAATATTAACCAATCATAATCCATCTAACTAACAACTCACTTATTTGTAAGTGCTGAAATTACTTGTAATTTCAGCACCAGAGAGATTTGAATTTAACTTAGAAATTAGTTGCCTCTCCAAGAGAACTTCAGCAGCCGCAATAAACCAGTATACCCTAGATCTATTGAGCCTAGCAGAGACTAGTTAAACACCCTGAGACTAGAAAGTATAAGAGTAAGATTAGGATCGGTATTAGACTAAGAAAATGCACGAATCTAACCGGCCGAAAATAAGATAGCGTGACGAGCAGACAATGTACCCTATCCGAAATTACTCTATGAGTTAACCACATCGGTCCCAACTCAATGAAGTCAGCGCTACGAATGCTTGAGAACAGCAACCGCCTCTTATGAACTATAATTTCTTAGTAGCACTATATCAAAACATAATATTGAATTAAAGCTTTGGTTTATTAATGCTGAAACTTCGCTGCTTTTTTTGTGAAAATTTGGGAAATTACCAAGTTTGGTAAAATAGTGATCCTCGGAGTGCTGTTCCACAACCTACAGCAGAGTAGGCACATCTCTTGCCTCTGCAGCACTATGACTCAGTAAATCAGACTTTACATAGGTTATAAATTGCCTGTGTCGAAGACTTTCATCCAAAAAAGCTTATCATACAAATAATTATTGTGGTGAATGAAAATAATAACATATCATACAACTTCCATTAATGAATTTTGTAGGACAAGCATTTCTTCCATGCACAAATTCTTTTATTGAGGAAACTTTTTAATCTCTAAACCAGTTTTATGAACATAAAAAAGACTTCCGAAAAAAATTGCAAGACTGGGTCTGGACTACGTTATAGGCAAAAATTTGAATTAGTCCTGACAAAATATTTTTTAAACAGAAGATCGAAAAACACATTGAGGTTTTCTGCTGTCTGAAAAATTGCTTTTCTTTTTCACCTAATAACGAGAAAAACTATATATGTTCAAAAAATTGATCACAATGTTCAAGTTTTGAATTGTCCCGGGTTGACCTCCATAGACCGAAAATGCAAATCATATAAAACAATAAACTGATACTATGAAAAAAAGCTTGTAATACAAATTTCATTTGTTTTGCTACATTTTGAGTAGTAGAAGAGTGAGCAAGAGTGGGGGAGGGGGGTGCCTGGTGACCCCCATGTATTAAGATAGGCTATAGAGTATCCGGTCACCAGGCTATGTATTAAGATAGGGAATAGATTTCCTATGTATTAAGATAGGGAATAGATTTACCATGTATTAAGATGGTAAGGTTTCAGATGGTAAGTTTCAGAAAACTTTTGGCGCCCGATCTTACCATGTTTTAAGATAGCGTTTAGATTTCCCATGCATTAAGATAGTGTATAGATATCCCTGTGTATAAAAATTAGAAATTCCTTGTATTAACATAGGGGATAGATTTCCCAATGTATTAAGATAGGGAATGGTAAGGTTTCAGTGTGATGGTAAGAAAATAGTAAGAAAAACGTTTTTTTTTGGATTTTGTGTGGAAATGTCTAGTTTTTTCGCAAAAATCTCGGCATGCGTTATGCAATTCTTGAGTGTTACATGTAGAATGTGCAATGAAGAGAATATGTTTATTGGTTCATGGTAAGTCCATGGTAAGATGTGCAAAAATTTGGAAATGCTTATAAAAAAAATTGATATTTTTTCAAAAAACTTCAAAACACGATATGATTTGATATAATTTTATAATAATAACTGTTTTATTAGATGATCCTTTTTTAGAAACTGTACTCAATCTAGCTTAAACTATGCTGAAACCTACTGAAACTTTAAAAAAATTTTCAAGTTTTTGGAAAAAATTGCAAAAATTTCAAGTATTTGGAAAAAATTGCAAAAATTTCAAGTATTTGGAACAAACTGCAAATTTTTGTAAAAAATTGCAGAAATCTCATAATTTTGGTTAATGAATGGTTGTTTTTGATCTAATTTTAAACATACTTTTACGTATTGGTTTTAAAAATAAGCTAAGATTGTATTTTAATTGGCATTATGTTGAGACAATGATACAAAATTTTGAATAAAAAAATGACTTTTTCCACAATTTTTTCTCAATATATTGAAATACAATAAAGTTTACCTTAATTTGAGCTAAATACTTGGTTATACAATGCTCTAAACACTGAAAAGAAGGTTCATACTTGCAGAATCAATATTGAAACTTCCGGAAAACAGTGAAATTAGTCGTAATTTTTGAAAAGGTAAAATGAAAATTAATCAAATTTACATGAAATTTTCCATTTCGATTTTTTTATTTTGATTTTTAACTAATTGTTTTTGTCCAGTTCAGGGATGATTTTTAGGAATCTCAATTCAAATGAACATTAAGCGCAGAATTCTATGAAATTTCTAAATCAAACTCCATGATTCAACTCCTCCTCACTTTTTTCTCATTGAATTACCCAAATTTGTACAAAAATTAAAACTTGTGAGAAATTTTTTATGTTAAAATTTAGAAATTTCAGATTATTGATAAAAAATGAACAGTTTATTGCTAAAATTGTTTAAAATGGGATAAATGATTCTTAAAAATTTATTCGATATCGGGTCAAATTCAACAAAAACTTCTTCATAACTGATGATTATCTCTCTGTTGCTTCTGCAACATAACTTTCAAGATTTTCCGTAGAGTTTTTCCATGCGAGTCTCAAAAAATTGATTTAGCAAAGCAAATCAAGGTGCAAACTGGAACAGTTGTGTAATTTTCCGATTTTTATTAAGAAAAAACTCTATGTAGTAAACATGTAGTAATGTATTGTATATAGTGTTGTATATTCTATGTAGTATTGTGTATGTATGTAGCAAGGAAAAGTAGATCTTGAAAGCAAGTTTTCGATTTATGCTTTATGTATCTTCTTCCAAAAGATGTCGAATTGGGTTTGCTTCTCAAAAATTATCCTCAAAACATTTGATCTTTCATATAAAGTACCTAATATATCAAATGATAACAATTTTTTCTAATGAATTACGCATAAATATAAGACTTTGAGAATTTTTATGTCGGATTTTTTCTCAAGATATACTTTATAAGCTAAATTTTAGTAAAATTATCTCAAATCTCCTAAGGAATAAATTGAATTTCTATCTCATTTTAGCATTTTCTCAGTTTCTGCTTCATTTACTATCTACCAAATGAATCCAATTTGAGCAAATTTTTTACTTGAAAAATGAATTTTAGATGGAAAAATGTATCTTTTCAACGAACGTTCAATAATCCGAAGCTGAATTAATACCATAAGTCCTTTAATAAAAAGCTTTAAAGAATTTTTTCAACCTGATAACTGTATAATGCTGTTTTAAATCTGAATTTCTCTTTTAGACTAAGTTTTTAGTTGAAATGATGTATATCATTATCTTGAAACTTTCAAAGTTTAGCAAAATATACATTTTTTTCCAGGTCATTTATCAATTTCTTTTCTGAAATCATCAAAAAATCAATAGACTAACATAATTCTTAATAAGTCAAACCACATTATCTGCTTAAAAAGCTCTGCTCTATGAACACTTTTACAAGCAATAAACAAGGAAAACTTTAAAATAGTAACTACAAAAAACCTTTCAATTAGTTGATATTTTCCAAATATCCAAGTTTTACACTTTTTAGGCGAATACTTAAATACTCATTAGCATATGTTATGCACTTTACTACAAATTTATCACAACAAAGTCTCCGCAAGCTTGCAACCAAGGGAGTTTTTACTGTTGATTAAAAGTTTTCGGATCGAGTTCCATGGAAAGCTTCACGACGATTTGAACTCGATTTTTGCTGTCTTTAACATCAATCAAAACCTTTGAATAAAAAAATAAATGACAGTTCAGGTAATGTAATGAAAACACTGTATAATTACTGACTAGATTTGTTACAATTGCTGACACTTTTCAGATTCGGTAAAAACTAATAATCATAGTAATTTCTAAGTTTTTCAAAAAAAAAAAACTTAAAAATTTTACCTTCTCCTGAAGTGTGTTTGCAGTCTGCTGAGCACATAATTTAATATTATGCTGAAAATGGTTCTTCTTGAAATGATTAGCGAGTTCCTCGCTGCTATAAGTATAAAAATTACAGTTAGAACACTTCAAAACACCACATGTTCTACGATGTCTTGATGCATCTTTGTGAGTGTATTCCCTGCCACATTCAAGACATGCAACTCTTTCGTTTCTATTGAGTGAAGACATCTCAATAGTAATGAAAAATTAAATGGGAGATTTAAAACGTACCAAACTTTTAGACAAGGTGAGTTGAATAGCCTCAAAAAAGAATAAAAGTAAATAAAAACAGCAAACTTATTAACCAATTGTTTTCAACGAAAAGAAAATCAGAGTGGATATGCTATTTAGCCTAGCTGAAATAAAAATCATCCAATCTAACCATGGAATTTTTAAAAGTATCAACCAATCAGAATCGAGCATTAATTACAAGGAAACTTTTATCTTTCTGATATCAACCAATCAGAATTGAGCTTCAATAGTCATGTGACTCCCGACAAATTCAATGACCACCAATCAGAGTTGAGCTTCAAAAGTCATGTAATTTTCAACAAATTAAATGTCAAGCTATCAGAATTGAGCTTCAAAAGTCATGAAATTTTCAAGAAATTTAATGTCAACCAATCAGAGTTGATCTCTTCTTCTCATGAATTTTTCAACAATTTTTTTAAAATTTGTAGATTTTGAGAATACTTTCACAGACATTATTTGTGTTGATAACCAATCAGAATGAAGTAATAACAGATTTTAAAAAACTTTGTAGAACAGAACCAGACTATGTTTATGAAACTTCTTAATCAATAAATTTTATTGAATTTTTCCAACATAACTAAGATTTGAAATTTGATACCCTCGTGGGATAAATGAGATTTCTTGTCTAGTTTTTGTTGTTTTTTCGATATTCAATTCAAGTTTTGAAATTTCGATCAAAATTTTTTCGATTTGTTCTATTTCTAACCAGTGAAAAAAGAAATTACCAAAATATACGTTTTTATCGTTTTCTTTTTAGTATATTGTAGTATAAACAACCGGAAGTCTATTAAATTTGCATAAACGATCAAAAGATATTCTGACAAATCTGGATTTTGTATTTGTATCAAATTCAAAACAGTAATCGAATTGATGTTCCTTATCTCCAATTTCTGTTTCATAGGCTCTTCCATTGTTTTGTTTTTTACTGATCGACCATCCAATCTGTGTTAACTCTTCTAAATAAAAACATTGTTGGTAAATTTGACAGTACTCTTCTTTTTTGTAATCTCCTCTCCATCTTTTTAACAAAACTATTGAACTTTCTGTGTTTCTATACAAATTAAAACTAATACAATCTCCATCAACTTCATCTGCCCACCACTCTTGTAGTTTTTTGTAGTAGTTTAATTTTAAATTCTGATAAATGTTCAATTCAGACATTGAAAACGCTTTTGATGGAAACATTTTTCTTACTGAAATATATGAAGAAACTTAAAAAACTCGAATTGTTTTATCATTTTTAAAGTATTTTGTAGTAACAGTCGCCGTAAATATTTTTTAATTATTTAGAGTCTAATTAGTTTCAAGGAAATTCATGTAGCCAATAGAAACCTCAAATTACAAAAAAAAAAATTGAAAACAACCAATGAAATTCAAAAAATCTAAAAAAATAATGATAATGTTTTCAACTAAATATACATTCTTGTTTGTAATTTTCTTAAATTGAGGCAAAATTTAGCTAAATTTTGATGAAAACAGTTATTAAATAAATTTATCTGTAATTTCATAAACAAATACTGGAAAATTATTTCATAATTGGTTAGTGTTTTATGTCAATTTCGATTAAATTGTATGTTTTGTCTGACTTTTCCTCAGATATTATAGCTCTAAAAATACACTTTAGTGAGAAAAAATAGTTTTGAACCAATAATATCTCAATTACCAAACATGCAAAACATCACAAAGCTTTACTGAGGTTCACAATTATCAACAAACATAAAGTCTCCCAATATTTGGGACAGTTCTTTGAATTCATTCAAAGTATAGTTGACATATGCAACTTGCTTCAAGTCTTCATTTTCCTTTGCAGTAAAGAGTCGAATCTGAATGTAGGGTGGCTTGCTCACGTTGTACTTCTTGATTGTGACACACACCCTCCTCATGTTGTACGTTGCTATTTCATATACTCTATTACAGATGTCGAGCTCCTGATCCATAGTTGATTCTCTGCCAGATTTGGCTTCATATATAGGTACGAGTCCAAGATTTTCAGCATCGTGAATAACAGTATTCCGTATTGCGGATATTGCTTTGCCTTCTTTTTCACTAAGATAGACTTCTTGAGACTTTTCAAATTGTCCCAAATCATTTATTTTTAATAGTTGAAAGCACGGTTCCAAACATATTTTTCCCTTGTTGGATTTTTGGAACCAAACAAATCTCCCAATTCTCTTTTGATTTTTTGAAAATTCAATATAGTTGGAACTATCAACTTTTCTCGAGTACATTTTTAAAAGTATCAACCAATCAGAATCGAGCATTAATTACAAGGAAACTTTTATCTTTTCTTATATCAACCAATCAGAATTGAGCTTAAATAGTCATGTGACTTTAGACAAATTAAATGACCACCAATCAGAAATGAGCTTCAAAAATCATGTAATTTTCAACAAATTCAATGTCAACCTATCAGAATTGAGCTTCAAAAGTCATGAAATTTTCAAGAAATTTAATGTCAACCAATCAGAGTTGATCTCTTCTTCTCATGAATTTTTCAACAATTTTTTTAAAATTTGTAGATTTTGAGAATACTTTCACAGACATTATTTGTGTTGATAACCAATCAGAATGAAGTAATAACAGATTTTAAAAAACTTTGTAGAACAGAACCAGACTATGTTTATGAAACTTCTTAATCAATAAATTTTATTGAATTTTTCCAACATAACTAAGATTTGAAATTTGATACCCTCGTGGGATAAATGAGATTTCTTGTCTAGTTTTTGTTGTTTTTTCGATATTCAATTCAAGTTTTGAAATTTCGATCAAAATTTTTTCGATTTGTTCTATTTCTAACCAGTGAAAAAAGAAATTACCAAAATATACGTTTTTATCGTTTTCTTTTTAGTATATTGTAGTATAAACAACCGGAAGTCTATTAAATTTGCATAAACGATCAAAAGATATTCTGACAAATCTGGATTTTGTATTTGTATCAAATTCAAAACAGTAATCGAATTGATGTTCCTTATCTCCAATTTCTGTTTCATAGGCTCTTCCATTGTTTTGTTTTTTACTGATCGACCATCCAATCTGTGTTAACTCTTCTAAATAAAAACATTGTTGGTAAATTTGACAGTACTCTTCTTTTTTGTAATCTCCTCTCCATCTTTTTAACAAAACTATTGAACTTTCTGTGTTTCTATACAAATTAAAACTAATACAATCTCCATCAACTTCATCTGCCCACCACTCTTGTAGTTTTTTGTAGTAGTTTAATTTTAAATTCTGATAAATGTTCAATTCAGACATTGAAAACGCTTTTGATGGAAACATTTTTCTTACTGAAATATATGAAGAAACTTAAAAAACTCGAATTGTTTTATCATTTTTAAAGTATTTTGTAGTAACAGTCGCCGTAAATATTTTTTAATTATTTAGAGTCTAATTAGTTTCAAGGAAATTCATGTAGCCAATAGAAACCTCAAATTACAAAAAAAAAAATTGAAAACAACCAATGAAATTCAAAAAATCTAAAAAAATAATGATAATGTTTTCAACTAAATATACATTCTTGTTTGTAATTTTCTTAAATTGAGGCAAAATTTAGCTAAATTTTGATGAAAACAGTTATTAAATAAATTTATCTGTAATTTCATAAACAAATACTGGAAAATTATTTCATAATTGGTTAGTGTTTTATGTCAATTTCGATTAAATTGTATGTTTTGTCTGACTTTTCCTCAGATATTATAGCTCTAAAAATACACTTTAGTGAGAAAAAATAGTTTTGAACCAATAATATCTCAATTACCAAACATGCAAAACATCACAAAGCTTTACTGAGGTTCACAATTATCAACAAACATAAAGTCTCCCAATATTTGGGACAGTTCTTTGAATTCATTCAAAGTATAGTTGACATATGCAACTTGCTTCAAGTCTTCATTTTCCTTTGCAGTAAAGAGTCGAATCTGAATGTAGGGTGGCTTGCTCACGTTGTACTTCTTGATTGTGACACACACCCTCCTCATGTTGTACGTTGCTATTTCATATACTCTATTACAGATGTCGAGCTCCTGATCCATAGTTGATTCTCTGCCAGATTTGGCTTCATATATAGGTACGAGTCCAAGATTTTCAGCATCGTGAATAACAGTATTCCGTATTGCGGATATTGCTTTGCCTTCTTTTTCACTAAGATAGACTTCTTGAGACTTTTCAAATTGTCCCAAATCATTTATTTTTAATAGTTGAAAGCACGGTTCCAAACATATTTTTCCCTTGTTGGATTTTTGGAACCAAACAAATCTCCCAATTCTCTTTTGATTTTTTGAAAATTCAATATAGTTGGAACTATCAACTTTTCTCGAGTACATTTTGAAGAACAAACTGATCAGATGAGGAGAAATGAGAGAAATGACTTTGAGATTAAATGAAAATGGAAGTAAGCAGTATGAGTCATCGCCATTTCCATATATGGAAGTAGTACCAAATATGGAAGGATTTCCCTATATGGAAGCTGCGTAGGCGTTACTACTACTATATAACTCCACCATTTTCTGCAAAAATCATTTTTCCCAATGGCAGCTGCTATGTGTCAAGCTCTTCCCAGCTTTTATTCAGATTATAATAGTAAATCATTGTTTATTTCTGTTTCCAACGGTTTTTACGAAAAATACATAGTAACCCAAGATTATTGCGTCTCTACTCATGATTCTTTCTGTTCCTTGGGAAATTGCAAATTTCATATAATTTTAATTGGAACTTCCCTTAGCCAAATTCTTCAGAGATTAGACAAATATCAATATATATATCAAGAAATTGATTGTCTTTACACTTTGTACAAGCACAGATTCTTTTCGAGTATTGTCACATCAAGTGGGGAACTCTTCAATCAGCTTAGTTGTGGAGTGCAGCATAATTTACGATGGAAAGGGGCAGAAAAAACACCAAGCATATCAAGGAAACGACTTGTTCGCAAAAAGTTCAAAAAACATTATCTAAGTTCTAATCAAAAACTTGCATCTACGCAAACTCTTGGCTCAGCATTTTTAGACAGAATTCGTAAAGTACAAAACTCAAAATATGAACATTATTTGTTAAAAATAATTGACTGTTTTATTGATGGTTGATGATTTGTAAATAGTGATCATGTCAATTTTTCATTAAAAAACTTCTGATATTCCATCTATTTTCTCTCATATGTTTACAAAGTTACCATTAATTACCGAAAAAAAAATCACCGTTGTCAAAAACATTTGCAAAAAAACTTTCAAACATGTAAGAAAGATGTAATATTTGTTTTGATTTTCAAAAAGTTGCAAAAACATTTCAATTTTTTTAACAAGTTGTAAAAAGTGTTTCAATTTTTTTGACATAATGCGAAAAATGTTTCAACTTTTTTGAGAAGATGCAAAAGTGTTGTACTTTTTTTTAACAAGATGCAAAAAATGTTTCACTTTTTCACTACAAATGCGAAAAATGTTTTATTTTTTTCGATAAAATGCGAAAAGTGTTTCAATTTTTTCGACAAAATGCGAAAAGTGTTTTACTTTTTTCGATAAAATGCGAAAAGTGTTTCATTTTTTTCAACAAAATTCAAAAAGTGTTGTACTTTTTTGACAAAATGCGAAAAGTGTTTTACTTTTTTCGACAAAATGCGAAAAGTGTTCCAATTTTTTCTAGAAAAGGCTAAAAGTGTGTACAAGGGGCAATATCGATTAGGTATTTTTTTACTTTTCAGAGTACAGTTTTTCTAGTGTACAGTTTTTCTAGTGTTTTTCCGAATTTTTGTGTAAAAATTAATCAAATTTTTTAACATGTGTGCGAGTTCGGAGCACTTAACTCAGTTCTAATTGTTTTTCAATGGTTTACCTTGAACCTCTCATCGATTCTCATAATTAAAATGAAATTGAAGAAATTAATTACAGAAAACGAAGTCAAAACCAAACATCCTTTATTTACAAAAACATTTAATCAAAGAGCTGTCGAGCAGCAGAAGAGTTCTGGAGGTTCTCTATGGAACGCAGAGCTCGACGAGGTTCCATTGCTGGTGGTTGTTGTGGAACTGGAGGTGTCATTGTTTCTGAGAATCCCTCATCTTCATCTATTGTGATGGGGTTTTCGACTGATCCTTCCTCCTCCCATGGAAAGAGGAAGTCGTCGACTGGTTGAGCCACATATCTAGAGTCAGGAATCTCGGGGTAGTTCATTCCCACATGATCAGAAATTTCCTCCATCATTTGCATTGTTCCAAGTTGGTTCTCTGTGATGGGAACTTGCATCATATGATGTTCGTTGAAATCCCTTCGCATCACTTCCACCATGTGCCAGACTTGGATTGGCATATCCATTCGTGCCAGAAAAACTCCAGAGACTGTTTCTCGCACTTGAATTTGTACTAGATCAGGAGAAAATTCTACAGAGTACATAAGGTTGCTGTTTTGCACTGAGAAGATCATTTTGAGCAATAAATTGAGCACAAGAGTAAAAATAAGAAAGAGTTGAGAGAGGGGTAGATGACGGAAGATAAGTTGAAATTAGGATGTTTAGAGCTGAGAGAGGAGGTAGTGGACGGCGGTTTAGTTGAAAATAAAATGGTTTTTAGATAGGAGTTAGGGTTACCTTCAACTTGACTGTGTGGGTTTGACCAACCAGAATTGATTTTCCTTATTTGGATTGTAGTCGTGTCCAATCAAATTTCAGCTTCCTTTTATTGCGTTCTTGGATAAAAGTCGTGTCCAATCGGAAACAAAGCTCCATTTTGATTATTGTCGTTTTCAATCACAAAAATGTTCACTTCTGTTCTAGTTATCGTATCCAATCAGAGAAATTTTTAAGGACTTAAATCTTCCAAATAAGTAAAATAATACACAAAAGCAATCGCAAAAATAAGTAACCAAAAGTTGTTTGCTGTAAAAATAAGAAATATTGCCGATATAAGTAACAAAAGAAGGAAAATTAATAAAAGTAGCATCTCTGCAATTTTTTCATTTCTGATCAGGAACTTGCGTCCACTCAGACTCTTGAATCAGCTTTTTTGGAAAGGATTCGAAAAGTTCAAAACTCAAAGTATGAGAGTGATTTGTTGCAAATTGTTGATTGTTTCATTGATGGTTATGGTACTGTAAATAGTAGCGTATCAATTTTTCTATTAATAGTTGAATATTTGTTTATAAAAATTTTGTCAAAATTGTTTTTATTTAAATCAAAAGTTTTTTCAACAAACAAGTTTGCAATTTTCAACACGTCTGCAAAAATTAACTCAGAGTTTTTTCGCAAGATGCAAATTTTGGTTTGATTTTTTCAACAAGTGTGCAAAAATTTTCAACAAATTTTTGTGTTAGATGCAAGTTTTTTTGTGGTTTTTTTGAAAACAAATGCAAAAATCTAACTTATTTTTTCTTATTCATTTGCAAAAATGGCAAAATTTTATTGTAAAAAACTTGTTAAATTAATGTTAAAAATTTTTCATAATTGCTGACTTTGAGTACTATTCCCTATCTTCTTAATACATTGTTTTTCCAATATTTTTGATCAAAATACATGCAAAAAAGAGATTTTTTTTTGGATCAAAATTAAAACAAAGATTTTCATTTTATTTAATTATTAACAGTGCAAGAAAATACTTTTTCAGTTTTCTTTAAAATGCGAAAATATTTAATGAAATTTTTCTTAATTTGCGAGATTTTTTTTGATTTTTTTAACAAGTAGGCAAACAATTATGAAAAATTTTGCATGGTGCAAAAATTAATGTAAAGTTTTTAACATGCTTGCAAAAATTGGTTTAATATTTTTTGCCATCTTTCTAACAAAATTTTATAGAACAGTTTACCAGATGCTCAATTAGTTTCATTTTTAACAAAGTTTTACCTTTGAAATTTCCCAATAAACTTTTTTTTGATCTCTTTGCTCCTATCTCTTGAAAATAAAATTTCTAGATACAAAGAAATTAAATTACAAGGCACAAGATAGTAACCAATTTATTTACAAATCAAAGAGCTGTCGAGCAGCTGAGTTCTCAAAACTTTGCAAGTTCTCAATGGAGCGCAAAGCTGGTCTTGCCTCCATCACTGGTGGTTCGCTGACTGGAGTTCTTGGCTCAGAGAACCCCTCATCCTCTTCGATTGTAATTGGGTTGTCCTCAGATCCCTCTTCCCAAGGAAAGAGGAAATCGTCGAATGGTTGAGCCACATATCTAGAGTCAGGAATTTCGGGGTAGTTCATTCCCACATGCTCGGACACTTCCTCCATCATTTGCATTTCTCCAAGTTGATTCTCTGTAGGGGGTTCTTGTGTGATATGATGTTCGTTGAAATCCCTTCGCATCACTTCCACCATATGCCAGACTTGGATTGGGATGTCCATTCGTGCCAGAAAAACTCCACAAACTGTTTCTCGCACTTGGATTTGTACTTGACGGTAGTTAAGTTGAAAATAAAATGATTTTTAGTTAGGAGTTAGGGGTACCTTCAACTGGAATGTGTGGTTTTAACCAATCAGAATGGATTTTCCTTATTTGGATTGTAGTCGTGTCCAATCAGATTTCAGCTTCCTTTTATGGGATTCTTGGATAAAAGTCGAGTCCAATCGGAAACAAAGCTCCATTTTGGGTATTGTCGTTTCCAATCACAAAAATTTCATTTTTGTTCTAGTTGTCGTATCCAATCAGAAGACCCTTTAAAGGACTTAAATCTTCCAAATAAGTAAAAATATACACAAAAGCAATTGCAAAAATAATTGACCAAAAGTTGTTTGCAGTAAAAATAAGAAATATTGCTGATATAAGTAACAAAAGAAAGAAAATTAATAAAAGTAACATCTCTGCAACTTTTTTCATCAAATTAATTGAATTTTTTGTATGTAATCAATGAGAAATTGCTGATTTTTGAGTAGATAGTCAAGTTCTTTGATTTTGATGTAAATTTGGGAAGATAACTCAAAGTTGACGAATTTTTCAAAGCAGACTTCTGGAAATCTGATTCCAAACCGAATCAAGCAGGATTTTGAACTTTGAAAATCTTTAAAGAAATGAAGGAATAACTTTGCTGAGGTGTTTTTACAATTTTGGGATTTGGATAGGGGATAAAAAGAGTTTTTGATATATTATCGTACGATTTTTTGATCAATTTCAAATTCTCGAGAATAAACAAAATTTCTTTCCTTGTGAGGTGTAATTCAGCCGTAAGTTTAAAACTTTGATACGCAATATGTGAATCAAAAGTAAACTCTTTGATTGAGTAGGTTTCTCTGAAGAGACTTTTACTTAGTCGGATAACTGTATTTTGTACAATAAAGACGTCCAAAAAATTATCAAAAAAGTACACGGAATATTTTCTTTTTTTCCTGTAGAGTAATTCAAGGAAGTTCAAATGCTTTTTAATTAACATTCTTCAAAAATGAATATTTTGGGTCCAAAGTTATGTCTAGAAACTGCTTATTTCTGATTGGTTGAATTTTTTTCTGGAAAATTCTAGAAATTTCGAAGGAATGACGTCATTACCACGAAAAAATTTTGATCGAAATTTCAAAATTTGAATTGAATATCGAAAAAACAACATAAACTAGACAAGAAATCTCATTTATCCCACTAGGGTATCAAAGTTCAAATCTTAGTTATGTTGGAAAAATGCAATAAAATTTATTGATTAAGAAGTTTCATAAACATAGTCTGGTTCTGATCTACAAAGTTTTTTAACATCTGTGATTACTTCATTCTGATTGGTTATTAACACAAATAATGTCTGTGAAAGTATCCTCAAAATCTACAAATTTTAAAAAAATTGTTGAAAAATTCATGAGAAGAAGAGATCACCTCTGATTGGTTGACATTAAATTTCTTGAAAATTTCATGACTTTTGAAGCTCAATTCTGATAGGTTGACATTGAATTTGTTGAAAATTACATGATTTTTGAAGCTCATTTCTGATTGGTGGTCATTTAATTTGTCTAAAGTCACATGACTATTTAAGCTCAATTCTGATTGGTTGATATAAGAAAAGATAAAAGTTTCCTTGTAATTAATGCTCGATTCTGATTGGTTGATACTTTTAAAAATTCCATGGTTAGATTGGATGATTTTTATTTCAGCTAGGCTAAATAGCATATCCACTCTGATTTTCTTTTCGTTGAAAACAATTGGTTAATAAGTTTGCTGTTTTTATTTACTTTTATTCTTTTTTGAGGCTATTCAACTCACCTTGTCTAAAAATTTGGTACTTTTTAAATCTCCCATTTAATTTTTCATTACTATTGAGATGTCTTCACTCAATAGAAACGAAAGAGTTGCATGTCTTGAATGTGGTAGGGAATACACTCACAAAGACGCATCAAGACATTGTAGAACATGTGGTGTTTTGAAGTGTTCTAACTGTAATTTTTATACTTATAGCAGCGAGGAACTCGCTAATCATTTCAAGAAGAACCATTCTCTGCATAATATTAAATTATGTGCTCAGCAGACTGCAAACACACTTCAAGAGAAGGTAAAATTTTTAAGTTTTTTTTTTGAAAAACTTAGAAAATACTATGATTATTAGTTTTTACCGAATCTGAAAAGTCTCAGCAATTGTAACAAATCTAGTCAGTAATTATACAGTGTTTTCATTACATTACCTGAACTGTCATTTATTTTTTTATTCAAAGGTTTTGATTGATGTTAAAGACAGCAAAAATCGAGTTCAAATCGTCGTGAAGCTTTCCATGGAACTCGATCCGAAAACTTTTAATCAACAGTAAAAACTCCCTTGGTTGCAAGCTTGCGGAGACTTTGTTGTGATAAATTTGTAGTAAAGTGCATAACATATGCTAATGAGTATTTAAGTATTCGCCTAAAAAGTGTAAAACTTGGATATTTGGAAAATATCAACTAATTGAAAGGTTTTTTGTAGTTACTATTTTAAAGTTTTCCTTGTTTATTGCTTGTAAAAGTGTTCATAGAGCAGAGCTTTTTAAGCAGATAATGTGGTTTGACTTATTAAGAATTATGTTAGTCTATTGATTTTTTGATGATTTCAGAAAAGAAATTGATAAATGACCTGGAAAAAAATGTATATTTTGCTAAACTTTGAAAGTTTCAAGATAATGATATACATCATTCCAACTAAAAACTTAGTCTAAAAGAGAAATTCAGATTTAAAACAGCATTATACAGTTATCAGGTTGAAAAAATTCTTTAAAGCTTTTTAGTAAAGGACTTATGGTATTAATTCAGCTTCGGATTATTGAACGTTCGTTGAAACGATACATTTTTCCATCTAAAATTCATTTTTCAAGTAAAAAATTTGCTCAAATTGGATTCATTTGGTAGATAGTAAATGAAGCAGAAACTGAGAAAATGCTAAAATGAGATAGAAATTCAATTTATTCCTTAGGAGATTTGAGATAATTTTACTAAAATTTAGCTTATAAAGTATATCTTGAGAAAAAATCCGACATAAAAATTCTCAAAGTCTTATATTTATGCGTAATTCATTAGAAAAAATTGTTATCATTTGATATATTAGGTACTTTATATGAAAGATCAAATGTTTTGAGGATAATTTTTGAGAAGCAAACCCAATTCGACATCTTTTGGAAGAAGATACATAAAGCATAAATCGAAAACTTGCTTTCAAGATCTACTTTTCCTTGCTACATACATACACAATACTACATAGAATATACAACACTATATACAATACATTACTACATGTTTACTACATAGAGTTTTTTCTTAATAAAAATCGGAAAATTACACAACTGTTCCAGTTTGCACCTTGATTTGCTTTGCTAAATCAATTTTTTGAGACTCGCATGGAAAAACTCTACGGAAAATCTTGAAAGTTATGTTGCAGAAGCAACAGAGAGATAATCATCAGTTATGAAGAAGTTTTTGTTGAATTTGACCCAATATCGAATAAATTTTTAAGAAACATTTATCCCATTTTAAACAATTTTAGCAATAAACTGCTCATTTTTATCAATAATCTGAAATTTCTAAATTTTAACATAAAAAATTTCTCACAAGTTTTAATTTTTGTACAAATTTGGGTAATTCAATGAGAAAAAAGTGAGGAGGAGTTGAATCATGGAGTTTGATTTAAAAATTTCATAGAATTCTGCGCTTAATGTTCATTTGAGTTGAGATTCTTAAAAATCATGCCTGAACTGGACAAAAACAATTAGTTAAAAACCAAAATAAAAAGTTCGAAATGGAAAATTTCATGTAAATTTGATTAATTTTCATTTTACCTTTTCAAAAATTACGACTAATTTCACGGTTTTCCGGAAGTTTCAATTTTGATTCTGCTAGTATGAACCTTCTTTTCAGTGTTTAGAGCATTGTATAACCAAGTATTTAGCTCAAATTAAGGTAAACTTCATTGTATTTCAATATATTGAGAAAAAATTGTGGAAAAAGTCATTTTTTTATTCAAACTTTTGTATCATTGTCTCAACATAATGCCAATTAAAATACAATCTTAGCTTATTTTTAAAACCAATACGTAAAAGTATGTTTAAAATTAGATCAAAAACAACCATACATTAACCAAAATTATGAGATTTCTGCAATTTTTTCCAAAAATTTGCAGTTTGTTCCAAATACTTGAAATTTTTGCAATTTTTTCCAAATACTTGAAATTTTTTTTAAAGTTTCAGTAGGTTTCAGCATAGTTTAAGCTAGATTGAGTACAGTTTCTAAAACAGGATCATCTAATAAAATAGTTATTATTATAAAATTATATCAAATCATATCGTGTTTTGAAGTTTTTTGAAAAAATATCAATTTTTTTTATAAGCATTTCCAAATTTTTGCACATCTTATCATGGACTGACCATGAACCAATAAACATATTCTCTTCATTGCACATTCTACATGTAACACTCAAGAATTGCATAACGCATGCCGAGATTTTTGCAAAAAAACTAGACATTTCCACACAAAATCCAAAAAAAAACCGTTTTTCTTACTATTTTCTTACCATCACACTGAAACCTTACCATTCCCTATCTTAATACATTGGGAAATCTATTCCCTATGTTAATACAAGGAATTTCTAATTTTTATACACAGGGATATCTATACACTATCTTAATGCATGGGAAATCTAAACACTATCTTAAAACATGGTAAGATCGGGCGCCAAAAAATTTTCTGAAACTTGCCATCTGAAACCTTACCATCTTAATACATGGTAAACCTATTCCCTATCTTAATACATAGGAAATCTATTCCCTATCTTAATACATAGCCTGGTCACCGGATACTCTATAGCCTATCTTAATACATGGGGGTCACCAGGCACCCCCCCCCCCCCCCCCACTCTTGCTCACTCTTCTACTACTATTTTGTCATCAAATTGTGAAAAAAACGTTTGACTTGTTTAGTTATAAAACTCTGTGTATTGTCAAAAATCAAATATAAAAACGGTTTTCTTTCAAAAAATGCTACCCATATAATTTCCATCTATATAAATTTTATGACTAGCGTTTTTCGATAGCTGCAACAAAAACTTTATGAAAACGTTTCGAAATCGCCTCAAGAAAAAAAATGTTTTTTTTTTTCCAATCGCTAAACGAATTTTAATTTTAACGAAAACATATTACAAAAAAAATTTGCGTGCAACATTTAATTTTTGTTTGTATAACTTAGTCGTGGAAAGTAGCAGATTTAGGGGGGGCGGGGGGCGGACGCGCGCTCTGAAAAAAAAACACATTTTTTTTGGACAAAAATTTTTAAAAAGTGCCTAATAACGCCCTTTTTTTAGCCTTTTATTCAAAAATTAGCCTGCGGCGCAGAACGTTTGGTCAAATTATGGTCTTCATAGTGGTTTGTGAGAGCTCAGAAAATCAATTTGGTCGACCTAAAAAATCGAAATTTTTTCGAAAATCTGACCACCACCCCCCCCCCCCCCCCGAGAAAATCCTAGATCCACCCCTGGTCATGGATAATCAAAATTTGGTTTTTTTTTCGATACTCTTTTCAAAAACGCTTAAAACGCTTATTTTTGGAGAGACAAATTTACATATGGTTTCATCACTTCAATTGTGGAAAAAGGTCTTTTTTGGAAAATTTGTTTGATGCTTTTATTAGATGATTTGTGTAAGACAATCTCTCAGACAATTCAGGTCGTTTCCGATGCATTGAAAATGCAAGACGGTCAAACCATTGGTGACTCTAGTTTTGAATAACCCAAGGTCTTTGTCACTTCTGTTTCCTTACAAACACAACACAAAAATTTTAGGCAACTAAAATAAAAAAAGAACAAAAATTTTTAGGTTTATGGAAACACACTAGTCAAACAATTTCCATATTTTAAAAATCATTTATCATAGAACTTTCATTCAATTTTCATGAAAATCACGTATCATAGAACCTTCATGCAACTTAGGGAATTGCATGAAAGGTGCATGATTAGCATTTTTTCATATATGGAAACTGTAAGGCTAGCATTTTTGGTTAACTCGGGTTTTGAAAAAGTGGACTCATAGCCATATGCGAAAAAAAACTTACTTGGTTACCCTAATTACCTACACATTTTGGTCCCTCATGCTTTTTTGTGAATCCGATTATTATCTTCGACAGTAAAATTCATGTTATTATTATGAGGGACAGCAGAAGTCGTTTGTTTTTGCGCAGAAACTAATTTTAGCAGAGCAGTTTTGCCTGATGTTATAAATAATCAAACATGTGATATCAAATTGAAATCATATGATTTTTACTTTGGATACCTGGATTTTTTAAAGACTGCAAATAAGAATTAAATATATGCAAAATATAATTGGTGCTATAGCGTTTAAGCAGACCGGTTTTTTAGCAGACTCAAAACAGTTGACAGTTCAGAATGCTAACTTCAAAGACGGTTTTGGCAAAGAATGATAACTTGCTGCACTTGGCTTTTCTTACAAGATTCGGTATTGTGCGCGTGAGTCAGTGATTACCTCTTTTTTATCATTCTGTTTTCAATGGTTTTCATTTATTTACACCATGAGATCATTATCTTTTTAAGGAAGCTCATACCAAAAGTAAACGGTCAAGCCCCAAAACGTAACAAGTTCTTATGGCATCGTGAGATAAATATCTTAAATAGGGAAGCTCAACCTTAACTAACTTTTGCTTATCATACAACACCGACAGTTGTAATAATGACTTTGGTCTGATTACAGACTGATTAAAGACCCCGTTTTTTCGTTTGATATTAAAATGTTGGTCTGCTAAAAGGCCGGTCCAAAATCCAATTGAACAAATTAATAGCTTCAAGTTATGACGTGCTTACTTATCAATGCTATGCTAAAACAAACACAATCAGTCCAAACAGGCACGTGGCTTTTGAAAAAATTTGAATAAAAACTTCAATAGATCTCATTTCAAAAACCAGTTGATGCAGTGTTTTCTACTTCATATCAATGTTCAGACTGTTGATTCATGCGTATGCTTTTACTTGCGTTTAAACCCAATTTCACCTGATGACCTAATCAAATAGTCGTGAAAGATTTGAATTGCTATAATTTCTCTGAATTACTAAAATGGTTGGAGCTGCAGACGATGATTTCTTCAGGGAGCTTGAAACTTTGGAGGTAAAAATACCAGGAGGACAAAGATTTCCGTTCAATGACGAAACTTTGATGCGATTATTTCTTGTTCAGCTTCCCAATTGGAAGCACGATGGCCAAATATCATGGATTCCGACAAACTCTGATCCAAGACTACGCAGAGGACAAACGCAGGTATCAAAAGAGCGTCAAAAAAGGGATAGTAGATTCCAACTGAAAAGAGAAAACGATATATCTAAATTGCATAAGTTATTAGTTGGTATGGCAGGTCGGAACCAGAACGGAATTGCTGTCTTCCCCAACATCAGTACAAGAGAGGTGTTCAAAACTTCAATGGCCAAGGTCGACATGGATTTGGTATTAGCTCATTCAACTAAGGGACTTTTTGTGTTCAATGTGTACTCTCAATCAGTTACAGAAATGACGGCGACAAAAATTCAAACTAATTGTAAAGAACATTTCAATTTTGTAAGAGCGTTGCTGAAGTATCGTCAGGAAGACACAAATGATGAAGTTCCTATTCATACAGTAGTTTGCCTGCCACGTTATGACAGCAAGGAAAAATTGATTCTGCTTGAAAAGGAGCCGCGCGGTAGAAGTCGAACACTGATATTCAGAAAAAGTCAGCTGAAACGGGGAATATTCTCTAGCGTATGGAGACGAAAACTGAAAGAACTTCCGGATTTGATTGATCGGGGTTCGAAAAGTATGCTTGATATCTCAGTAGCGAGATTATCATTTCTCAGTTTAATTTCTCAAAGTTTCCATCTCCTGAACGATAAGCAAGTAAGTAGCCGGAGTAATATTTTGTGGAAAGTTTTGACTCGATTTTTTTTCTGACAATATTTTGAAAAAAAATTATAGATTCTTGTTTAAAATTGAATTAACTTTCATTTATTTGATTTAAGTCTTTTATTTTAACGAAACAACAAAACTAACAATGAAGCACCAACATCATTATTTATCATTACAAACCCTGTGCTGGTAACCAATAAAGTAAGTAAGCACCTTAAATTTGAGCCTGTTGAAATATGATAAAGATAAAGATTTTCATCGATAAGGATTTTTATCGATAAAATACTCGAATCTAAGACGCCTGATCATCATTTTTTTTATTCATGCTTCTATCTAATTGCATCAATTATCAACTCAAAACTTTGGCGGTGACAAATTGAGTTTGAGTACTTGATAAATATGCGTTAAAATGCGACCAGTTTAAAATAAAATACTTTTCAGTCGAGCAGATCCGCAGAAGATTTATTCATTCAGAAAATTACTGAGATGATTTCGTCTACCCTGACCCTAGCCACCTGCAAGGTAAGTTAATTCATATCAAAAAAGTTGAACAGAATGGGTGTGACAATTAAACAATTAAAACGCTTTCTGAATGCTGACACATTTTTAACTGTCACTTGAGTTGACCTGAAATACTTTTCAACAAGTTGAAACGAATCAATTAATAAAACAAAAGTCGATTTTTTTCTATGCACATTATTATTTAAAATTTTATTTAACCTTGCGATAGAAAGGGTATTGCATTTGGGTACCAGACATTTTTCCCCTAAACAAATTTGTCCACAGGACTCATCGGACTCACTGAACTGGTGGTTCCTTGGTTCATGAAGACTTCAAAATTTTAAGTGTATATTGCACGCATTGCCAGGTGGTAACGAACACGCATTGACGGCGAAATTCTTGGTTTCGAATCTGACTAGGACCAGTTCTTTTTCAAACGGTAATTGCCCCGGTTCAAAATCACTTCAGCCTAATATTTCTCTTTTTTTTGTCAGCTTAGTTGTCACATCTATAAATAGTTTACTTTGGCTGTAAACAATTTTAGCTGCAGTTGCTTTTAACATTTTAAAAATCTGGCTGAATCAAAATTTGCTTTTCACATTGGTTGTAACTGAACCAGCTCGATTTGTTAAAATTTTACTTTTATTTTTTTTTCGTCTTTTTCATCGGCTTAATAAATTTCGGCCTAACTTATATCGACTTAGTGGCCTCTAATAGGATCGGTACGTTTGAAAAAAAGTTTTTTCGCGTGTGTGTGCTCTGACGGAAAAAGGGACTTGACATTTCTTATAAGTTTAGACTTGCTCCGAATTTCTTTGCGGCATGAAGGGTTTCTGCTCATGCCTTTTCGCGTTTGATTCTGTACCGCTTGATAAATCTAAATTGAAATCCAATCAACAATCCGGCGCATGGTAACACAACGTCTAGAGATGGCAAAGTCAGTACTAATTTAGTAATGCGACAGCAAAAAACGTGAGCTCTGTAAGACTACTGTGTAAAGGTGATCAGTTTTGGACATCTGCTCTGTTCGGACTTTCGTAGTTGTGAACGAAACAAATTGAGTAAGAGTAGGTATAAGTTAATCTCAAGCTAAGGTACCTATCTAAATTGGAACACTCCTCACGATGCGTGCATCTACTGCCCACGTTGCCTCTACGCTAGATCCTCATAGTTATGATCAAATTGTGTACAATATGGCTAACATAACTCCAGGATCCTGCATATCGTTTCTCAAACAGCAGGCATCAAAATTTTTTTAAACAAAAACATCAACAAATGAAAAATGGGCTGGAAAATTGATCTTGATTTGATAGCGTGGTTCTGTTTTGTTTCAATGAGAGACCTAATTGTATTTTTTCCCGCTTTTGATTTATGTTATACTAAAAATTATTATCGAGTGTAATTTTAAACGACGTTCAAACCAAACCACAAACATGCAAATATATTTCATTTTTTTTGTAGAACCTAAACTAAACATTGCAGTATATGGTCTAAATTTTTCTTTTTGTAATTTTTTAAGCACTTTGCAAGAAAAAAAGCTTATAAACATACACAATTTTGCAGGAAAAAAAATAGTCAAAGCAAACTTTTTTAAATAATTCAACAACAAAGCTCTGTTCCAGTCATGCATGGCGCTTGTTGATTGCTCTACAAGGACAGAAAGCTCAGCAACATCGCCCAATCAACACGTTGGACCAGGTAACTGATGTTGCTTTGAAGCAAAACTTATGATAATTTCTAGATTTTTGAATGAAATATACAATCAAGTTTTGTCTTGATATCTATTATATCTTGATCTTTTTTTAATTTCTAAATCAATTGTGGTATTAAGATTATTTGCTTCGAGACAACTACAGAATGCCTGCGCGGCTTTGGTGCAAAACTTAAAAAAATTAGTACGCGAAAAATGTTAGAAATTAGTTTGAAAATTATAAGTGCTCCAAAATAAAGTTTAAATTGTAAAAACCTGGAAACAAATTTCTGGATGTGAACAAACCGGTTTTGAAAAGGAAGTTCATATTAAAGAGTGTCAAATATTCTTCACTAAAACGTAAGAGCAAACTGTTACGCTTTAGATTTTTATTGTTGTTCTATTTTCCAAGATAGTGACGGAAAATTTCTGTTTTTTCTCCAAAATTGATTCAATAGGTAGCCATTTTTGAACTTAATTTTTAAGTATCTCAAAGTTTTATCTCAAAATTTAAAATTATCTCAAAACTTATCTGGCTTTGAAAATAAATTGCCAATTTGGCTCATTTGGGACATTTGATCCGCTCAGAAGTTGATACAGTTTGAATTCAGGCAAGATAATAAGTGTTATTATTACGTTACTATGCGCCAATGTACTTCATGAAAAGTCCGAAAAAAAATCTTCAGAAATTACTTTTTCAAAAATTTATCAATTTGTTTTCAAATGATGCTTTCAAAATTGTTTCAATTACATTGAAGAGCAGTCGGAGCACACAATTTCGCCCAGATGCAAGCAGTCCTGTTTGTTTTTAGAAGTCGAGGCTAGCGTACCAGAATTGGAACCTGTAGAAGTGAAGGACTCTCTTTCGTATCAGTACTCTACAAAACTAACTGCAAAAGCAAAAAGGATTCAATTCAATTACACGGACCCTGAAATACAACAAGATCAACAACAAAAAGTTGAAGTGTTCTTCCCGCCACTAAGCACCCTTGGGACCATGACTGTCAACTTTGAGCTCAAATTGTTACCTATGGATCAATGTATGACACCAATTCTGTATATATCACCAGCAAAGCATGTTCAGTTTTTGAGGAAAGTTAAAGTTACGTTGCCATGGAGAAGTTTAAGCAAAACTCAGCTTTTGAAAGCGGGAAGTTTCGCAGTTGAGTGTAAAGATTTCAGGAGAGACATATTTTCGAACGAGAATGGCATAATTGTATCCTCGTTTTCGTTCTCGCCAGTTGGTGTGATTGCAGAAACAGAACAAGCTTCTCCTTCTACAAAAAACGACGAAAATGCACGAAAAAAGGCGGTTAGATTTTCAAATACAATTTCTTAAATAGTAAAAATGTAATCCGTTTTTCTATGATAAATAACGGGTTTAATCTCGGGGAAAGCGGTTAGAAAATTCAATGTAACTTTACTTCGCTAGAATTGGCAACTATTAATAAAATTTTTGGAGATATTAGCCCGCACCGGAGTTCCATGGATAGTAATCGATTATATTGAACTTTCGTGGTCTGTCTCAATAAATTTCGATGAAATGGATTTATAATCGATTAAAAATGGATTATAATGAAACTATTTTTTTATTCAATAAAATCCAAATATAATCGATTATAATCGATTATAATCGATTTTTTTTTGAAAAAAAATGAAACTTGTTTTCGAGGCAAAACATTCCTTTATAATCAATTAAAATCGATTATTGCAGTCGCTACGCATTAAGTTTTTAGGCTTCATAAAATGTTGTATTTCACTTTTCAATCTTATAGTTGGGCAAATGCGGACTGATGGGGGGCAAAGTGGGGGGGGGGGGGGGGGGGGGACAATAAAATGGAACAATATTGCAAGTTTTGCTTTTGCAAAAAAAATTAGATGATAATCAATTATAGTGGTTTTTAAATGGATTATAATCCTTTATAATGGATTATAAATGGATTATAATCCATTATAATGGATTTTAATGGATTGTGTTTTTACGAAAATAATCGATTATGATGACAATATAATCGATTACCTGGTCTAAATTTGCCACAATAATGGATTATAATGACAACATTTTATACAACATTTTTCCATTATAATCGATTATTATCCATGGATTTCCGGTGCGGGAGATGCTAGTTTTTCTCCAAACTTTGATTTCCAACCATTCAGTAACAATCAAACTAACCCATAGCTACAGTAGCGGATTGAGGGAGGAGCAGAAATGCAGACGCCCACAACAACCCCCCCCCCCCCCCACCCCCCTCAGGGATTCGACCTCCTGCCGACCCAAAGGGTCCCCCCTTTGTACTATTTTGAGATATCCATTTTTGGCTGACTGACCGTTAAGTTTTTCTAAAGGAACCTTCGGCGCCAATCTATACCAAAACTGAGGGAGGAGCGCGCCGAAAAAGCGCAATTTTTTGGTCGAAATTTTCCAAAAAATGCCTAAAAACGCCGTTTTTCGCTTTTTTTCAAAAATTTGCCTGCAGCGCAGAAAATTTGGTCAAATTAGGGTCTTCAAAGTAGTCCTTCGAAATATAAGGGGCTCAATCAAAATACAAAACGTTATAGACTTTTTGAGACAATCAATGTCCGCTTTAGACGTTGTTGGACAAATATGAAGCGCTTGGCTTTAATATTTCACCAGACGGTTCCAATTTTTACAGTGAACCATTTTAATTTTCTCGCAAGCTCTCGAACTTTGTAGAGTTGCCCGGACTATCCCAAGCTTCCCCTAACTTCATTTAATTTTGAATTTTTTTGAGTTGAAGAAAATTAATCTTTCCAATGAACAGCTAAATTTATTGAACTGTGTTCAAAGGATCTTCGACATCCCGAACAACTCTCTAATGAGCTTGAATTTCAAGGCCATACAACACCATGGAAAACAAAATTTTCGTTTTTATCCCGCATGACCCAATGAATTCCTATGACTTCATCTATCATATGTCAAAGGTCCAGTCATGTATTTTAAGTAATTATAAAAAACATTAAAGGTTGGGAGAAGTTTTCGCTAAATTCTTTGACTTTAAATTTAAGTTTTCAACTTTTCTTCTCGTGACTGTATAATTTAAAACTTCGATAGGTTAATAACGTTTTTAACTGCCTCGTTTGTATATATAGTTTGAGTTTTTTTGATTTGGGTAAACCTAGTCCAAGATTTTCTCTTTTTTTTTCATTTTAAATATTTGCGAAGTTCGTTCCTCAATTCCACATTTTTCGACCCGAAGCAAAAGTCGTGAAAGTTTATAGTATTTAATTTGTTTTAGGTAAACCATTTGCTCAGACTTGTGGAAGGTTATGACGAAGAGCGTCTTTTCGAGCCATCTAGAAAGTATTTGTTGATGAAACAAAATACAAAACCTAACCCAGATGGTATATACGAATTCGTCCTTGACCTCAGAACTTTTAAAGGTTGGCAAGAACACGATCAGTTTCGATGTGCCGAGAACTGGGGCTTTGAACCTATCAGCAGCAAGCTAAAGTATGATTCGACCCACCAAAAAATAGCTGTGAGCCTCAAAGGTAAGTTAGCAAAAAAATCTTTGTTCTTATTCCACAATCGTTGTTTGTTCAAAACTCTCAAATGATAATATTCTTATAAGCAAAACCTTTTAATCAGAGTAGTTCATAAAAAGAAATGAAACCAGCTCTATCGGTAACTCTTTTTAAAATCACGCTTTTAAGGTTTTTTGCAGTTAGTAAGCCTTGTTTTTCTTCCCTCAGAAACTGGACCGCTAACACCCAATTTATCACTCTTTGGAGTTGATTCACGATTTTTTCTATAGGCGGTATATACTAATTGAGAGGGTAGATATTTGACAAATTTACCGTTGAATTTCGCTGGTTTTTGTATTTTTGATGCTTTTTATCCAAAAATTAGCTCTTAACTTGTCAAACGAGGCCAAATTGTGCACTGGATAGGCGCACACTGTGGTATCTGTAGTTCAGTGGAATTCAGAGACGAGTATTCAAACAAGTCTCAAAATCTAGGTGAATTGCACGTACAAAGTTTCCTTGGTCTCTGCGTACAAAAAACTGTAGTGTAAATTTTGTCGGCACTTCTGTTTTATCTTGATTCCAAAATTGTAAGTGGTTTCCGTAAAATGTGAGTAGATTCAGCAAACTTAAAAGGAAAGCGCGAGTTTGAGTAATTTTCGCAGGCTGTAAGTTATTTCCGCAGTTTTGTTTAAAAAATTGAACTAAACCAGTTCTTGCCGTTGAACAATTAAAAACAAGAGCTGGAAGTTTTTGCCAGCGATTTCGGAGTTTGAAAGGAAAAGCTTAATTGGTGTCAATAGAATCCATGAAAAAATCTTAAGTCATTGTTTGACGAAATCGGTGGATGTACTTTTATGAATTTGGGATAAATTTTCCAGCAAGAAATTTTTGGGATCATTTTGAAAAGAAAATAACCAAACGAAATTGGGATTAGTGGGTTGAGAATGTTTGGAAGCATAACGCACAACACAACGCCAAATAAGGTCATTATTTGGGATTAAAGGGTTGAGAGTGACTTCAAATCATTAGGGCAAAATTTGAGATGAGATGAGAGTGAATTCAAACCATAGTGAGATGTTCATTAAGGTATATTTTTATACGGTATGGTTATGATGCAATATCTGCGCTTAAATTTTTCAATTAGATCCTGAAGTTCAAATCTCTAAACTCTGACTGAATATGTAGCATTTTGATTCAAATTGTTCTGGTTTGTTCTTATCTGTCCTCGTCTGAAAAGAGTTTCTCACATCTTTATGTTTTTTTGTTGGAAATATTGCGATGTAGGATAAAATGTAACAAATTTGATTCAATTGAATCGAAATGAAACTGAAATGCAATGCTAAATTAACGTGCTGCAGTTTGTTCAAATTGTAGGAAATGAGATCAAACTTGTGGGGTAGGTTATTTGGCAGGAATTCAGATCGAACGTATAGGCGTAATTTGGCAGTTGAGATCGAATGGTTGGAAGCAAGACTCAACTGTTAGCTGTACTTGAAATTGAACTCGCTGAAACACCTGGTAAAAACATATTTACTTTAAAACGCTACTATAAATGTTAATGGAATCCGCAAACAAAATGGGGATTCCGCTTACGGTTTGCAAATTCTGCTCGCACTTTGAGGGTTCCGCTCACAGTTGCGGATATTTGAACAGCTCAGTTTTACCATACATATGTTTCATAATTTGTTTATGGATTCCTTAAACTGTTCCGGATTACGCAAAAACTGTTGCCGATTCCGCAAGCTCGCCTGTTTTGAGGCAATTTTAAGTGGTAGTGTTTTTGTTATTTTTTTGTGGAATCCAAAACAGCAAGAAAGATTTTTAAAAACTGGAAAGGTTGCGGAGTCCGCGACAAATCTGATCCTGACTCACTGCGGAAACCGCTAACAATTGCACAGTTCGGCCTGATAATGGTCCCGTGTTTTGTTTTGTTTTGTTTGTTGTAGGCGTTTCCCCATCGAACGCTCCCATAGTTTTGGTCAACCCAGCTAAATTGCCGGTAAAATTCGAGTTCAAACAAATAGAGGAGATGTTAGAGAACATTGATTCCGGTAACCTCACAAAAATTGCCTACCAGTTTAACGAAACCGGACACAATTTAGCAGCTGACAAAAAACTGTATCTCCATTTTTCAGTTTTTGAGAACAGTTTTTACATCGAATTTCTCTCTAAGGAAAAGCTGAACAGCTTATCAAACACAGCGGTGAAGTCGCCAGTTGTTGTACAGGAGTTTCTTCAGAAATTGGGAGACTCGTGGGTTGAGTTCATGCGTTTAGAGTTACGTGTTCAAAGAAAGTATTTAAACGAGTTTTACTGTCTTGATATCCAAGATGCGGTCGCCGATTATCTGCGCAAGAAGAGATTGGACGAAGTTACAGCCCTCAAAATAAAAATACGCTCCAGCTATCCAAATTTGGCTCAAAAATTCGATGAAGTAGAAACTGGCGATATCCAACCGGAACGTAGCGTCCAGATTCGTCAGATTTTTTGCTTCTTAACACACGTTTTCAACTACGAATTTGAAAACACTGAAAAACGTGAGAGTGAATTTACTAAAATAAAAGAAACAACTCTCACGAAATTGGAAATTCTGCCCAAACATGATGGTCTGGAACCAAAAAACGCAGAAGAGTTGGCTAATCACATGATCAATATTGGTGAAGCAATGTTGAAGACTCACATGACAAAAGCATATTGGAACCCAGATTTAGGCTTACAAGAAAAGTGGATTTCGCTGTCTGTGGATTTACGGGATATTCTGGACGTTGGTGGCGGTGATGACTTGCACTAAATCGATCCGACCTGAATTATTTGGAAGGACTCTATTTCATCTCTTCATCTAGTAGCGTAAAACTGTTAAACTTGATGATTGTCAAAAAAATGCAAAAAAATTGCACCTGCAAAAAATATGGCTTTCATTCGTGTATATCCTATGAAAAATCCGTCTTAAATTGGCATCAAATCATTTTTGTAAAACTTGATTTAATTTTAGATTGACGTAGATATTTCTGTAAATATTTTTAGCAATCAATAATCCAAAGCTGTACATAATATTTTGTTTGTAGAAACTTTAATTTGAATCAGCTGTAAGACTATCAAAGTGAACAAAAATGCAAATACATTTTTTCTATATAACTTTTTGTCTCAAGTTTTTTTTCGAAAACTGACGAATTAAGTAAGTTTTCCCTTATTCCGTCCAATGGTTTTTTGATTGATTTTTCTCATTAAAATTTTCTACAAATAATCATTGCTTAAATTTTAAAAATGGCGGTTTTATTTACTCAATCAGTTTATATAATTCCGTTTGCCCTCGCAACCTGGCGACTCGCACTAATCAAAATTTCAACTGACATAATAAGGCAGCTTAAAATTTAGTTTGAGAATGGATTCTAGTTTCTAGATTTCCGAGTGGAATTAATCAGAAGTTTAGTGATCACCCTGTTTTCTCAAAGTTAAAGTGTTTTTGCAATAGTTAGACCGTTTTTTTAAGTTGCGCAGATAAGTTTTATTCGCCCACAAGTCGAGATTATAGTCGAAAATATTTTTTTTACATTGAAGTGCAACTAACTTGAAAGACGGTTTAACTGTTTCAGAACACAAACATAGTTGTAAGCAAAAAGCAAATTCGTTGCAAATATGTTTGGCCGACAAATGTGGGACCTTCTGTAAAAACTATTCTGCCCAATCATCAATTTTTGTTTCGGTCAGCTATAAAGTGGTGAAGAACTTTGTATTCGGGTATGTTTTTTCTTTTTTTTAACTTTTATTTTGGTTTTCCATGTAAATCCAGTTACCAATTATAACCATCGGAATGGGTTGAAGGGAATATCATTCAAACTTTTTCAGTCGCGATTTTGAAAAATGATCATGTTGAATTTTCTTAATGCCGAGAAAAACCGGTTTAAATTTTTTAGCTAACAGAGTGAGTCAGTAGGCTTTTTTGTTTTTTAACTAAGGCAGTTACCACAATTGGGTCGAATTATGTTTCATATTAAAGCCCTTTCATTATTGATTTGAACAACTCTAACAAAATTTCATAAATAGCAGGCTAATAGTAGTCTAGTTTGCCGGCGCTCCAGCAGGGGCGGGGGGGGGGGGGTACCTACACTACACAGGGGTGCTCCAGAGCCTAATCCCAAAACCACATAGGCGCTCCAGACACAATTTCTCTGTCCTCCAGACGCTAATCCCAAAACCACATGAAACTAATTTTCAATGCTAATTTTCAAACTAATTTTCAAAACACAGGGGCACTCCAGAGAGGAAAATAAAACCACTTGTGTTATATACTAAGTGCTCTGAAATGACTATATTATAATGAGTTACTGCTCTTGTGATATATAATAAAAAGGTATGCCTGGTGACTGCACTTTCGTGCGTTAACATTCGATCAAGACTATGGGCAGAGTTGTAAAGAACATTTTTACTTGAACGAACTTTGTGGTGTTTTTATGCAAAATAAAAGTATGGGAAAGCTACTAGTCTATCAATTGCTTTTATTCAAACGTATTTGATTATTCGTTCTGAATATTGACTGAGAAAGGGGCGGAGCGAATGATTCGACTTTGTTTTGTTAAATTTTTAAAAGATCAAAAAATTCCAGTGGTCTATCTAAATATCTACCACCGATATATAGGACAGAGTAAGTGGTATCTGCAAGGTTACTTTCACTTCCACTGGCTTGAAATTCAGCAGGTCCGTCAGTTGTTGGAAAAAATACAAAATGAAATTGGAAAAACGTAGAGTTACTTCAATTTGACCGTGAAAGATTTATTTGACCGTGAAAAAAACCTATGCGGAAAACTCTGAACTCGAAATTATTTTCTGGCTACTTGCTCTCTGTTTTTCTTTTCCAGCAAAAATGACATAAGCTATGTCGTTGCCATTAAACTTAGACCATATGGAGGTCTTATTGGCATAGATAAATCTTCATTGGACAATTACTTCGATGATTCAAAAAATATTACGACTGCATGCAAATTTGCACGATGCCGCGGGATTCGTTCACGAAGTTTATAACACTGGTCCCAACTACTGTTATTTGCAACAGTGGAAAAATAGCAACAGCCTGATTGGTCACTTCAGTGGTATTACTTTCTGTTTTAATGTTAAAATGACAAAACAAAGTCTCTATCAATTGTTAGAATGTTGAAGGAAAGATCAGTCATGCTAGACTCGGAAGGATTCCGTTGTACGAAAAATAATTTTACAGCTCAAAAACCAGTCATTACAACTTCTGATTACAGTGACTCTCTTAGTTTTCTACCTCCAGCCAGTTTCAATTCTATTTCTAAATCTGAACAAAAAGCTTAGAACTGATTGGCTAAAAAATTGCACGGAATTCACTGAGAAAGCTTTGATTATTTATGTTTAAACCTCAATCAGATTATTCAAAGTTTTTACGCTAAAGGAAAATAAAAGAGTGATTTTCTGACAACGTATTTGGATCGAAAAGTTGAGAACCAGGATGAATTGGGTTGTCCAAGAATTGAAAATTTAGATTTCAAAAACTATCCAACTTGCAATAGAAATTTTCATCTAAACCACTCCAGAAATCACTGCGCTTTGAAGAAAAGCAAGGCGTTTTTTGACTGGCTGTAGAATGAGCAACAGCGAGAGAGTAGCAAAAATGGAGACGTACATATCTCCAAATTAAGTGTTATGTGCTTGGATGAATCCAGAGAGTGATATCAAAACAAGGGATGAACGAATTGGTTGCCGAGTTCGAGTTGTGCAGCGAAAAGAACAAATCACTTTATCGGAAGAAAAATTTACTACTTTAAGAAGGTTTTATTCGGTGAATGACCAACTCATATACTTTCAACGATTCAAGTTTATTCAAAAAGATAGCCAGCAAACGAGGAGTTTAACTTCCCTAGCTAGTCCTAGTACCCAAACGTCAGCTTGGAGCTCGAATGGATCTCAGCAGCAGTGACTTACCTGAAAATTTTTAGAAGTTAGTAAAAAACAACTCAGTGAACAAAATCTTATATCATGTAAAAACTAAAAATTTCCCAGCCAACTATGTAGTGAAAATGTATGACAATGCAAATGATACTACTAATTTTTACTCTGGTTATACTCGAGACGAGATTTTTTACTGTTCAGAAGAATTAATACCATACATTTTTCTTCCTCAAAAAGAAACGGTTGATATAGATAGATAGTCAGAGAGAGAGAGAGAGAGAGAGAGAGAGAGATAAAATTAAGTTGAAAACCTGAAGGTCTAAAGTAGCAGATGATGAGCCGGATGCAACTATAGTTACTGTTTTTTTCAATGATCGAATAACAACGAACAAAAATCTTGAAAATTTTGTTTTGATGCCACTGTTCCCAGATCATAAGTAGTTTTTATGTCTCAAAGGATTTCAATTTTAATTTTGATAAGCTTTTGTATCTAGAAACTTTGTTTGATGCAACTGAGCTGTGAAGAAACATCAGTTTGGTTTTTCATAATGTCTGGTTTAGTTGAGTACGTACTACCCAACACAAGGATATGATTAAAATTATTGACACGTCGACAGGACTATTTATGGCAGTTGTAGGACCTTCAGGATCTGTAAAAAGAGAATTAAATTTCAAACTATTAAAAGGGAGAACTTTTTACCCCAAATTTGAAAGAGTTTTAGTTTTTTCCAAGGATATAAAACCCATAGTTCGAGAAAAGGTAAACGCTCCCAGTAGTCAAATTGAATTCGTAAAAATTGATAGATTTGATCGTTTGAGAAATATAGAAAACATTCTACTAGCTAATTTGATGACTCAGGCGAAGAAATTTACAATAATAAAGAATTCGTTAAACTGGCAACGGTAGAAAGACATAAGTAACCAATTTTTTACGAAATTTTTTTGAACTGGCTGCAAAGGAAACCTTCGGACTTTTACTTAGAGATGTAGATCCCCGAACATCAGACTGTCTTAGATACGGTTCAAACATAATACCTCCTGGCCCCTCAATTTTCTATTCACCATTATATGAGGCGACACCCAGCTCAAATGAATTCAACTGCGGAGCTTTTTTAAAAAATCATCAAATACTCAAGTCATATCAGTCGTTTGCATATGCCTGCTCAATGTAGTCAACGGTCATGTGCCTGTTAGTATTCCAAATCCTAATAATTTCGAAGAAACATATAAGATTCGCAACTATCAGAGTTGAATTGCTTAAGACACCTATATGCAAGAACAACTATTTCTTCAGTCAAACCAACCCCCGAAACACTGCAGAATGCCACAGCAGAAAACAATCAACAAGAACAAGCTCTCCTTTTCACTGAAGATGAGGGAAATGAACTGGAAACAAGTGCTAAGCTTAATGACGCTTTATCCACTAAAATTATTATGTTACAATTACAACTCATGGACGAAAACAAACTTAAGCGAGCGAAAAAAATTCTGGAAAATGTTAAAAAGTCAAAGCGAGTCATTATAAACAAAGAAAATGAAGAGTTTAACGTTGATAAAAATCCAACCAATCTTAGGGCATCAGTTTTTTTGTATGAGATACAACGACAAACTAAAAAATTGTACAACCCTGCTTTCATGCTGATTTTGATATCTCTCAAACTTGACGAACAGTTGGTTATGAACAAGTATGCCAAAGTCTCGGTACAGTCAACGACTACGGAACAAGTCAACAAAAGCAAAAAGGTCGAGGTCCCACAATATCCCCTTCAACAGCAAGAGCCAAACTTTCAACCAACAAAAAAACATCGACAAGTTCCGGCTCAAAAATTATTAAAAGACGCATAACCTAAGGATTGTCGCATACAGTGAAAAAAAGGCAGCGCAAAAGCCGAACGCGACGAAGGAGAAGAGGAAGACTCTGAATCGTACGAAACGCCCAATAACAATTCAGATTCTGCAACGACAGAGAAGACGAAGACAAAATCATAACTGTGGCATGAGTACACCGGCTGAAGAAAAAATATTAAACAATAAATTTACAAGTAAAAATCCAGCATTGATTGGCAGTGTAAAGAAATTGAAAGAGACATCAAGAATTCCAAGAAGTAAAGTGAAAACGTTTTTACTTACAGAGCCTGCATATACAAAGTATCGAACAGCTCGTCGCAAAACACCACATCTCAAAGTGATATTTTATGACAAAGATGAAATATGGTCTGTTGACCTGGCGTATATTGACAAAATTTCACATTACAACAAAGATATAATTTATCTTTTGATTGCAGTGGATGCATGTCCCCTTATCTACTTGTACAGCCATTAAAAAACAAAACAGGCCACCTCAGCTGCAGAAGCATTCAAGCAAATGTTTAAAACAAAACAACAATAAAAAGTCTAGGTAGACGAGGGCACTGAATTCAAGGGGTCCTTCATAAGTTTTTGTGAGAAAAAAGGCATTGAGGCCTATACAACAGAGAGTGAAAAAATTCGCTTTCGCCGAGAGGAACATTCGATCACTAAAGAGTTTGATTTATAAGTTTTCGAAGGACAAATGGACTTACTCTTAAATCGAGAAGCTTCAAGATTTTGTCAACCTAATAAATTTGAGAACAAACCGCGTCATCAATTGAGCCCCCAACTAAGTGACAAAAAGGATGTTCCACGGCTAATTTTATTAAGAGCGGAACAACCATTGAAACTAGTTCGCCGACCAACGCTCTACTTTGTCAATTTTGTTAGAATAGGAAAAATTGACAACCTTTTTCGAAAAGGTTATAAACAATCCTTCACTGACGAAGTTTTTGAAATATTTGACATACGAACAAGGAACCCACCGACTTATAATCTTATCGGCGCTGTTAAGGAACCAACAGAGGGTAAATTTTATGAGCCCGAACTAATCAGAGTATTGGAAGAGGAAGGGTCAAACTAAACAATGACTAGCAACTTTGGAGGAGACAAAGATTCCTTTGCGACTACGTTGGTGTCATCAGCCTCAATGAATATCTTCATTGACAACTCACTAGCAAGTTTTAAAAATCTGCTGAGTGAGATATTGATCTTCAAAGCTAATGGAGAGTTGCATTGACAGAAATCACGTTTCCCACTCATTTTAACAAAGTAACAGATACTAAAATAGTGCACTACAAAAAAGACAAAGTTAAAGCAAGCCTAAAAGTGTCAAAAGATAAAATATCCAGACCATATGACAGAGAGATAGGTGAAATCACAAAGCGTGAATATGATGAATTCGAGAAATTATCCAGCGAAATCAATCGGAAAAATGATCTCAATAATTTCAGTTATAGCATCGACTCGACTACCAAACATCTTTCAATTTGGATGCCTTATTGCGGAGGCATTACCTTTGAGAGTCCCATGATTCCCAGTATCTTAGGTTTCAAAGGTAAAAAAGATGGAACGGGCTACCATATTGGTTATGAAGAATCCAGTCAAAGACATAGCGCTCTCACATCACAAAATTTCATCTCCGAATACCCTGTTGATATCTCTGCTGGAACTCAAATGATGTTTATCTACTTGAACATAATTCATTATCAGAATGTGGGCGATATCAAAGCACCGTTTAGGGGTCATTGATACTAATCGACGAGTGGAAAACGGTTACGCTTGTAGCATTGAACCAAATCATCGCGAAGTTTTTGGCAACTTGGGTTACAAAAAGCTCCTCGTGAATAACATCCAGAACATTGCAGTAAACTTTCGAACAGAAACCGGTAGGTTTGTGCCATTTGCGGAGGAGGAGTAAAAATAGTTTTGACCTTGAAGTTTCGAAAGTTTTCTGATTAAGAAAATGGAGGCGTATTACCATAATCAAGCGACGATGCCAACAGTTCTTGGGACATTACAGACAGCGGAGTAGTGGCTTCGGCGCTCTTGCTTTGTGTATTGGACGAGTTGCGCTTCCATTAGCTCGGAAATTTATAGTACCAGCAGCAAAACGTATTGCAAAAGAATTACTTGTTCAAGCAGCACCCGAATTAATAGATATAGCAATCCGGAAGAAAACACCAAAACAAGCCTGGAAGAACAGAGTCAATAACACCATCAAAGAACATGTTGGAGGTGGCCGTACTAAATATCGTAGTATAAAAAAAACAAGACGACAAAAAACTAAAAGGAAAACAAAAGATCTCATTCCAACGAAAAGAAACCCATGAGAAGTTGCTCCAATTTTTTCCCAGAGTGCTAAATGAATTCTATTTATTACCAACTGATGTAACTCACAGTTCATTAGATTTATTTGAAAAACCTTCTTTGCTCGTTACCTTTGAAAATGCGTTCACTCAAAACTCTGGTCCATCTTATTCACCTGATTGTCCAGTGCTCGAATTTGAAGTTTTAGGAGACAGAAACAATTAAATCGATCTTCAACGATTTCGCTTGGAGATTGTAGCACGCGCCGATCAAAACATTGGTATTGTTCTCTAATTTCATGCAACAGATGCAGATTAAAGAGACACACCACACTTGGTCAATAACCCCCTTTCATCTGTTTTTTTTTCCGAATGTACAATGTCCTTGAATGGAGAAAAATTTCTACCACTAACTGCAATTTTGCACATCAAAGTTTTTTTGAGGTGCTGATGGTTTTAATAAGCGGGCGGAAGATGTCGCGGAACACAAGCGGTTCGTAAATGCATCTACGGAAGTCCGTCTAATTGGCAAAATTACATGTGATTTCTTATCATATGACAAGCATCTAATCAGTGGTGTTATAAAGAGACTTTCCCTAAGACGATCTCATAATGACTTTTTTATTATATCAGAGCATCAAGATAAACATTGCCAAATTCAAACGCACACCTATATGTGCGCAAAATTGTGGTAACCGTTTTGTACTATCATCAATAGGAAAAACTCAGTTCAAAACACCAGCAATATACAACTTTATTGAAGTTTTACCGAGAACATTTTTAACCACAATAGGGGTACAAAGCTGGCGACAGGAAGATAATTTTGCCAAAGAGCCAGTTCGTCGAAAGGTTGTGGCAATAATCACAAATACAGCATATTTGAGTACAAATTGAACAAATCCGTTTCATTATCAATTTTTGGAGTGAACGAAATCATTGTTTACCGAATTGGTTTCCTTTTGCATGTTGCCCTGTATCAACGACTGATAACAAACGAATATACTATAACACATTGGAACCTCTAGACTTTGCTTCTAAGAATAGTCATGGAATCAGTTTGGCTGATTATCACAATAATTATATGATGGCATTTGATCTCACATTTACTCAGGAGGCTTCACATGACTTTATTCATCCTGAATTGACGATTTCAGAAGAGCGTAAATTTGGCGCTCCACTTGCTGGAAATATTGAGTTATTTTTCATGGGAGAGCGCACATCAACAGTATACGTCTATTCTGACAGAAAAATTGCCAGAAATACTCTCATGACCTAGAAAAGAGAAAGAGAGAGAGAGAAACGGCAAAAAATGGACAACGTTCAGATATATGAGCTTTAAAATCAATGCAAACATTTAGAGTATTGCTCTGAAGGTATTGGACCAGCTAATTGTCCATTGACGTTGAAAAAAGGCCATTGAGTTTACTTGTGAACGGATCAAACTCTGATCAACCTGGTGTTCATTGGTTACTGTTTGCTCGAGCTGATGTACACGTTTTCTTTGCTGATCCCCTTGGTCAAAAACTAACAACGTATCCAAACGTAAACAAAATTGCGAGATGTTTCATGAGTTTAGATGACGTTGAAATATATCAAATACTGATGAACAGACCTATTCAATCAGCAAACTCAGTTTTATGTGAACTTTACTGTTTTACCGTTGCCCATTTGATTGCTGTTGTTTTAAACCTTATTTCGAAAATTCTAGGATGTTTGAGAAAACATGAGAGACTGAAAATGAAAAAAAAAGTTCTGGAAAACGGAACATGGTTTCAAAATTTTTTTTCCAATTAAAAATTTTACAAACAATGTATTTGAGTCTATTTCTAATTGACCATATCCATTCAGTAAAATATCAATAATCTTAGAAAATTGGGCCGCATGCTCGCCATTCAGAATATGAGTGAAGCCCTCAATTATTACATTACTGAGTTTTATGTGAGAAGCATAAGCATATTCAAGTTATTGGAAAATGAGGAAAAATTGGGTTCATAACTTGTGATAAAAAATTTTGAAATTGTTTCGAAACTGTTTAAAAAAGTCAGGAGACTGTTCGAACATGGCTTCAACCAACTTAGTAGTTGAGAAAACGAATACAAAGAAAAATGAAATTCACTTTCCCCACAATTTAATCTGCACTTGCGATCGGCGGCGTCATGATCCCAATCCAATCCTGATCGCTTTCACACCCTTGCTCAGAGCAGCTTATATTTTCAGATAACCACGCTTTTTTCTAGGTTTTTTGACATTTTCACTTGGTTGTTGTATTCTTTTCATTAATTTTGTAACCTTTGAATAGTTGTCAGCTAATTTATTGAATTCATCACTGCTCAATGTATCTGCTTGACGAAACCTGCAGAAGCCTTCTGCTTATTTTTTTGTTAATTTTACGGTTAAATAAGTACCACTTTTCTCAGATGTCTTGATACCAGCTCGGATTATTGGCTTGTCACCGTTAGAAATATCACGGACATCGTCAAAATATTCATTATCTAAGTCAAGTCAAGAAAACATGTTCTTTTTCGCATGAAAGATCAGCAATTGTTTTGCATGAAGAATTTCAAGAAATGAAAAAGGGACTTTTCAATACGAAACAAAAATTTTTTATTACCGCCTGTGTTTATGCACAATGGCGCCTAACGTACACTAGATCCTACTCAGTAAACATTGTGAAGAGTTAATAGAAATCAATTGGTTTTTGCCTCTCAGCGTGACATTTAAATGTGGAAAGTAAATTGCCTTAGGATAGTTTCAGTTACAGATACCCTAATAAAACCCAGGGGTGTGTAAAGCAACCCAAACTAATTTCTTTCTTTGATGTAAGTCGCCACGAAAAATAATGCAATAAAACTGATTACCTTGTAGCCCGAGGTGAAACACCAATCCCCCATACTTTGCGCTTTAGTGGATAAAGTTGATCTCACACACTTGTTTTAAGTACCAATAAAAATTAATAATCTTAAGCTTGCAAATAATTCATTCTTTTTGATCTCATTCTCAGACTCTGCACTTCGATAAATAACCAATTTATTCTGATTTTTAATTTTTTTTGAAGTATCTACACAGATTCAGAAAATTTTCTTTAACCTGGAAGCTGATGGATCTTTTGTCGTTATTTTGTTTTCTTTTCGTGTTTCAGTCTACACTGCACCATCTTCTCGTCTAGTTTCGAAAAGACAAGAATTCTTTCTCAACTTCGGAATCTTCGTGCTAGCTTTGGGCTTCCAAACTTTCGGGTTAATGGCTTTTTTGCCACCATAATTTTTTTTTCATTTTTCTCTCCATCGATTTCGGTTTTCCTACTTTTTTTTAAATTTTGAAGGGTAAATCTTTTTTGATTGGACTCTCATCAGCACTACCTAGTGACTGACATGGTCAGGCAACCAAACTCGGTGGGCTCATGTGCTTTTTAAAAACAAACAACAAACTCAACAAACCAGAAAACAAACCAGAAAACATCCGCCTGCTCAACACAGCCCATTCAACAATCTGTCAGCCTCTCGTCCTACACGAGCAGACGAGGAAGAGTTGTAAGCTGTTGACCACATGATGCTGCCAAACCAAATGTGTGCAATGATGCAACTCTTTCGAATAGAAAGAAAACGTTCGAGTGACCAAAGTGATGTTAAAGAAAATTTTCCCGACTTTCGAAGAACAGATGTTGTAGATCAGCTTAGCTTGGACCAGTTAGCAAGAAAGATTCTGTTCTCTTGCGACTGTCAAAGCATCTCTTTCTACGAAAATCAAAAAGGCACATTTCGGGATCTTGCCGAGCGAGAAGATTTTGGGATATCGAGTCCCCCTCATCACCTGACAAAAACAAAGCAACCAAAACAATGGTATGCGAAATTTTTCACAGGTTTTCGGCATGAGAAAACTTTCACAGAAGATATGATAATTCGTCTAAGCAAGCGATTCCCTCGATTTAAGCATTTTACACTGAAGACTTTCAAGACCTCCATACCGTATTTGAAATTTTTGACGACCGAACAGAAACTACCCTGATTATTAAACAAAACCGCAAAACTGCAACCAATAGTGATCGCGTGGCTGGAGAAAGATTGCAAAGCCAGCGAAATTGATACATTCACGGACGTTCTGGAAAAGTGATACCCGAACATGATGTCGGAAAAAGCGAAAAAACGGGAAAAAAACAATAATCTGCGATGAATGCGGTGTGCAGATAACAAGTAAAAGAAACTAGACAAAACATCTGCTTAGAGTGCATGGAATTGGAGCAACAAAAGAAATGACTCGCATCATTTGCAGCAAAGGTCGCGATTCATTCGAAACACTGGGACATGCTCGAGAACACATTGCCACGGAACAAATAATCGAGATAGAAAAGCATTGTGTATTCTGTAACACTCTTTTCCCTTCCTAATATGCTTACGATAAGCGTTGGGAAGAAGAGCATGGGCTGCCAGCGTGCGAGCCTAAAGTCAGCAAAAATATCGAAGGCGGGATCTCTGCTACACTTCAACAGAGCGCTTTCAGCTGAAAGCTTAAAAAGTTGGAACGTGTAATCGAAAAAGGAGAAGTAGACAAGCTTAGCCCAATAATGAATAAGAAGGAAGCAATTAACCAGCTGATTTCTGATCATGTTCAGAACGGACCTCACAAATTTCAGCTACAAGGCAAAACTGGGCTTGTGAATTTTGTGAAGGAAGACGACCAGTCTCATAAGACTACACTAATTGTCAACACAGCCAATTACAGTTTGTACTTCGGAGGGCTAACCGACGAAACCATTAGCGAAATGGTTGACCAAATGGTTAATACAATTACATTGCTTGGTTATCACGGGAGCGAATATGTCATAGATGAAATAAGCAGAATCAACATTTGTTTGGCAAAACTTTCCCCAATCAGAGCAGGCTCGTATATCCCGCTGCCGCCGAATTTGAGGAAGCAACAGAGAAATGTAGTAAATGTCCACAACACATCAGATCATAACAGTTTCGATCGAAAACTATCAACCAAATGGGGTGGAATTCAACGGTGACTACCAGACTCCTATGAACTTGTTTGACATTGAGCGGTTTCAGCGGCTCAATATTGTATAAAATCAACGTTTTCCGGTATAATAATTTGAAAAAATATATATTATGAAAAAAACTTATATACGTTGTCTACAATGCTTTATACGAGATTGAGTAGAATCCGGTAAATTAATTAGCTTTTGGGCAACCTAACTTATTGGATATGAGGACAACAAGCTAGCACCCGTTCACATGTCTAAAAGTTACGACAACTACCACCGACAACTACGACAACAAAGACGACAACTACCACCATGTCCTCATCGAAGACCTCTGTAAGATGGTGATGTTTGTATGAAAACAACCATTCCTCGAACGAAACGAAAAATGTAGAAAATACTTTCACAATTGCACGTCAAGCGAAACCTTGAAAAATTGTCAAAAAAATTATTATAATACTAAATATTATTATTAGGACTAACTATAAAGATGTCAAAACACAAAAAAAACCAAAAAGTCTTGAAGAACTTAATGGCAGTTGGTTTGCCCCGCGTGAAATCTACTTCGATCTGGAGTCAATAATTGTCCCTGTTCTGGGACCTGCCCGTAATCCAGCTACTTCGCATACTAAAACAGTGGAAGTTCATAAAGCATGCTGCTATGGACTAGTTGTAGTTGTGCATTGCACCTCAACTCCAATCAAGTACGAAATTTGTAGAGTACCAGAGGCTATGAAGAAATTGACAGAATCAATGGAATCATTAGCGAGGGAGATCTACAAAAACAAACGTAAATACTTCACCGTTGTAGGACAATTCGAATTTCCGGGAGAAGCGGCAGACACTTGTTGGGTTTGTGAGGAACAGTTCGCTGAAGAATCCATGGTGGTAGTTAACCACACCACGTTACTAATAAATTTCTAGGTTGCGCGCATCAGGCATGTAATCTAGCCAGGAGAACGCTTAACTTCACTCCGTTAATAGCTCACAATTTGTCTAACTGCGACATAGATGATATTGTAAAAGCCCTTCACAATGCGAACATGAAAAACCAGTTTTCGGTAGTCCCCTCCACTGACAAAAAATATATCTCGCTGACTATTTTGTTGGTTTGGATAAACAAAATTGAGGACAATCACGGGAATGAATCAAAATTAATGATAATCTTCGGTTCAGAGACTCATACAAGTTTATGCTTTCTTCATTGAGTCAGCTATTGAAAATCCGCTATCTGAAAACATAATTTACATCAATCGGTTACTCACAAAAGCAAATAGATCTCGTTTAACAAAAGAGCTACTACCCGTATTTATACGTGAACATCATCGAGAACTTTGAAGAAACAAAATTGCCAGCAAAAAGATTGTGGATAAACAGTTTACAAGGGGACAAAATGGAAGACAACCATGCAAAAAAAGTATTTCACCAGCTACGATGCAAGAACGTAGGAGAATACCATGACATCTATTTAGCCTCAGATGTTTTTCTTTTAGTATGTGTGTTTAGGCAATTCAGATCTGTTTGTCACGAAACGTATGGACTGGACTGCTCTTTTCACTACACCGCATGCAATCTTGCAGGAGACGCGTGCTTAAAAGCGTGCAGGGCTGATTTACAGAGCGCGAGCACTTGGATAAAACCCAAAAGTTGATCCGCGGTGGTATGTCATCTGTATATGCCAAGAATTATTGGAAAGCGAACAACAAGTACACAAGCTCTTTTGACCCCAATGAATAAACAAGCTTCATAATTAACATTGATGCGAATAACCTTTACGTGGGAATCATGGAGAATTATCCACTACCAATAAAAGATTTTTTCTAGTTGAAAGAAATTTGCCACAAACACTGATGACTAGCCCGGATTCTCAATTGGGATACGAGGTGGAAAGCGATCTCGAAATTTCTGAAGATTTGCACGGATACTTTCAAAATTTTCCCATCAAACCTACGAAGGAAGTAGTTACAATGGATATGCTCAGCACGGATCAAATCGAAATGCTTGCCCGAGTGAATGTTAAGACCCTTTTCATAGTACCAAAGCTGATGCAGACCCTCAACCCGAAGCACAAGTATGTTCTCCATTAATTGACTCTCTTTCTATATGTTCAGCTTGGCATAGAAGTCAAACTAATTGATCGAGTGCTACAAATTAAGCAAGCAAAATGGTTGGCTACTTTTGTTCAGCTCAATACCGAACTCAGAAGAAACGCAGTAAACAAGTTCCAGCAGGACTTCCACAAAACTCAAGTAAACTCTGCATTAGGTAAAACTATCGAGTCTATGCTGAATAGGAAGAATGTTGAAATTGTGAGAACCGAAATGGAGCTTCTAGAAAAAACATCTAAGAGCAATATGAAATCATTCCAAATAATCGATGATCAAATTGCCACGAAATCCTTAGAGTTTTCAAGCGTGAAAGGAACTAAGCCAACCTTGGTGGGGGCAGTAATTTTGAACCTCGCAAAAAAGTATAGGTTTGAGTTTCATCACACAAAACTGAAACCAAAGCTCGAGTTAGAATTATTACACATTGATACCGATAGCTTCATATATGCCGTGAAAAACGAGTACATATATCAAGACTTCAATTTTTTTAAACCAGACTTCGACTTTTCCAACTACCCCTAGGAGCACCCGCTGTATAGTGAGGAAAACAAAAAGTCGTTTTAAAAATGAAAGACGGGATGGGAGGGAAAATTGTGGAGGAATTTGTAGCCCTGAGGTCAAAACTCTACTCCATACTGGACAAGGGTGAGTTGATTGCTTATTAAGTATAATGTTTTCTTGTCTAGTTCCTGTTTGTTTTGAAAAAAAACCTTTATTTTTTGAAGCTCTCGAAAAAACACCTATATACTTTCATTACCCATTATAATACTTGTCTACTCATCACTGGAAGGGTTGAGTTGATTGTTTCTTAAATTGAATAATTTATTGTCTAGTTCCCGCTAATAAGATTTATTTTATGAAGTTCTTGCTAGAAAAAAACACCCGAATAATTTCAGTACCCCCTATTAATAATTGCTGTCTTGTTTAGATCTGAATCAAAAAGTTTCGGCAAAAGTAATTACAAAACTGGCGCAAAGAAAACTACTTCATGCCCGATTCAATGAATGCCTGTTTGATAAAAAGACGCTGCGTTTGAAAAATTACACGATAGAATTGAAAAAACATGAGATACAGACTGTTGGAATGCAGTCTTCGATGCAGTCTTAACTCTTCCTTTCGTTCAATGCAAGATTTCCGAAGATAATTTCTTCTTTGAGATCATAGATAACAGTTTAAAGGAAACTGAAAGTGAAATAGTCAATCAATCTTCCTTTTCATCGATTGAGAAAAGCATGCTCGATTTTGTAATACCGGATCAAGGCATTAACCAGCTTCAGTATATTCCCAAAGAATTGAGAGCAAGTACATCAAATGACTTTCGAGGACCGCGCGCATACCCAAAAAACACTTTTATAATATCTGAAGCTACTGAAAGCAGAACAGTTGAAGAAAGTGACTCTAGTGATAAGAGTTTGTCCCCGGAAAAAGTGTACAAAAGAAAAAAAATTTCATATAAAAGACTGATTACCATTGCTAAGCTGTTTTGCCACTTTTAAACTAAGCTTGTTTGCGTTTTAAAAAAACTGTTTGTACTGCAATAATCCTTTATAGGGTTTGTTTCCTTTTTTAACTGCTAAGCTGAAGTGTTTCTAATAACGTGTTTTGAAAACAATGGGTGGAAAATCACTCTAACATATATGTGCCATTTAAGATTTCTACTACTACCTTTTTATTATATATCACAACAGCAGTGACTCATAAAAACATAGTCATTCATAGCACTTAGGCTATAATACATGTGGTTTTATTTTTCTCTTTGGAGTGCCCCTGTTGTTTGAAAATTTGTTTGGAGTCCCTATGTGGTTTTGGGCTTAGGGTCTGGAGCATCGAGAAATTGTGTCTGGAGCGCCTGTGTGGTTTTGGGATTAGGCTCTGGAGCACCACTGTGTAGGTAGCCCCCCTGTTGGAGCGCCAGCGAATTAGACTTCTACTCAGGCTTTTTATAGAAGTTTGTGCCATAAGTTTAGTATTTTTTCAAAATTGTTTGTGCTATTTTTGCAATCACAATAATGCCTAATTTCAAAACAATTGCTACAAAAAGTATTTTAAATCAATCTGTTTCAAAATGAAAAAAATATATATTTAATTTTACTTTTTACTCTGGTCATTTTTCAACAGAAACCGTTTAGCAATTTGACTTTTTTTCTGTGACTCTCAAATATACCTTAACTTTAAGTTTTTCGCGTCCTTTCATCCAACTATGCACAAAAAAACACTAATTGAAAAAAAGATACATGAAAAAAAAGTTCATGCTTTTTTTCAGATTATGGTCGGAACGTTCTGTGATACCTGCACAGCAACCAGCTATCGTTGTTCTTATAATTGAAGCGTTCTTTACTTCTAAATTTAATTGGAATTTTTAGTTAATAAAAAAAACTTCAGGTATCAATATGATCAAGTGTTTAAAGTTTTGAGACTTTTTGAAATGAAAGTAAAATTTTTCGAGATGTTTTTGTAGATAATTTTGAAAAAATGAGGATTATTCGAGAGTTTTTTATATATAAGTCAGCACAACTGCAGTTTCTAGGTAAATCTTCTTCCAGAGTTTGAATATTAGAAGCAACGTAATAACATTTGCACCTAATATAGATTAATGTTTCAATAGTTATTATGGAAAAAATTGAAAAAAGTACTCAAGATATTGAAGCACTTTAGTTGACTCACAACAGATTTTTTACGAGCCTTTTTGCGTTATGCATTTTGAAAAACCAATTTCCTCATCAAACTTACAAACAAAATTTAGTCACCGGGTGATCATAAACATTGACAACTATGCTGTCAGTATTTTTCAATTTGCACCATGTCTGGACGACTAAAAATTGATTTAAAAATTTTTGAAACTTTCATAAAACGGTAACAGCAAGAACGACAATGAATCTATCATTAAATTCAAAGACTTCCTTGCAAACCACTAAGGGTAGCGGTCAAAAACAACCAATTTTGGAGGTCAGTTTTGGTCAACTTTATGCATGTTTTAACCGACCAAAGAAAGTGACAAAAAAGTAGTCTGTGTTCCTGGTAAAACGATATGAAACATCGGTCGCGAAGGTTGAGCCAATTTGTTTCTTGGTCGCGCTGTCTCCGCCTTGTTCTGGAAAGTTGCGCCGTCTCCGCCTTGTTCTGGAAAAATGCGCCATCTCCGCGTTGGCCTGGAAAGTTGCTTCGCATCCGCCTTGGTCACGAAAATCTGAAATTAGTTGGTCGCGTCGTTTTCTGAGCTGCGCGTAAGCTGATTGCCCCGTCTCCATCTTGCTGAATATTTTGGTCACCAAAGTCGGTAAATGGCTAATATCGCTCGCGAAAATCTGTACCAATTATTGGTCGCGCTTTTTCGATTGGCCAATTTCTGTCTCGGTCTCGTAAAGTCTGAAAATGTCAACTTTCCGTCGCGAAAGGCAGTTTATATCTACATTTGGTCGCGAAAATCTAGAAATGCCAAAAAACTGTCGCGAAAGTCTGGACATGATTCTGTGACCTCGACCTGGAAAAGATTATTTAACGAATCTTTGGGTTTTGTGAAAACATGGCGGACGTGAAATACAGTGCTGATTTCTATTAACCGGACAAAACGCGTTAAACTTGAAATTTAAAACGCCTTTTTCTCAAATCGGGTTGAATTTAGGTGCAAACTTATGAAGACAAAACTGACTTAAAATTTTAGTAGAATTAATAAGTTGTAATTTTTTTTGCGAAATTCGGGCCCAAAATTTTACCCCAAAGTGGGTCATTTTGGCTTTTATTAGTTAATCAAAAATTACGCCGAAAATACCCAGTCGATAACAGACATAATTATGTCAAAGTGAGCCCCTTACGTAGCCCAACAAACTTTAAGAAGGGTATTTTCTCCAAAAAAAATTGCAAATTGTTTAAAAATTCTTTATAAATAAAAAGTTGGTATTTTATATAGTAAAAACCACCTTTTTTGTCCATCAAACAAAAATAAATTGACTTATACAATGTTTTTGCGAATACGACCTTCTTAAAGTTTGTTGGGCTACGTAAGGGGCTCACTTTGATATAATTATGTCTGTTATCGACTGGGTATTTTCGGCATAATTTTTGATTAACTAAGAAAAGCCAAAATGACCTATTTTTGGGGTAAAATTTTGGTCCCGAGTTTTGCAAAACAAATTACACCATATTAATTCTGCTAAAACTTTAAGCAAGTTTTGTCTTCGTAATTTTTTACCAAAACTCAACCCAATTTGAGAAAAACGGGTTTTAAATTTCAAGTTTAACGCATTTTGTCCGGTTAATTTAAATCAGCACTGTACAGTATCAGCTGTAATCCACGTTTGAACGTCAGCCCTAACGCTCAACCTCCTATAAGTGCTTTCAAACACGAAATAAAAACCGAAAAAAAAACAATCCAATTTATGTGAAAACTGCTACGCCAGGTAATTTTAGTAAAGTTCAAAATTGTGTAGTTTACCGATAGCACGCAGGGGCGGATCTAGGATTTTCTCGAGGGGGGGGCGGTTTTTCAAACAAAATGGTCTGGAAAGTTGCTTCGCATCCGCCTTGGTCACGAAAATCTGAAATTAGTTGGTCGCGTCGTTTTCTGAGCTGCGCGTAAGCTGATTGCGCCATCTCCATCTTGGTGGCGAAAGTTGCGGCTGAATATTTTGGTCACCAAAGTCGGTAACGGGGCTAATATCGGTCGCGAAAGTCTGTACCAATTATTGGTCGCGCTTTTTCGATTGCCCAATTTCTGTCTCGGTCTCGTAAAGTCTGAAAATGTCAACTTTCCGTCGCGAAAGGCAGTTTATATCTACATTTGGTCGCGAAAATCTAGAAATGCCAAAAAACTGTCGCGAAAGTCTGGACATGATTCTGTGACCTCGACCTGGAAAAGATTATTTAACGAATCTTTGGGTTTTGTGAAAACATGGCGGACGTGAAATACAGTGCTGATTTCTATTAACCGGACAAAACGCGTTAAACTTGAAATTTAAAACGCCTTTTTCTCAAATCGGGTTGAATTTAGGTGCAAACTTATGAAGACAAAACTGACTTAAAATTTTAGTAGAATTAATAAGTTGTAATTTTTTTTGCGAAATTCGGGCCCAAAATTTTACCCCAAAGTGGGTCATTTTGGCTTTTATTAGTTAATCAAAAATTACGCCGAAAATACCCAGTCGATAACAGACATAATTATGTCAAAGTGAGCCCCTTACGTAGCCCAACAAACTTTAAGAAGGGTATTTTCTCCAAAAAAAATTGCAAATTGTTTAAAAATTCTTTATAAATAAAAAGTTGGTATTTTATATAGTAAAAACCACCTTTTTTGTCCATCAAACAAAAATAAATTGACTTATACAATGTTTTTGCGAATACAACCTTCTTAAAGTTCGTTGGGCTACTGTAAGGGGCTCACTTTGATATAATTATGTCTGTTATCGACTGGGTATTTTCGGCATAATTTTTGATTAACTAAGAAAAGCCAAAATGACCTGTTTTTGGGGTAAAATTTTGGGCCCGAATTTGGCAAAACAAATTACACCATATTAATTCTGCTAAAACTTTAAGCAAATTTTGTCTTCGTAATTTTTCACCTAAACTCAACCCAATTTGAGAAAAACGGGTTTTAAGTTTCAAGTTTAACGCGTTTTGTCCGGTTAATTTAAATCAGCACTGTACAGTATCAGCTGTAATCCACGTTTGAACGTCGGCCCTAACGCTCAACCTCCTATAAGTGCTTTCAAACACGAAATAAAAACCGAAAAAAAAACAATCCAAATTATGTGAAAACTGCTACGCCAGGTAATTTTAGTAAAGTTCAAAATTTTGTAGTTTACCGATAACACGCAGGGCGGATCTAGGATTTTCTCGAGGGAGGGGGGGCGGATTTTCAAAAAAAAAATTCAAAATTTTGACTTTTTTTTTGTAGGTCGACCAAATTGATTTTTTGAGCTCTCCCAAAGCACTATTTTGCCCCTATTGTGGCAAAACTTTCTGGGCCGCAGGCAAATTTTTGAAAAAACAGTCAAAACAGGCGTTTTTAGGCACTTTTTGAAAAAATGTTGACTAAAAAATTGCGTTTTTTCAGCGCGCGCTCCCCCCTCAAAATTAGTAAATATTGGCGCCAAAGGCGCGTTTAGAGAAATTTTAGGGTCGGTCGGCCAAAAGTGGAATTCTTAAAAAGTACCAAAGGGGGGACCCTTTGGGTCGGCAGGGGGTCGAATCCAACCCTTCCCCCCCCCCCCGTCGGCAGGGGGTCGAGTCCGCCCCCCGTTTCCCCCTCCAAATCCGCCCCTGATAGCACGTATAACAACAACAAAGAAGGAAATATTGTGGAAAAACAACATAAGTCCTGGACCAAATTTTAGCTATTGTTTGATTTTAAGAAACATAGTTTCTCTGGAAACACTGAAAGGGATCATTCTCCAGAGGAACCGGTCTTAGAGTTTTTGTGCGGCATATGCTACCGTGGATCTGTTTGCAGACACTTCGAGTAAGGATTCAGCCATTAGTTTTCCAAGGCTGATTAACTGGGGTCGGGCAGACCTATTCTACTCCTTTAAAGCCATATGCACCGAGTTAGGAGGAATTTCGACCAATCCAGTGCCTTCGACCAAGCTGTGCTGTAACTTTAATTGGGTAATTCTAGTGAAGTAGTTAGTCCAGAAAATACCTTCACTCCACGGGTCTTCTTGCTCAAAACGTAAAAAGAGTCTTAGTATTACGACAAAGAAATTTACAATTAAAAAGGGTGATCATTTTGTCTTTTGTTTCTTACTTTAGAAATTTGTAGCTTAATTTGAAGACGAAAGTATCTTTTCATTCTCTTCTCATAAAAAATTATTGCAACGTTTTACCCGACTTATTACAATTATTTGTCGTTAAACTAGTTTGGCTGAAAAAGAAGAAAAGCAACTTATCGCATGCAAAGGAGAATTTTTTTCAGTTAAAACTTCAACGAAGTTTCATTTCAGAGATGACGTTTATAAGCAGTATCTGACTAACTAAATGTGCAAACTGATAAAAAAATTTCAGCATGCAACACCGTAGCTGGACAATTTTTGTTCGCAGAGTGGCAAAAATTTAAACCGAAAAAAGCAAGCATCTTTGACTGTCACGATTAAATAAATCAAAGATCTAGTTAGCTTTCGAAATTAGTCAGTTTACTAAGTCATTTCGAAATTTACGGCGCAAACAAGAAAAGAAATGCATGCAGCTATTAAAATTGAGAGCATTGAGCACACGGACATCGCCAATTAACAGAAACTGATTATCAAATCTTAGTTTGATTTTCAGTGCAAATACAACAAAAATATTCGCTTTTTCAGTTTTTTTTAAATTTATTTATTTCCATGCGATCTGGGTTGACAAAAACATCAAATCATACAAATTCCAAAAACGTATACATTTTTTCTTACAAATCCATAGAATTCCATACACAAAGAAAATACTGAGAAATCTCTGAAATAAACTTTCCGCATACATAACGAGAGATAGAGAGAGAGCATCAATAATGAATGATAAAATGGTCAAGCATGCAGATCCGATTCTATCCAGTATACAGTATAGATCAAAGAAAAAATCTATCCGACTCAAAAATGAGCTAATAAGAGTAACTTAATTCTTTAGTGGATTAGGTGATCTGAACATGGTGAAAATTACCAATGAAAGTTGAATTAATTAATTAGCTGTAGCCTCGATTTAACAATCTGCCCAAAAGTGGCAGCTCCTTGGAGTTACCAAACCAATCTAAGTAAAATTTGTTTTTTGAACAGAGGGTATGAGATGTTTTAGTTTTTCAAGCATAAAATTAAACCAATTGAATAGCTTTAACAAAACTCAGTTTGTCTTTGTACCTGCTTTTCATGGTTAAATTGATATAAACTTGATATACAGGAAAGGCTATTGTTCGTTCCTGCGTCCAACCTCATTTTAATATTCGGCAAAGTCGAAGGATGTTCTTGTCCGGGAGTGGGGGGGGGGGGGGGTTGTACCCACACTGAATACTCGAGTGGAAAAATTATTTTAAAAAAAAACTAAAAAAATTGCAATAGAAACAGGTAATGTAGAGGCAGAAACAAGTGAAGGCCCAAAAAACCAGATATAGGGAGAGTAGTAAGTGTTTAGAGTAGAGAGTGTTTAACTTGTGAGTGAATACTCGATTAGCGTAATACTAACAGATAGCGATTTTATACTTACGGATAGGACGTGTGCGATAGCTATCACCGCTGATATGAAGTTTAGAACAACAATAGCAGGAGACTTCAGAAGAGAGTACAAGAACACAAAATTTTTATGCAGGCAAAAACCAGGATTAGGGGGTCTAGCACTCTTGGATACCAGGGAAGTATTTAAGCTTCTTGGTGACGAGGGCGACGGAAAAACGACACGTGGACCCTGGAAATTTAGTTTTGTCCCTGAGAAGTCCCTGCGAAGAGATTTCCTAAAGGAAAGGAGAGTGAATGAACTCTCGCTTCCTTTTTTAGGACCCAAACTAATGACCCATGATCTCTCGATTCCTATTATGACCCAAACAGAGGACGACTGCATCCTTGGGAGCTGTACGCGCTGATACACGTGATCTTTTCGGATAACAACATAGAAGTGTATCCAGACAAGAACTATTATTTGAGTATTGGTTGAGTATAGGTTGAGTGTAGCATGTGTTGTGTTATATGTTATTAGAATTATAGGCTTGGAAGGGTTAGTGACAATGAATGCTCAAAAAAGAAATTTCTGGAAAAGATCCATAGCGTGGACTGTCCGCTATTGGATCAGTTTCCAAGATCTTAGATCGAACTGAAAATTATTATATCTTAAGACCAAAATCTTTTTATCTGACTGTTTTTAAAAACACGTTTTAATGTGAACTTGGAGCAATGTTAACTGATATGTTAGTCGTTTGGCCTTGTTTTTAGATTTTGATTGATCAAATTTATTTTTCAGATATCAAATTTTTGCGAATCAGTTTATTGAAATCAAACAGTCGATCTGAACCAGTATGGAAAACCTTGACGAACTGGTGGATTTAGACTTGAGGTACGTAGGGCGAGTCATAGACGAGCTCTATCGTCGGCTACTGGAAAGAGATTACGCCCCCGATGACCCAGAGGAAGTCTTGTTAACAGCTGCTTTGACGAACATCTTAGGACATGACAACCGTGAAGACCGCCCCACAGCTATATCGAACGGTTGGGATGATTAACCCGGGCAGCATTGTAGACCTGATGATTTTGATTGGCACTAACAAAGTATCTAGATGCTCAGGTTCAGAAGAAGAACAATGGGAAGCAAAGATAGTGTGCTTGCGTACTTCGGTGTGGCAGAAGTGTCAGTGCACAGTACTAACAGTCTGCACAATACCAATGAAAACCAGAAAACAGTCAATTACAGCAAGAAGACATTATTAAAGCGTCGTGAGGTGGAACCACAAAGTTCAGAATCTGGCCAGTCGCAATGCTGGAAAAAGTGATCCTAATGGACTTATAGCGCGAAATGAGAGCTTTGGATCAAGCCAGATTCGCCACGGATGGAACATACTTCGACAGCATTAAAGGGCAGACCTGGATGAACCGTGTCTTTCAGGAGCGGTTAGACTGCTTAGAGGTTTAGCTGTTTGACACCGGATCATTGATGACCGAGGGGAAGCGACGAACATGCCGGCAATATCAACCTTTACGCCACCTAATCTGGAGACACGTCTATGGTCAGTCCCAGTGGTGCCACAAGTACTGCAGAGCTCGAGTGAGCAAGAACAGAGGTCAAACGTGCACGACCGACTGGTAGAGACACCAGTGAGAAGGATAATTCATCCCTGGCGAAGACCGGAATCAGTCAATCAGATGGACGCGACCTCAGGCCTCTCCAGATCAGTAACGACGACGACTGTGAGCAAGCAAGAGCGACGTCCAGATAGAAGTTCCCATTGGCCTATTTACAAGCCTGATTTGATGAAAATGAATCTCCAATTTCAACAGACAACTCAAGATGAAACGAGGAACCGATGACAATCATCAATTGATACTGGATATGTCAAATGACGAGGAATGGAGGTCGAAGAGGAGTAAAACAAGAGGCAGAACGCCAAAGAAGCGAAAGATCATCTGGAATTTATGGTTTTGCGAACGAAACCGTAGGCGAACAGGTGGCTGAACTTGACTCTTCGAAGTGCAGCATTAGAAATGGACGCTTTGAGTGGGATCCACCGATGACTGCAAAAATCTCGCTTAACACGTAAAAGAATTAAATCTGGCGGTGAGCGAAGGAGAGAAGTCACCAGATTTCGTGGGCAGGATGAACCAGACGACACTTGAGGCAGTCTGTCTGAGAACGTACAAGGAGAGGAAGCTTTCGAGAGGACGGATAGCGTGTTGGAGGGGTTGGGAGCGGAACGGACCGAGTCCATCCTAGCGAATATCTACCCTGGACTTTCTCGCTATCTATGGCCGTTACGGAACTGTCTATCGTGATGATACTGTGTCTGTTTCGGGTTTTGTCCCTGAGAAGTCCCTGCGAAGAGATTTCCTAAAGGAAAGGAGAGTGAATGAACTCTCGCTTCCTTTTTTAGGACCCAAACTAATGACCCATGATCTCTCGATTCCTATTATGACCCAAACAGAGGACGACTGCATCCTTGGGAGCTGTAAGCGCTGATACACGTGATCTTTTCGGATACCAACATAGAAATGTATCCAGACAAGAACTATTATTTGAGTATTGGTTGAGTATAGGTTGAGTGTAGCATGTGTTGTGTTATATGTTATTAGAATTATAGGCTTGGAAGGGTTAGTGACAATGAATGCTCAAAAAAGAAATTTCTGGAAAAGATCCATAGCGTGGACTGTCCGCTATTGGATCAGTTTCCAAGATCTTAGATCGAACTGAAAATTATTATATCTTAAGACCAAAATCTTTTTATCTGACTGTTTTTAAAAACACGTTTTAATGTGAACTTGGAGCAATGTTAACTGATATGTTAGTCGTTTGGCCTTGTTTTTAGATTTTGATTGATCAAATTTATTTTTCAGATATCAAATTTTTGCGAATCAGTTTATTGAAATCAAACAGTCGATCTGAACCAGTATGGAAAAACTTGACGAACTGGTGGATTTAGACTTGAGGTACGTAGGGCGAGTCATAGACGAGCTCTATCGTCGGCTACTGGAAAGAGATTACGCCCCCGATGACCCAGAGGAAGTCTTGTTAACAGCTGCTTTGACGAACATCTTAGGACATGACAACCGTGAAGACCGCCCCACAGCTATATCGAACGGTTGGGATGATGAACCCGGGCAGCATTGTAGACCTGATGATTTTGATTGGCACTAACAAAGTATCTAGATGCTCAGGTTCAGAAGAAGAACAATGGGAAGCAAAGATAGTGTGCTTGCGTACTTCGGTGTGGCAGAAGTGTCAGTGCACAGTACTAACAGTCTGCACAATACCAATGAAAACCAGAAAACAGTCAATTACAGCAAGAAGACATTATGAAAGCGTCGTGAGGTGGAACCACAAAGTTCAGAATCTGGCCAGTCGCAATGCTGGAAAAAGTGATCCTAATGGACTTATAGCGCGAAATGAGAGCTTTGGATCAAGCCAGATTCGCCACGGATGGAACATACTTCGACAGCATTAAAGGGCAGACCTGGATGAACCGTGTCTTTCAGGAGCGGTTAGACTGCTTAGAGGTTTAGCTGTTTGACACCGGATCATTGATGACCGAGGGGAAGCGACGAACATGCCGGCAATATCAACCTTTACGCCACCTGATCTGGAGACACGTCTATGGTCAGTCCCAGTGGTGCCACAAGTACTGCAGAGCTCGAGTGAGCAAGAACAGAGGTCAAACGTGCACGACCGACTGGTAGAGACACCAGTGAGAAGGATAATTCATCCCTGGCGAAGACCGGAATCAGTCAATCAGATGGACGCGACCTCAGGCCTCTCCAGATCAGTAACGACGACGACTGTGAGCAAGCAAGAGCGACGTCCAGATAGAAGTTCCCCTTGGCCTATTTACAAGCCTGATTTGATGAAAATGAATCTCCAATTTCAACAGACAACTCAAGATGAAACGAGGAACCGATGACAATCATCAACTGATACTGGATATGTCAAATGACGAGGAATGGAGGTCGAAGAGGAGTAAAACAAGAGGCAGAACGCCAAAGAAGCGAAAGATCATCTGGAATTTATGGTTTTGCGAACGAAACCGTAGGCGAACAGGTGGCTGAACTTGACTCTTCGAAGTGCAGCATTAGAAATGGACGCTTTTGAGTGGGATCCACCGATGACTGCAAAAATCTCGCTTAACACGTAAAAGAATTAAATCTGGCGGTGAGCGAAGAAGAGAAGTCACCAGATTTCGTGGGCAGGATGAACCAGACGACACTTGAGGCAGTCTGTCTGAGAACGTACAAGGAGAGGAAGCTTTCGAGAGGACGGATAGCGTGTTGGAGGGGTTGGGAGCGGGACGGACCGAGTCCATCCTAGCGAATATCTACCCTGGACTTTCTCGCTATCTATGGCCGTTACGGAACTGTCTATCGTGATGATACTGTGTCTGTTTCGGATGAGAAAAATTAAAAAAGGGACCCACCGTGCTGCTAACTGAAAGAATACAGAATCTTCGCCTGGACGGACTGTTGACACTGATTGCCATAAAACATGGAAAGCTAGGAGAGCTGATGACCTTAACACGTTATCCCGATTAAATGAGGGAAAACTGAAAAAATTTGACATGAAAAGGGCCACAGCCTCTTGTACTAAGATGAGGAACTTGGGACACACGCTAATTCAATACCTGTTGCAGCAGAATCATTTTAGCACAGGAGAAGATAAGACGATTCAAAGAGAGGAGGACATGCGACGTTATGTAGGAGGCATGCCCTTACTCACCGACTTATGCCTAGCTATGAGAGAGGTCCCGGAGCAATGACCAGGGACGTCAGCGAGTTTGTGACGGCAATGTGTGTTCCTGTCGTGATGTTCGCATTCCCGAACAGGAAAGTAGAAGCTTACCGGTCGGTGTTACACCGCAATCTCATTTAAAATGTGACGGGATTACGCTCAACTGGTGCAAACAGAATGTACTGCGTGAAGCGATGAGCAAACATTTTCTGTTTGGGAAATTAGCAGAACCCGACATGACTTCTTCATTGATTGAATGGGTAAAGTGAACAAAAGGCATCTTGAAGTACTCCCAAAGCTCCCAAAGCTCTAGAATTTACAACCTTACGATAAGACGAACGGCGAGACAACTAGGATTCCTCGATTAAAAGCCTCATACCAGAATGCGAAGAAAGAAACCGTAGACTGAGGCGATTACAAGAGGCTTTTAGAGGAAATACCAGCGTATCCTCTGATCCGTAGAATATTGCTCGGAGCAAACTCCGTAGTACACAGTCGCCGCTGAAAGCGTTTGAACCAACGAGAGAAGGATGGCAAAGTTCTCTGAGTCGATGGACCCGTACTTCGTAGGCAGAAACGCTACCATGCTGCAGTATACGCAGTTTGCATAAGTAGATAAATCAACAAGGAGAAGAATGAGCAAAATGCTGCCACTCCTAGCCCTGGAAGGGTAGGAGAGGATTGGGCAAATTAGACCTGGCGCCAACCATTATTAGGGGGGAAAATTTGCAGGAGACTGCACTGATATCCTGAATTTGAGGCCAGAGTTGACAATAACTGGGAAGCTAATGACCAGAACTGCTCTAGCGCCCTTCGGCTGCAAAGAGATTATAAAAAGGTACGGGGAACGTGAAGACCGGTCAGCAGTTGAGCTGGTATTTTCGAAGCTACCAGTCAAAACCATGAATGATAAACAAGGAATTTCAGGATCGGGGAAGAATAAAGAGCGAGATGGCTAAGAACAAGAAGACCGTCAGTCGGAACAGCCAATGAAGCAAGATCTTGACCACGAGAGAAAGGATGATGACAAAGCCTCAGTAGGTGGCGCATTTAGCATGGACTTCAACTTTGTGGATGAGGACAAAACAGAGACGGTGGCGGGGATGACTAAACAAGCGGAAGATGAAATTCTTAAGCTGGAACCTCCCTCAGCCTTTATAAAAACAGCTCACTACTTGCCGGAGAGCAGCTCTCCTGGCAAAACCGAAACTACGACAAAGAAACTTTGACGGAATTTTCTCGTAGTAGTAAAATGGAAAGTGCAGCCCGAGTACCTTTCCTGGGAAAATTGCCAGAAGAAGAGAGGGAAGTTCACCACCGTGATCATGAGAGCAGGCTGTGGCATGGACAGAGTTGCTTTTATGGAGGAGGTCTGGACAGTTGTGCAGTGTTACTTGATGCAGGAAATCCTTGATGAACTGGATGAGTGTGAAGGTAGAATGACCGAATCGCTCATTGATTCAGCCCTCGATGAAAATGAGACAAACTCTCCTATTAACATTATGCATCAAGAAAGCAATGAGAAAGTGGTGTATCTGTGCAGAACTCGGAAAGGGACAATACGATTGCGTCGGAGTTGCAGTAAAAGATTTAGAGACAGTTCTCAAGTGTTCGTACGGAGCTTCAAGTTCATTAGTTTAGTTTTATCTTGTTTGCGATGTTACAATTTTCGCATCTGCATACTATTCTATAATACATTTGCTTGCCTCGGAGTAGCGTCTAGTAAAGAAGTTTCCGTAGATTTTCTGCAAGGTATCTTCGTAAGTTGGTTGCCAAAATTAGGGCACGTTTGTGATACGTAGTTGAAGAAAAGTTCAGTTCGTCGGAAAAAGCTGTCATCGGTTTTCATTAACGTTGATTTGTACAGCTTGTATTCTCATCTTGAATTATGTCTGGTGTTTCCTACTACCAATCTTATTGGATATGATGATTTTTATCACCAAAACAAAAACAATAGAAATATAATAATTAAGTATTAGACCTGATATTAGGATTTGTGCCAGTCGGTCATGTCCTGAAGTTTCACCTTGAATTAGACGTTTAATCTTGACTTTGGGGACAAAAAAAGTTTAAAAATTTTGAATAGAGCCCGTTATGCTCAAGTTTCTCGCGACAACTGAAAATTCAAATAGAATTACTTAGAAAAATCGCAATTTACCGGAATAATTCGACACGAGTAGAGCTGTCTTGTTCCTGGAAGAAAATCGAGAGTTCAGAAAGAGAAATAAAGAAGAACGATTGCGTGGACCCGAGTGTGAAGGTGGACTGCTGAAGCTGTCCAATGGTCAAAAGAGCAAACCTTCTTCTTGAGTTGAAACTTACTTATTCAAAACTTCTCGAGTTAAACTTAATTACTTTACATAAATTCTAGTTTTGCTATACGAATGTTATTTACCTAATTCTAGAAGTCGAGTCGGTATGTGAGTACCTTAATTATTTTTCTTGAGTGTATTTTATGTGATTATGTTGAGTTAGGACGCGTTTTTAGGTTGATCCATCTGAAATGGATCAAAGTTCCTTTGTCCATTAAAACTAACGGTATATTTAAGCTTCGGACCCCGTTCTCGTGTTTTAGGCATTTAGAGACCTGACCATGGGGCGTTCTTTTTACTAGATTCGGGGGGGTAGGGGTGTTTTGGTAGTAGCCTTTAAACTGTAACACGGGTTGTAGTCTCATGTCGCAAGTGAATGGAATTGGCTCCGACTGCATGAGGTAGAAAAACACAAAAGATTGTGTCCCAGACTCTTGAGCCAATGGTTATAGGGCCTTTTTCTCTTAGCCTCTTATGTGACTTAAGTAGGCGACTGTTACATAGTGCTTTTATGGCACTCCTGGCTATTTTTTGCGACATCATGACTACGGGATCAAACCCACTTGACACAGCTCTGGGCTATGTGCCCATTCTAGAGTACCGGTGGTACGGTTCAACGGGAACGTGTCCATCGTCTGGTTGTACCGTGATAGCGTTCTAAGAAAACTGGAGAAATTTTCAAGTGCGCTTTCCGGTACGAGGCATAGCTAACCGAGTAAAGGGGGTCTTTAAAGGGACAAAAAAAAACGGGTAAAACACAAAAGCGAAACAAAAAACGGAAAAAAGTTAGAAGTAGGAATTAAAAAAATTCGAAAAAGGACAGTGTTTTTGATTTTCATTTGATAAAATATTTATATTATTTAAAAAAGTATACTCATACTGTTTTGAATAAAAACAGTAGTTTTGAGCAAAATAGCAAATTTTCAGCAGTCGCCCGAGTTTGGGGCGTTGAAAGGGTTTTCAGATAGCATTGCAACCTTAGAAGACCACTGAGAGACTAGACTGGAACAGGTGACCAGGCAAGTGGCGAAGTGGTTCTGAGGACTGTGATCTGAGAAACAGTAGACCCGCGACTGGGAAGAGACTACCAGCAACGTGACCAGAGCAGTGCAGCAGTGAGAAGAAATCACAGGGATGTTCTGTTTGGTCAAACGGGTACCGTTAAAATCCTTTTTATACTTGAGGATATCAATGTAAAATTGAATAAGCGGGTCTCCACAATTTTGAGGAAAAGTTTTTACTTGAGCAGAGCTTTGAAACAGGTTCTACGGACTTTCGCGTCTAGGGTATTTTTCGACTGAAGTGGGGTGCTAGATAGGGGGAGGTTAGAAGCGGGCTGGTTAAAGATAGAGGTTGGTGGTTGGAAATTTTAGAAAGGGGACTTCTTTACAGTAACTATACAATCGTTATCGTCGATTTAGTTACAAGATTAACTGGAGTTTCAGAACAAAAGTTGGAACGCGAAGGTAATCGGTAGTAAACTCAAATTAAGGTAGGTAACCTGGCCGGATCGTGTGGGGGGATCGGAAATAGACAGTTTTTGAAACCCAGTAGGTGAACGCCCCATAAAAACGTTAGAAGGGGGGGGGGGGGGAAACGCGTGACAGTTATGTACCAGACATTTTTTTTCGAAAGACAGCCCTTGTCGACTCTGCAATTTGAGTATATACATTTTTCTCGTTTTATTGTTTTTCCTGATCGACTTTTACTGTATTTGAGACAGGTTTTTTTAAAGTTATACGGAGAATTGATGCATTTGCAGCCACAAAAAGGTTTAAAACAAGTTGTTTTGCAACTTGCACTGGATTTAGGATAGGAAGGAAATTTTAAGGAAACTCAATATAGTTTTGGTAAGAAAATTGGGTTTTGGGAAATTTCACACGAGTTCCAGAGTTGGTACTGGGATAGTGGATAGAGTGCCCAGAAACTTGAACTACGGTCCAGACACTAAAATTCTGGAGGCAATCTTGGGATAGTGATTTAAGGGTCCCAACATATGAGCTAAGGGTCCCAACACTTGAGTCCTGGGATAGTGGTTTAAGGGTCCCAACTCTTGATCTAAGGGTCCCAACTTTTTAGTCCTGGGATAGTGGTTTAAGGGTCCCAACACTTGATCTAAGGGACCCAACACTTGATCTAAGGGTCCCAACACTTGATCTTAGGGTCCCAACACTTGAGCTAAGGGTCGCAACACTTGAGCTAAGGGTCCCAATACTTGGGCTTAAGGTCCCAAAACTAGAGCTAAGGGTCCCAGCACTTGATCTAAGTGTCCCAACACTTCAGCTTAGGCTCACAACACTTGAGCTAAGGGTCCCAACACTTGAGCTAAGTGTCCCAGAACAAGAGATACAGGGTTCCAACACTTGATCTAAGGTGCCCAACACTTGAGCTAAGGGTCTCAGCACTTCATCGAAGGGTCCCAACACTTTAATTAGGGTCACAGCACTTGAGCTAAGGGTCCCAACACTTAGACTTAGGTTCGCAACATTTAAACAAAGAGTACCACCACTTGATCTAAGGGTGCCATCACTTGATCTAAGGGTCCCAACACTTGAGCTAAGGGTCTAAACACTTGAGCTAAGGGTCCCAGCACTTGATCTAAGGGTCCCAACATTTTAGCTTAGGGTCACAACACTTGAGCTAAGGGTCCCGATACTTGGACTTAGGGTCGCAACACTTAAACTAAGGGTCCCACAAATTGATTTAAGGGTCTCAAGACTTGATCTAAGGGTCCCAACACTTGAGCTAAGGGCCCCAACACTTGAGCTAAGGGTCCCAACACTAGATCTAAGGGTCCCAAAATCCCTGAAGTCCTAGGATTAGCAAATTGAATTAGGATTGGTAAATTGAAATTCGGTTTGTGGAATAATATTAGCCTGGAATTGTTTTAACAAGTTTTTAAAAACATAGGAGGTTTTTTTAATATTTTGATTGCTTTTTTAGGAAATAAACACCAACAAACCCAGAGTAATAAGGAAAAAATTTTTCAGTTAACATGGTCTACACCAGAAGCAACAAGGGGCAGAAGACTGAAGAAAAGCTAACCAATCAAAAGAGTATGCCCGTGACGGAAATTGATCTTGAGACGCCAGAGCAGAGCCTAGATGGAGAGGAACAAAAAATGAAAAAATGACAGAATCGACGCCTAAGCCGAATGCAGAAGAACAAGGAACAAAGACAATTGAGTTCTCACCGATAGGCAATGGAAACGAAATTACTAACAACACGCCGGAGACGATAAAAGTCAATTCGCAGACAAAGAGAACATCGTTCTCGGAGAAACTTGCGGCCATCGTCGGAATGAAACCAAGAGAGAAAGAGAAGGTGACAACAACGACCGAAAAAGGCAAAACTTGGGTAGAGTTTCTACGATAACCACAGAAGCTGAGCAGAAAGGAGGACCAAACAGTGGAGGGCGCAGTGGGTTACAAGAATGGTCAAGCAGCGGAATCAAAATTATCGCTAGTTAAGTTGAAGAGCAGCGAGGAGGAGAGCCAAAAATTTGGGAAGGAATTACGGGATAACAAGACTGAGTATCTAGACAACTACTACATCTTAGCTAGGGCCACTGAAGAAAAGCTACAACAGATGGCGGACAAGGTGGAGACAACGGATAAGGAGCGAGAGAAACATATCAAAAAGGATATGGAAGAAACGAAGAAGCGGTTTGAGACCGTAAATGATAAGTTATTAAATCTAGAGACGATAATGGATACATTGAGCAAAGAACAAGCAGAAAGTTCTTGTGCCATTCAATCCAAACTAGACGCGCTCCTGAGAAACTCTACTGCTCAAGAGAAAACCATACCAGACAAAACAGAAAGACAACCGGAACAAGGCTGGATTTTGTGGACCTCAACGTAAAAAGCAAGAATTGTCACCGTTATCACTGACCAACAACAACATAAGATCAGAATTGGACAAGACTGCTACAAAAGGAGGAGTGTTGAACTCAACAATGATACCGAGGAACCGAGGAAATTGAGCGCAACTACGAGTGTAACACCTGATGCCATGACGTGGGCGAATATTTGGGAAATGATGAACAGGACACTTGAGGCATTCACGACAAGAAGCACAGAGTCGAGTGATAGAGGAGAAGGTAAAAAGAGAAAGACCTTCAAGAAACCGAAAGAATTCAAAAGACGACTCCGACAGTTGCATAGATACCTGGGTTCAGGTGATGAGACTACATCTTGAGCAGGACAACCTGAATGATGAGAAACAGGCCTGCACAGCAATACTAAGCAACCCGGAGG